>NC_077244.1:32370503-32688281 GCF_947179165.1 Solanum dulcamara | reverse complement strand
AAAAGAAAATTAAAGCTAGGGTATAGATATGTAAATGCAATACAAAATATACAAACGGCCCGATAGTGAAAAAAAATGACAAACTGACACTAGACCAACCCCAAACCTGGTGTAACCTATACTGGAGCTACGAAGTACAAAAGCTGACAACATTTATATACAATACAAAACTAACTATCCCAGAATATAAAATAGTAGCCAGTACAAAAAAAAGAAAGTAGAAAGTCTCTAAACACTAGGAGCTCACAACAATCCCGATCTGGCACCGCTACGGATGATCAGGCGTGTACTGGGGGTGGCTCAAACTGGAGGATGCATCAAAAAGATACAAAAGTGCAGTGTGAGTGCCAAAATATGGGTTACTCAATAGGCATCATAAGACGATCGAGCTCTTAAAGAATCAATATATAATAAGCAGCATGATGATGGTAATAAAAATAAGGGATAAGCATAAAACTATGATTATGGGGAAAGAGGGTACGGGAATATCATATGGTAGTCAATTAAATCCACCAATCATGTAATCACATTAATAATCTCAACTCATAAAATACCGGAAGAATGCACTAAAGTAAACTCATAGTTATGGCTCAATATTCTCCAAAAGTATCATGAATCTCTTGGAATAACCCTCGGTCTCATCAATAAAAGGGTCATCCGGAATCATACCTCGAGCTCATTAATATAAAAAAAATAACCCAAAAAATAATTTTTAAACCGGTGAGGTAAATAAGATAAGTAGCATGTCAAAATCATATATCACTCAAGATGGGTGTAAAATCCCCTCAAAGACACCATATCGCTAACATGAACTTTGATTTACCGAAAGCAGGCCTCGGGGCCAACATTTCAATATCATAAGCAAACAAGGCTTAAGCATAAGCAAAAAATCATAAACAATGATCAATCGAAAGAAATTAAGTCAAACAAGCAGCATCCTAAGTTCAAATCACCTAAGAGCAGGTTCAAAGAACTTTAAATGATGTAAACAAATCAAGATATCACCTGGACTAAGGCTCGAATAAATAAAACCCAAACTAGATACTAACGATGATCATCGGCTCCAAAATGCTTAATAGGATATAAACACCTAGATCACCAACCTAATCACATGTTACCACCCAAAATATATCAATTCCAACTAAGTGAAGTCTAACAAGAGGAAGCCATAACCTACCTCAAAGTGGAAACCGCACACGAATCGCTAAACCTGAGCTTTTCCCTTTTGACCCGCCTCTGAACGAGGCCACTCTATCAAATTATCGAACAAAACATCAAAAAATAACAATGATACACATATTACTATAACTAAAATGGAACTAAAATGGGTCAAAATTTGACAGTGGGGCCTGCACATGAATCCAAAAATTAACTCTGTCACAAGCTCCCAAATAATTGTCAAAGAACTTGTGCCCCAAAAATGAGCACATTCCGAGCCTCGGAAGAGGTCAAAACTACCCCACCAATTTTAATCCCTAGAGTAACCAAAAATTCAAGAAACAATGAAATTATGCACAACTTACGAAGTTTTAAGGTGGAGGAAAGGTTCCGCAATGTTCCTACAACAATTTCCAATTTACCAGAACAAGATTTAAAGAAAATGATCAAGATTTTCTCTCAAAATTTGAGTTTGGATAGGTTGGGAATAATAGAAAAGGGGTTGGCAATGGTTCTTAAAAGACTTCATTACCATGCCCCTGGTGGCCTTCGCGAATGCAGAGAAAAGCTCCACAAACGGGAGGTTAGCCAGCTGACTCTCCGCAAATAAAGAGTCTTGTTCATGAATGCGGAGAATAAATAACTTAACATCCGCAAACATGGCCCAAGGACCTCAATGCGGAGAACAAAAAGCCTCATATGTGCGAACGTCACCAAGGGCCTACAAACGCAGATAGTAAATTACAGGTGCACTGCTGGTGCATTTTTCCAAGGTGAAAATTTCCCTCAATGGGAGCTCAAAACTTATCTAAAATCCCATTGACATAAACAAACTATGCTACCCAACTGGAATCGGCATTCCAGACTCAAGAATTGACGAATTTCCCAATGGAGGTTGTTTCGATGAATTATTGACCAAAGTCTAAGATTTTTCAAAGAAAAAACTTAAAATACATAAACGGCCAAAAACTCATTGTGATCACCTTGGGAACCGAACAAAAGTTCTTTCTAGATAAAACTTAGAATTCTGGAGCTAACCGCACTGACAGAATTTTCAACCAAGCGCATTTACTCAAAATATGGACTGAAGTTAACATTTGGCCAAAACTTAAAGTTAAAAAGACAAAACCACCTAAACTCAAAACAAAGACTCCAAAAATCAAATCAATCATCCTTCTAGACCAAAATGGACCTTCCAAAGCTGATGGAACCGTTGGAATTCCCATAAGATGCCCGAATCTTCGAATCTTTACTAAAGTCAACTTTTTCAAGCCTTAAGCCTCAAAAATAGCCAAACCACCTCATAACTCAACCAACACCTTGAACAACCCTTCTCCCTAATCTTATCGTGCCTATCATGGGCGACACTTATAGTAATACTCGATCTCCAACCATAAACTCCAAAGGCCAAACCCTTCAATCTACATAACTAATTTGCCTACTGTGGGCAATACGGAGCCTCTCTTTGATCATACAAACTTTATTCATAGAGTCTCACAACAAATCAATACCCCAAAGCCTAACCTCAAAAGAATCAAACTAGCCTACTAGGGAACGACATCTCCTACCATACAATGTATCAAAGGGAGCCATCTCAATGTTCGAATGGTAGATGTTATTATTAGAGAACTCTATCAAAGCCAAAGACTGATCCAACTAACCCAAAAAATCAATAACACAGGCCCATAGCATGTTCTCCAAGACCTGAATAGTCTTCTCTGACTGACCATAGGTCTGGCAGTGGAAAGATGTGCTAAGCTCAACTCGGGTGCAAAACTCTCTCTATATAGACCTCTAGAAATGCAAGCTAAACTGAGAGCCATGGTGTGAAATGATAGATATTGGCATCCTATGTAATCAGACCACCTACTAAATGTAAATTTGAGCCAACCTCTGTGAAGTATAGGTAGTCTAGACTGGTAAGAGGTGAGCCAACTTGGTCAATCAATCTATGATGAACTAAATAGAATCAAACCCTCAATAGGTACTTGGTAAACCCACTACAAAGTCCATAGTAATCCACTCCCACTTCAACTCTGGAAAGCCTAATCGCTAGGTTAAACCAATCGACATCTAATGCTCGAACTTAACCTGCTGATAGTTCAAGCACCTACCCAGAAAATTTAAAATATCCCACTTCATCTGACACCTGCAATAATGTTGTTATAAGCCGTGATACATATTCTCCACACCAGGAAGAATGGAATATCTATAACAATGGGCCTCCTCAAGGATGAGCCTGACTAGATCTCCAACTCTAGGAACACAAATACGACCCTCAATACTCAAAATACCCTCTGATTCTAAGGTAACCTTCTATCCTCCCTACTGAGTACCTTATCATGAATCACCCTTAGTAGTGGGTCCTTAAACTGCTATACCTGAATCTGCTTCATCAAGGAAGACCTAGCCTATACACAAGCAAGTACCCTGCCAACTCAGAAATATAAAGACGAACCATCTGCTTTGCAAAGGACTAAATGTACAGAGCTAAAGTCCTCACCTCAACTGATAAGAATTCCAAACTCCCCATACTCATCGCCTTCCAGCACAGAGCATCTACTACTATATTTGCCTTGCCCATATGATAGAGAATAGTGATGTCATAGTCCTTCAACAACTCCAACCACCGGGGATGTCTCAAATTAAGCTCTTTCTAGATAAACATGTACTGAAGACTATGGTGGTCAGTGTAAATCTCACAATGGGCTCCATACAAGTAGTACCTCAAAATCTTCAATATGAAGACTACCGTTGCCAACTCTAAATCATGTTTAGGGTAGTTCTTCTCATGAACCTTTAGCTGCCTGGAAGCATATGCATAACTCTACCCTTCTAATCAGAATGCATCCCAAGCCAATACCTAAAGTATCATAATACACTATAAATCCCTAGTCCTCGACATGAAGAGTAAGAATCATATATGAAGTAAACAAGGCTTTGAGCTTTAGAAAGCTCGTCTCACACTCATTAGAGCATTGGAAAAGAACATTCTTCTAAGTCAATCTGGTCAAAGGCATTGCAATAGAAGAGATATCCTCCACAAACTATTTGTAATAACTTACCAACTTAATAAAACTGTGGACCTAGATAGGAGAGGTGTGCCTATCCAAATCATGAACTGCCGCTATCTTTGCCTGATGTACCATAATCCCTTCCTTGGACACCATGTGTCCTACGAATTCCACAGACTCAAGCAAAAATTCATACTTGGTGAATTTTTCATACAATTGTTGATCCCATAAGGTCTAAAGTACCATCCTCATGTACTGCTTATGCTTCTCTCTGCTCCTCAAGTAGACTAGAATTTTATCAATAAATATAATGACAAAGGAATCCAAGTAGGTCCAGAACACACGATTCATCAAATCCATAAATTTCGTGGGGGAATTAGTCAACCCAAAAGATATGACTAAGAATTCATAGTGCCCGTATTGAGTCCTAAAAGCAGTCTTAGGAATATCTAACTCCTTAATCCTCAACTAATGATACCCTGAATTCAAGTCTATCATAGAGAATAGTGTTGCACCCTAGAACTGGTCAAATAAGTCATTTAATTCATGGCATTGGTACTTTTTATGGGTCACCTTATTTAGCTACTTGTAATTAATACACATATGCAAGGTACCATCCTTCGTTTTCACGAACACAATAGGAGCATCCCAGGGAGACACAATGGGCCTGATAAAATCCTTACTCAAGAGGTCCTAGAGTTGCCCCTTAAGCTCCCTCAACTCAATTGGATCCATCAAATACGATGGAATGGAGCTTGGTTGTGTACCCATCTCAACATCAATGCCAAAATCAATATCACTCTTAGGAGGAAGACTAGGTAGATCAGTAGGAAATACATCAAGGACTTCTTGGACCATTAGAATAGAATCAATAGAAGGAGTGTCAATAATTGTGTCACAAATTAAGATAGGCTAGACACCCTTTCCAACTAACTGTTGAGCCTTGAGGATGGATATCATAACGTATGGTACATAACTAACTTCACCTACCCACACAATCGAGGGAATATTAGGCATACACAAGATAAGGGTCTTGGAGAAGCAATCCAAAATTGCATAATGAGTAAACAACCAATCCATGCCTAGAAAAAGTCAAAGTCTACCATATCTAGCATAATCAAGTCCTCTCTAGTATCATACCCCATGATAGTCACCATATAGGATCGATACAGTCAATCCACTACTAGACAATCACCTATGGGGGTAGCCACACACAGAAACAAGCAATGGCTCATATAAAATATCACATTGAGTTGCATAGTGAAAAGATACATATGACTAGATAGACCTCAGATCAAATAAAGTATAGATAAGTTGATGAGATACAAATATCGTACCTTATGGTATCCGATGTCTCCGCCCTGAGCCTATTCAGAAAGGCATATATATGACTGCGTCCACCTCTACCACCTATTTAGCATGCTTGGGGACCACCCCTAGTACCCTAAGAATCATCTATTCCACCCTGCACACTCTCTCTAGATAGTTGAACTGCGCCTCTAGGGTCCTGAACTTGCTGACCCTATGGATCCTACTGACTTTGGCGTCTGCAATGGCTAATAGTAGGATACTTCCTAGCAAATTGACATATCATGCCAAACTCATAAGTCGACCTTCTGAATGAACCTCTCGTTAATTTTCCAGTTGAACTTGAATAGCTATCAAGGCTTGAATAACTAGAAATCTAACCCTAGAAGACTAACCCGAACTCTGGCCTCTTTGACCACCGGCACTTGCTGATCTACCATCGGTAAGCTGTAATACTGCCTAAATCATTCTACTAGGCAGATACTATTAAGGATGGTCTTTGCTAAAATGGCCCTTACTATGTGACTAGCGTCCACTGAAACTTCCCTAGTGGCAAGGCCCCTTGTCGCTGCCTCCATAGGACTCATAACATCTAGCCTTAATATTACAAGCATGATATACTATCTACAAGAATGAACAGCCTGATATAATCATCTACTTTATCGCCATCCTCAAAGGAATAGGTAACCCTCTGACAAATTGGAGTACTTGTTCCTTATCTATCGGTATAATCGTGGTAGCGTGCCTGGAGAACTCATGGAACTGAGACTCACACTCTATGACTATCATTGATCCCTCTAATAGCATTGTGAACTCTTCTCTAGGCCTCTCTCTCAAACTGCGGGGTACATACTTCTCCAAGAAAGCCTTGGAGAACTAGGTCCATGTCATCGGTGGTGATCCTATAGGTCTGCCACTTAGAAAGGGCATCCAGCACTACTTCACTGGTTAATACAACTGGAAAGCAGTATAATCAACACTATGGAACTCTACCAACCCAATGTTATGCAACCTCTCTTAGAAAATAACCAAAAACTCATAGACATCCTTGCGTGTCGCACCTGAGAACCTGGGAGGGGCCAATCTGATGAACCTACTCAATATCTTTTGCTCCTCCACATTCATAACCAGTTTAGCTTCCACATGCTGAACAATAGTGGGAATAGGCTGAATTGTTGGATGAGGAGCTTTAGTAGTAGGTTGTAGGACTGGGGTCAGATCAAACTTTACCCCTGCCTGACCTAAAGTTTAAGCCTCCTCTCGGACCTAGGGTCTGGCTAAAATACTAGGTAGTGTCCCTACTCAACACATACCCTTTATGAAGCTGAGGATCTAGACAAGAGTATCTTGTAACACTAGCATGGCAATGAATAAGAGTGGAGGCTAGGCTGGATTCTCTATTGTCGGCTGATGCTCGAACTGTTCAACCACTATATTTGGCTCCTACACGGGTGATGTGACCTGAACTCTGCCCAGGCCTTTGTGTCGACCTTGATCCCTACCCTAAGTTGGGGCTCTATTTGTAGGCGCAGGGGGTCGTCCACCCCAAGCATTTCTCATTCTCTCCATCTGAGAAAGAGTGAAACAAATAGGATTTATAGGTGTTCACTATCATTAGCACACGCTCAGAAATAAGAATAGTGAAATAAGTCTTAACAATACCCTATACCCTCTCAAAGATTGCATATGGACATTATCGTACCAATCTCTACAACTCTACTAGACAGTTGCTTTTATAAAGGAGAGACCGATGAACCTAAGCTCTGATACCACTCTTTCATGACCCGAATCTGGGTCATGATGGGGCCTACTATAACCCCCGAGTAGGAAACCAAACCCAAATCAAGCGGTAGTCAAATCTTAATTTAATTACATAATTAATAATAGAAGAAGGCGGGAGCAAGAAGAATATAAAAAAACAAAACTCAGACCAGGTTATAGATATGTAAATATAATACAAAATATACAAAGGCTCGATAGTGACCAAAAATGAAAAACTAACTCTAGACCAACCCTGGACCTGATGTCACCTATAAAGGAGCTACTAAGTACAAAAGCACATAATATATGAATATACAACACAAAACTAACTATCCCAAAATACAAAATAGTAGTCAGTACAAGATAAGGAAAGTAGCAAGTCTCTGAATGCTGGGAGATCACCACAATCCATATCTGGCACCACTACGGATGATCAGGGGCACGCTGGGGGTGGCTCAAAGTTGCGGTTGCATCAAAAATATGTAGAAGTGCAATATGAGTACCAAAACACTAGGTACTCAGTAGTCATCATTGATCGACCAAGCTTAGATAGAATAAATATATAATAAGCTGCACTATGATACTAATAATAATACGAGAGAAGCGGAAAAGTACGACTACGGGAAAAGAGGGTATGGGAAGATCATACGACAATCAAGTAAATCTAACCAATCATGTAATCATATCAATAATCTCAACTCATAAAATACCAAAAGAATGCACAAATATAAATTCATAGTTATGGCTCAATATTCTCTAAAAGTATCATGAATCGCCTGGAATAACCCTCGAGTTCATCAATAAAAAAGCCATCTGGAATCATACCTCGAGCTTATCAAATGAAATAGGGAAAATACATAAATTCCCCCCTAAAGTTGTACCGAAAAGTCAGTTACACACTTAAACTATAATGGAGACCTATTATATACCTAAACTACCTAAAAGTGAAACTATTATCCCCCTACAATTGATGTGGCAAACAAAAGGAGCAGCGCGTTAGATTCTATAAAGTAAAAAAAAATCACCCCAACCCTATGTCTTTTCTTCTTCACACCCACCTACTCTCTTCTTCTTTACACCAACCTCTATTTACTCTCCATTTTGAATTGAGATTTTTTATCTTACCATTAAGAAGAAGAAGAATTCTTCACCCCATTTTAGTGGAGAAGACGATTGGGTTTTTTTTGGAGGGGAGATGGGTGGTTAATAATTAATTAGAAGTTAATTAGTATAAAATATAGTTAATAAAAGAAAAAATAATTAATAAAGAAAAGAAAAGAATATAAAAAATCGAATGGGTAGTTAATAATTAATTAGTATAAAATATAGTTAATAAAATAAAAGTGAATTAATAAAGAAAAGAAATATAAAAAATAAGAAGGGTGATTAATAATTGATGGATAGTTAATAATTAATTATAATTTAATTAGTATAAAAATATAGTTAATAAAATAAAAGTAAATTATTAAAGAAAAGAAAAGAAAAAAATATAAAAAAATTGGATGGGTGGTTAATAATTCATTAGGATCTAATTACTATAAAATATAGTTAATAAAAGAAAATTTAATTAATAAAGAAAAAAAAATAATATAAAAATCGGATGGATAGTTAATAATTAATTAGGAGTTAATTAGTATAAATATATATTTAATAAAAGAAAAGTTAATTAATAAAGAAAAGAAAAAAACAAAATATAAAAAAAAATATTTTTTTTACGTGGCACCACGTGGCAGCGAGTGTAATACACCACATATTATGAGAGTGGTGTTATGCATTCAGGTGTGTAATAATTTCACTTTTAAGTAGTTTAGGTGTGTAATAGGTCGCCGTGATAGTTTAAATGTATAACTGACTTTTTCGTACAACTTCAGGGAGAAATTTATGCCTTTTCCCAATAAAATAAAGTGTAGCCAAAAGTCAATAAAAGGGTCACCCAGAATCATACCTCGATCTCATCAACCATGAAACGCCATAAATAAGATTTCACCATATTCCTTAAATTTCTCATATTTATTCATCAACCGAAAGTCTTAATCTCATCTTTTATTCTTTTTTTTAATAAAATTTTTCACATAGGCGTGGTAAATAAGACAAGTAGCATATCAAAATCATATATCACTCAAGTCGGGTAAAATCCCATCAAAGACACTATATCACTAACATGAGACGCCGGTGCACCAAAAGCTTGGCTTCAGGCCAAATATTTAAGCAAACAAGGCCTAAGCATAAGCCAAAAATAATAAATAGTGGCCAACCAAAACTAAACAAGTCAAACAAGCGGCATCTTAAGTTCAAATCACCTAAGATCAAGTTATAAGGATTCTAAACGATGTAAACAAATCAAGCTAGCACCTAGACTAAGGCTCCAACAGCTAAAACTGAAAGTAGATACTAATGATGATCATCGGCTCCAAAATATTCAATAGGATATCTAGACCTAAATCACCAACTTAATCACACGTTACCACCCAAAATACATCAATTCCAACCAAGCCAAGTCTAACAAGAGGAGGCCATAACCTACCTCAAAGCCACAACCGTACACGAACCGCTAAACCTGAGCTTTTCTCCTCCAGGCTACCTTCAAATGATTCCACTCTATCATATTATCGAAGAACACATCAAAATAAAGCCAATGATACCCATATTATAATAATTAAAAATAAAAGTAAAATTGGGTCAAAATTTGACATTGGAACCCACACATGAAATCAAAAAACCAACTATATCACAAGGTCTCAAGGAACTTGTACCCTAAAATGGGTACATTCTGAGCACCGAAAGAGCTCAAAACAACCCTACCAATTCCAAGCCCTAGAATAGTCAAAAATGCAAAAAACAACAAAATTATGCAAAACTTATGAAGTTTTAAGGATGAGGAAAGGTTCTGGAATGTTCCCACAAGACTTACAAACTCACCAGAACAAGAATTATCGAAAATAATCAAGATTTGCTCTCAAAATTTGAGTTTGAATATGTTGAAAATGAGAGAAAAGAGGCGGCAACATGTCTTAAAACACATCACTGCCAGGCTTATAGTTGTCTTGGCGAACCCGGAGACTTGTCTGCAAACGCGGAGAATAAACAACTTAATCTTGATGAATGCGGAGAACAAAAAGCCTCACCTTTGCAAAAATTGAAAAGGGCCCACGAACATAGAGAGTAAATTACAAGTGCACCAGCAGCTGTGCTGGTGCATTTCTCCAAGGGGAAAATGTCCCTAGATAGGGGCTTGAAACTCATTCGCAATCCAATTGATACAAACATTTTATGTTACCCAATTGGAAATGGTAATCTAGACTCAATAGAATTGATGGATTTCCCAACGAAGGTCATTTCGATGAAACATTGACCAAAGTTTTGGATTTTTTAAAGAAAACACTTCAAATGCACAAATGGTCAAAAACTCATTCTGATTACGTTGGAAACCAAACTAAAGGTCGCTCTAGACCAACTTGGCGCTCTAGATCTAACTGCGCTGACATAATTTTCATCCGAGCGCATTTACTCAAAATGTTAACTGAAGTCAACCTTTTGCCAAAACATAGAATTAAAATGACAAAAGCAGCTATACTCAAAACAAATACTCCAAAATCCAAAACAACCTTCCTTCTAGACCAAAATGGACCTTCTAGAGCTGATGGAACCATTGGAATTCCCATACGATGCTCGAATCTCCACATGTTAACTAAAGTTAGCTTTTTCAAGCCTTAAGCCTCAAAAATAGCCAAACCACATCAAAACGCAACCGAACACCTTGGGGAACATGCTACCCATGCCAACATCACATAAGAGCTATAAAAAAGCTATGAAAAGGGATAAAATGGTAAAAACATGTAAAAGCCCGAAAATGACCTTGGAGGTCATTATAGAAAATAATATGGAAATAGTTTAAAATAGATAGATAGTAGACAACAGCGGAAATCTTAGTCAACTACAACATCCTCCAAAGACTAGTTGTCACATGTACAAACCTCTAAATACAATGATACTAAAATAAATATAAGTCTCAAATCTTGATATCTCGAATAGAATAAAATAAAAGTAAAGGGGAATAAGAAAGATTGTCGGCATCAATAGCTACCTCTCAAGCCTCGGATGAGTAAAAGGAAACTGGGTCACTATCTGAGCTCTGATACCATTTGTCATGACCTAAATCTGAAGTGTTGAGTTTTTGTGATAGATGTTGTCAACTCGTGCCTGAAGGTTTAACACTTTGCGTTCGCGAATATGGAAACCGCATTCACAAAGGGTAATGCGAGTAGGCTCTATTCTCACAGAGGATCTACCGCATTCGTGGGGGGTCGAGTAAGTAGACCTTTACATTTATGTGAGCCTTGCTACATTTTTGAAGAGCATGCAAAGTCTAACCTCCGTGTTCCTCGGAAAGGGTCCATATTCAAGGAGAGTAAATGACTAGCAAACTTAAAACATTTTTGAAATTGGGTTTTAGCAATTTTCCAGTATTTTTGAGATCTTGAGATCAGTTGAGGCGATTTTGAACAGATATTTCCATGGTATTTCAGTGGCTAGGTATATTCAGTGGGATTTCAGACAGTAAAAAGATGTCATAAATGCTCTCAATGCATTTTAGCAAGGACTGCTAATATACGCTAGTAGTTATTTCTCAATATACCAATGAAAAAGCTCTAGTCAGGCAACAGCAACGGTGACGCTAGTGGTTATCCTAGAGGAAGAGACAAGATGAAAACTACAGCATCTCTAGTTCGGAAGTTTTGATCCAAATTAATTTCGTACAATATTGTCGGAGAAGGAAGTGGACTCAAGCTCTACTTCTACAATATAGTTAAAGCCATTTTGGGGTGAGTATAATGGGACGCATCTACCAGCTAGACGGCTTCATTTTTCTAATGCATAGTCATTGAAGCATCTGACTCTAGTGAAACAAATGACATTTGCAGGATATAGAGAGGCTACAATGGGTAAGACATTGGCGTATGCTCCTCTTAGCACAAAAGATAGGAATATTGTTGTTAATGTTGAAAAGGAAGATCTGTTAGAGAAAACGAAGTACTAGGAAAACTCATTAATATGCTATGTGATTGGATATACTCCATATGTTAAAACCTTAGAGAATGTTATACAAAATGCCCCAAATACTAATCCATCATAATGGATATTATATAGTTATATTTTCAACGAATAAAGATAGAGATAAGGTGATGTAGGTTGGACTATACACTTTTTTCAATAAACCATTTGTTTTGCAAAATTAGGACATCGATTATGAGTTTGATTTGGATTGCCTCACAACAATACCACTGTGGGTGACCCTCTAGGGACCCAATAGGATATTAGTCAAGTGAAACATTAAGTAAAGTGGCTAGTACTATTGGGAGACCTTTATACACTGACAGATTCACAGCTTCTATGGAAAGGATATCCTCTCAAGAGAACTGGTGGAAACTGATATGTATTATACACTGATTGTATCTATGGACATTGCTACTCTCTCTGGTACTTACCAGCAATTCATTGAGTATGATTAGAAACCTATATTTTGCACTGAATGCATGATGTTTGGGCATGTTGTTGAAGGATGATGGAGTAAGCAGAAGGTAGAGGAACATGTAGATAATTGACCAAAATTTCAAGTAGAAAAAAAGTGTAGGAAAAGAAATAGGAAAACCAGGCAACCTAAGATAGATTGGAAGACTACTGATGTACTAGAGCAGCATGAAATGAGCATGAAGGAAAATAGGAAAGAGAAAGATCACTCCTCTACACCATAGATAACTATGCAGATAGGCTCAACTTCTAATCAAGGTGGATTAGGAGAGATGAATGTTTCTATATAGAATAGTTAACATATCCTTCAGGAAAAAGTGGAGGATCAAACTGGAGACCCGGGGGTACCCCCAACCCTCAATGATAATATCTACATGGAATATAATGGGGTTGAACCAACCCTAAAACAGAAAGATCTGAGGCTTTTTCTAAAGAAGCATAAGGTGGATGTAATGGGAGTACTGGAAAGTAGAATAAAGAAAACTAAGTCAGCTAATATAATGTAGAAAATTGTCGCAAGTAGGTAGAATTGTATGAATTATCCTAGGCATACAATGGTAAGGTGTGGCTATTATGGTAGGATCACATCCATGTGTAGGTGTTGATTGTGCATGAGCAATTTATTCACTGTGAAATTAAAAATGGATCTACAAAATTTACTTCCTATCTTATTGTGGTCTATGCTAAGAATGAAAGTCAACAAACAAAAGTATTATGGAAGGAGATAATGTAGTTGGGTAATGGTATTCATGATGCCTGGATTTTTAGTGGAGATTTTAATAATGTACTCAATACTGAGTATAGAATTGGATCTCCCATTTTGTTTTGGTGAACTCAGCCATTCAGGGATTGCATAGAAAGACTGTAATTAAGTGTGCTAAAACTAACAGGATGGCAATATACATTTTACAATAAGCACCAAGATGGTAGTAGAGTTTACTTCAAAATTGACTGAGCTTTTGGTAATCTCATATAGTTACAGTATTATGGGCATGTAGAAGCATATTATCTGAATCCTGGAGTGTCTGATAACTCTTCAATTCTCATCCAAGTATGTTCCAGACCTCTAACTAGACCAAGGCATTGCAGGCTCTTTAACATTATGCT
Organism: Solanum dulcamara; assembly: GCF_947179165.1. NCBI lineage: Eukaryota > Viridiplantae > Streptophyta > Magnoliopsida > Solanales > Solanaceae > Solanum > Solanum dulcamara. The sequence goes on along the minus strand of NC_077244.1, from coordinate 32,674,404 downwards.
AAACCATCCTAATTTTGAAGGCATTCTAAATATAATGTGGGGTAGAAGATACAAAAGGACAAGGATGAAACTACTTTAGGCTAAGATTAAGGCTTTCAGAGGTGATTTGAGGGACTTGAATACTCATTTGGCTTCCTATAGTAAAAATCTCCATAATTCTAGAGAACACCTTGACATTGTACAACAACAACTGAGGATTCAACCCTAAAATTTGGCTCTAATAGAAGAAGAACATACTCAGCTAACATAAATTAAAAAATAGAGTGAAATTGAGGAACCAATACCGAAGCAAAAAGCTAGAGCAAACTGGATTACAAGTGGGGATGCAACCAAGTATTTTTCAAGCTCAGATGAAGTTGAGAAGTAGCAAGAGATCCATTACATCAATTCAAGATGCAAATGGTAATTAACTATAAGACTCTGAAATGGTGAAGAAGGATTTTATATCTTTCTTTACTAACTTAATAGGGACAGTAGCTGAGAACCAACCATGTACAAATGAAGAGCTTATTAGGAAAGGGTCATGCTTATCCTATGACCATAAATGCAAGCTCATTGCCCTTGTAACTGAGCAAGAAATAGTAGATGCTTTGAGAGAGATGGCTAAGGATAAAACACCTTGTATAGATGGGTTCCCTATGGAGTTTTTTGTGAAGCACTAGGACATAGTTGAAAAGGATGTACCGAATGTTATGGAATTTTTTCATACTAGGAAGCTATTAAAAGTGGTCAGTGGTAAAGCTATTATATTATTACCTAAAGTATCTACACCAAACTAGGAAAAATGATTATAAACCTATTGCTTGTTGCTCCACTATTTATAAATTGATTACGAAATTGATCACTAATAGAATTAAACCAGTAATAAGTGATTTAGTTAGCTCTTCTCAGACTGATTTTAGTGAAGGAAGGAGTATTATAGACAATAGCTTATTTAGCCATGAGCTGCTGAAATGGTACACTAGGAAAGGCTTGTCACTTAGATGTACTATGAAAGTGGACTTGAGGAAAGAATATGATTCCGTTGAATGGGATTTATTAAGGAGATTACTGGCAGGATTAGGGTTCCTATTCGAATTTGTGAATTGGATAATGGAGTACATATCCTCTGTATCGTACTCCCTGCTCATTAATGGAGGTTTGACTCCACAGTTGCAAGGTAAAAAGGATTAAGGCAAGGGATCCAATGTCTACATACTTGTTTGTCCTAGCAATGGAATACATCTAAAGAGAACTGAATATTCTAAAAGAAGTGGCCCAATTCCAGTTCCATCCTAGATACAAGATATTTAGTGTAATGATATATGTTTTGTAGATGAACTTTTAATGTTTTGTAAAGATAATCTTGGCTCTATAAAGCTACTCCAAGATGGTTTTCATAGGTTCTCTGTAATTTATGGTTTATAGGCAAATATTGAGAAACGTTCCATTTATGTTGCTGGAGTTAAACCTGCAATGAGGCAAACAATCATAACTACATTGGGCTATGTTGAAGGTGAGATACCATTTAAATAGTTACGGGTTCTTATATCCTCTAAGAGACTCACCATAGCACAATGCATGCCTTTGGTGGAGAAGATCACTGAAAAAATTAGATGTTGGATAGCTACACTACTCTATTATAGAGAGAGCACTCAGTTGATAAAGCCGGTAGTTTTTCACGACCTCAATCAGAGTCATGATGGCGCCAACTATAACCCCTGAGTAGCCAAGCTAAACCCAAATCAAGTGAAAGTCAAATCTTAATTTAAATACATAATTAATAACATAAGAAGGCGGGAGAAAGAAGAATATAAAAAAAGAAAAGTCGAGTTAGGGCATAGATATGTAAATACAATACAAATATACAAAAGGCCCGATAGTGACCAAAAATAACGGACTGACACTAACCAACCCCGGTCCTGGTGTCACCTATATAAGAGCTACTAAATACAAAAGCTCATAATATATGAATATAGAATACAAAACTGACTGTCCAAAATACAAAATACAAGTCAGTTCAAAAGAAATAATATAGAAAGTCTTTGAACATCGCAAGCTCACCATAATCCTTATCTGGCAAAGCTACGAATGATCAGGCACACACTAGGGGTGGCTCAAACTGGAAGCTACATCAAAAAGATGCAGAAGAGAAGTATGAGTACCAAAACACGATATACTCAGTAGGCATCATAGGCCGACTGACCTCAGAAAGAATAAATACATAATAAGAAGTACGATGATACTAATAATAACAGGAAAGAAGCATAAAACTTTGACCTCGGGAAAAAAAGAATGGGTAGATCATATAATAATAAAGTAAATCCAACAAGTCATGTAATCACATCAATAATCTTAATTCATAACATATCAGAAGAATACACAAATATAAACTCATAGTTATGTCTCAATATCCTCCAAAACTATCATGAAGTACCTTGAATAGCCCTCGAGATCATCAATAAAAGGGTTGTCGGATTCATACATCAAGCTTATCAACATCAAAATAATAACTCGGAATATGTATCAATGGACTGCTTGGAATTCACACCTCGAGCTTAAACAAACAACAACAACCCAGTGAAATCCCACATCGTGGGGTCTGGGGAGGGTAGAGTGTACGCAGACCTGACTCCTACCAATGTAGGACGGCTGTTTCCGAAAGACCCTCAGCTCAATAAAAGTATAGAACAAGGTTAGACAAGAATATTAGAGTAAATAAGTAGATAACGAGCTTATTTAATGAAATAAAGTGTAGCCCAAAGTCAATAAAAGGGCTGCCTAGAATCATGCCTCAAGCTCATCAATCATGAAATGCCATAAATAAGATATCTTCATATTTCCTTAAATTCCTCATATTTATTCATCAACCGAAAGTCTTAATCTAATCTTTTATTTTTTCATTTAAAAAGATTTTAAACACCACAAGTTAAGAAAGTCAAGTAGCATGTCAAAATCATATATCACTCAATATGGGTAAAGCTCCCATCAAAGGCATAATACCACTAACCTGAGACTCCAGTGTACCGAAAGCACAGCCTCCGGCCCAAGAGTTCAATATCATGAGAAAACAAGGCCTAAGTATAAGCCGAAAATCATAACAAGTGGTCAACCAAAACCAAACAAGTGAAAAAGCTACAGCTTAAGTTCAAATCACCTAGGAGAAAGCTCTAAGGATTCTAAGCAGAACTAACAAGTCAAGATAGCACCTAGACTAAGCATCCATCGGCTAAAACCCAAACTAGTCTCTAACGATGATCATCGATTCCACATATCTTAATAGGATAACAACACCTAATCACCACCCTATTCACATGCTACTACTCAAAATACACAAATTCTAACAAAGCAAAATTTAACAAGAGTAAGTTATAATCTACCTCAAAGCCAAAATCCCACACAAACTGCTAAACTTGAGCTTTTCCCTTTTGGGGTACCTCCGAATGATGCCACTGTATCAATTTATTGAAGAACGCATCAAAACAAGGCCAACGATACCATATTACTATAGTTAAGAACAGAACAAAAATCATGTCAAAATTTGAATTTGGGACCCGCACAAGAAATCGAAAAAGAAACTTCATCACAAGGTCCCAAATAGCTCAAGGACCTTGTAGCCCAAAAATGGGTAAATTTCAAGCACCGAAAGAGCTCACAACAACCCCATCAATTTCAGCGCTAGAATAGTCAAAAATGTAAGAATAAAAACAAATTTACGCAAAACTTACAAGGTTTTTAGAATAAGAAAGGGTCCCAATATGTCCCAACCTCCAACTCACCAGAATAAGAATCGTCAAAAAAAACAATAGAAACTATAAAAAATGAAAATTTGCTATGTCCCTAAATGGGACTTAGCTGCTTGAAATGGGTATTAATTTTTACTGAAGCCAGTAAAATTGTCCTTCAGGATAACGAAGTCTGATCCAGATAACCCATCGCAATTGCGATGGTCAATCATGCAATCACGATGCTCAGGGTCTCAACCCTTCATGATTGTAGACCCTTGGGTCACAAACACAATGAACAAAAGTTCTGCACCAGCAGTTCAGTTGGTGCTAAACTTTAGAGAAATGGGATTTTCTCCAATGGGGGTGCAAAATTCATTTAGATACCTACAAACACAAACGAACAATGCTACCCAACCAAAAACAACATTCCTTACTCAATAGAACTAACGAATTTTCCCAAAGAGGTCATTTCGTTGAAATGTTGACCAAATTCAACACTTTCTAAAAAAGTATTCAAAATGCCTAAGCTCATTCCTAGACCAAACTTAGCATTCCAAATCTAAACGCATTGACGAAATTATCGTCCAAGTACATTTACGCAAAATGATGATTGAAGTCAAACTTGGCCAAAACTTTAAATTTTAAATGATAAATCATACAAACTCAAAATAAAGACTCCAAAACTTAAACCAACCTTCCTTTTAGACTAAAATGGACCTTCTTGATTTGATGAAACCGTCGAAATTCTCATATGATGCCCAAATCTCCATATGTTGACTAAAATCAACTATTTTAAGCCTTAATCATTAAAAATGGCTAAACAATCTCAAAACTCAACCGAACACCTTAGGGAGCATGCCACCCATCCCAACATCACATAAGAGCTATAAAGAAGTTACGAGAAGGGTAAAATGGTAAAAATATTCAAAAGTATGAAAATGACCTTGGAGGTCATTAGAACATCCACTACTAAAAGTACTTTCGTCCTCAAAAATCAAAGAAGAAAGGTAGTGGCTCAAAAAGATGAGGATATCGGGTCTGCATGTTCTGTTTGGTCTCCTAAGTAACCTCCTCAATCGGATGATGCCTCTAAGGACATTCACCGATGGAATCTCCTTAGACCTCAACTTCTTATAATGCCAGTCCAAAATAGCCACAGATTCCTCTTCAAATGCTAAGGACTCATCGTACAGTACCAAATCCCACTAAAGTATGTGAGACTTATCTGGAATGTCCGTTATAGCATAGAAATATGAAATATAGGGTGAACACCTGATAGTGATGGGGGAAAGGCAACACATAAGCTACCTCCCCTACCTGTCTCAAGATTTCAAAAGGTCTAATAAACATGGGGCTAAGATTACCCCTCCACCCAAATTCATCATGCCCTTCATGGGCGACACTCGTAGGAATACCCAGTCGCTAACCATAAACTTTAAAGGTTGCACCATCCTATCATCATAACTCTTCTACCTACTATGGCTAGTACAGAGACATTCTTAGAACATATAAACTCTATCCATCAAATCACATAACAAATCGGTGTTCCAAGGCCTAACCTCAAAACCATCTAACCATTCTACTAGAGAACGATAGCTCCTACCATACAATGCCTCAATGGGAGACATCTCAATGATTAAATAGTAGCTATTATTACATGTGAACTCTACCATAGACAAAGAATAATCCCACTGACCACCAAAATGAATAACACAGGCCTGTAGCATGTCCTCCAAGACCTGAATATTCCTCTCTAACTGAAAATCAATCTAGCGGCTGATAATCCATCTAGCGGTAGAAGGCTATGTAGAGCTCGAATCGGGTACCCAACTCTCTCTGAATAAACCCCAGAAATATGAACTCAATTGAGTACCATGGTCTGAAATGATAGATACTGACACCTATGCAATCAGGTCACCTCTCAGATATAAATCTGAGCCAACCTCTGTTAATTGATCTACGATGACCCAAATAGAATCACAACCTTAAGAGGTATGTGGTAAAACAACTACAAACTCCATAGCTATCCGCTCCCACTTCCACTCTAGAATGGGTAGTTACTAGGTCAAACCACCTGGCCTCTAATGCTCGAACTTAACTGGCTGACAGTTCAAGCACCTAGCCACAAATGTTGCAATGTCCCGCTTCATCTCACACAACCAATAATGCTACCGTATGTGGTGATACATCTTTGCCGCATCAGGATGAATAAAATATCTGGATTAATAGGCCTCCTTAAGGATAAGCCTAACTAGATCTCCAACTCTAGGATCACAGTTATGATCCTCAATCCTCAAAATGCCCTACCGATCTAAGGTTGCCTTCCTAGCCTCCCCACTAAGTACCTTATAATGAATTACCCTCACCTGTGGGTCCTTAAATTATTGTGCCCAAATCTACTCCATGAAGGATGGACTAGCCTCTACATAAGAAAGTACCCTACTCTACTTAGAAATATTAAGAAAAACCATCTGGTTAGCTAATGACTGAATGTTCGAAGCTAAAGGCCACTTCTCAACAAATAAGAATTCCAAACTCCCTATACTCACCGCCTTCTGGCTCAAAGCATCTACTACTATATTTGCCTTCCCCGAGTGATAGAGAATAGTTATGTCATAGTCCTTTTGCAACTCCAACCACCTGCGCTGTCCCAAATTAAGGTATTTCTAGCTGAATATGTACTGAAGACTATGGTGGTCAATATAGATCTCGTAATGGGCTCCATACATGTAATGCCTATAAATATTCAATGTGAAGACTACTGCCGCCAACTCTAAATCATGTATGGTGTAGTTCTGCTCATGTACCTTTAGCTGCTTGGAAGAATATGCAATAACTCTACCCTTATACATCAAAAAGAAACCCAAACCAACACCTGAAACATCTTAATAGAGTTTAAATCCCTGGTCCTCGATAGAAAGAGTAAGAATTTAAGTTGAAATCAACAAGGCTTTGAGCTTCAGGAAGCTCGACTAACATTTGTCAGACTACTTAAAGGGAACATTTTTCTGACTCAACCTGGTCAAAGGCGCTACAATAAAAGAGAGACCCTCCACAATCCATCGATAGTATCCTACCAATCCGATGAAACTATAAACCTAGGTAGGAGAAGTGGGTCTAGCCCAATCATTAACTACCTCTATCTTCATCTGATCTACCATAATCCCATTATTAGATATCACGCACCCTAGGAATGCCACAGACTCAAGTGAGAATTCACACTTAGCAAACTTGGCATACAATTGTTTATCCATTAAGACTAAAGTACTATCCTCAAATGCTGCTCATGCTTCTCTCTACTCCCAAAGTATACTAGCATTTCATCAATGAATACAATGACGAAGGAGTCCAATTAGGGCCTGAACACATGGTTTATCAAATCTATGAATGTTGCGGGGGCATTAGTCAACCCAAAAGACATAACTAAGAACTTATAGTGGTCGTATCGAGTACTAAAATAAGTCTTAGGGATATTTCACTCCCTAATCCTCAGCCGGTGATACCCTGAACTTAAGTCTATCTTAGAGAACACTGTTGCACCCTGAAGCTGGTCAAATAAATTATCAATTTGTGGCATCGAGTACCTATTCTTGATGGTCACCTTATTCACCTGTTTGTAATCAATATACATATGAAAGGTATCATCCTTCCTTTTTACAAACAGAATAAGAGAGCCCTAAGGAGATACATTAGGCCTTATAAACCCCTTACTCAAGAGTTCCTAGAGCTACACCTTAAGTCTTCAACTTAACTGGAGCCATCCGATATGGTGGAATAGAGACTGGCTGTAACACCCCCTAATAACATTGTATATAATGTTCCAATTTTCGATGAAAATAATATCTCTTCTGTATTTTAGGCATAACTTTTAATAGAATGATACAAATTAGTTGATTCAAATTTCTAAAATAACCTGAACATCATAACCTACAAGTTTTGTGCAGACTATATTTTATGTTTCAAAGGTTAATTAGGTCAAATAAATTAATTGTTGCAAGACAAGGTGTTGTGATGAAATGGAGTATTTGTAGAAAAAACATTATATCTCATCGTAGGATACTCCAAATTAGTTGATTCTTGAACGATATGAAAGTAGACTTGTATAGTAACAATTCATATTCAGACACCAAATCCTAATGAGGAAGTTATCTTTTTCAAATGCAGCTCCAAAAAGGGTATTCCATTAAAAGAAAGTTTATCTCACCAACCATAAAAAGATCTAGATCCATTTGACATCACTCATGACATCAACAATCCTCCATTTTACATCACTCATGACATCATAATCTTCCATTAAATTTTTAATTTTTTCTTTATAATTATTTTAATTATTGTGAGGTCCCGCCTTCACACCTATAAATACGCACCTTATTTTATCATTTTGTTCATCAATCTTTCTCAAACAAATCTTATGTCTATACACTCATTTGCTCATTCTAAAAAATATAGTTTTAGTTCTTAATAGTGTAGAAATAATATTCCGGTTATTCATATACTCCTGGTTGTACACAAAATGCTCCGACGAGGAGAAAAGGCTAGGATTCAAAAGTGTTTATTAAGTCCTTTAATTTTAAGTAATGCTTTGGATTTTAGGTATGTAAGGCTTCAATGAGAGTATTCCTTCCACTCTCATTCCTAAATTATTTTGATTATATGATAAATTATATTTATTTTCTTTAAGCTTTATTCTACAGTAGGTGGGTGTTCATCCATGGGTTCTTCCACCCATTTGGTCCAAAACTCTTTCAACTAAATCTCTTGATTTCAAGTAAGATTTTCTTATGGGTAATTCTTATTTCTACTTAATAGCATGAATTATGGTTAAACTAATGATTATTAGTCTATTTTGTTGCAAAATGATTTCATATGTATGAATTGTTAGTTTGCAAGCATTTTGTCTATTTAGCTCTTCAAAAGGTTCTTGAAATTCATGGTAGATTATTTAAAGCATGATTTTTAATTGATAGAATTCAAAGAATTTATGCATAATTTCATTTACATTCATGTTTGAAAGTTGAACTAATTTGAACCCACCTAGTTTTACTATGTTTTTAATGAAGTTTGACTTGAAAGATTTGACTCCAAATGAATGTTTATGAAAGCAATGTCTATGATCAAAAGGGAGTCTTATAAAATGAAAGAATGATGAAATGATATGAATGATGGATTCTTTATGCAATAAGGACAATTCTTGCATATTTGAATTACCAAAGGTTTTAATGAGCTATTCTACCCAATATGATATTTTGAATTCTCAAGCTATATACTCTGACTATTTTGAAGTATTAAACTATTCCATGGGATTGACTTAGCACCAAATGGGTCATTGAGGTAGGATTCGGTAAGGAAATCCTAGTAGAAACCCTTTGTCTCATTAACTATGTGCTAACATAGGAGCCTTTGTAGGCTTAGGCTAATGGATCCACAAATATTCCTTAAAGTTAAAGTTAAAGTTAAAGAAATAAATGAAGTTGATGGAGTTCTACCCGGCAAGTAGTCTCTCCGACCAACGTAGGGTTATTTTAGATTCCATATAATAGTTCTTATGGTCTTAAATGTCTGCTATGGTCATCTATCCACAAAATGAATGTTTTAAAGGATATCTATATGATTTATTATGCATGCATTGCATTATGTTTTATATTACATAAATGTTTTAATGTTTTATCAATGTTCATTCATGCTTACATACTTAGTACATTCAAAGTACTAACGCATACTTTTTTGCCTATATGATATCATCATGTAGGTACCGGTGCTCCTCCTCGTTCTCCTCCATGTGGCTAGTTGAGATTTCATTTGAAGGCTACTTTTGGTGAATTCCCATGTTTTGGGAGCAATACTCCTTTATCTTTTTAGCTTATGATATATTGAGATCTTTAGACACTTACTATGGCATTTCTTTCTATTATGATTGAGGGTGAGCTAGGGATTTTTCTTAGCCCTATTAAATCTAAAAGTTAGAGGTATTGTTGGACATATATAAGTTGAAGATTTACTATTATGAGTTTTCTTTTTTTATTTATTTTCATTACCTATGAAAGTCTAATAGAATACTAAGAGCCTTGTTTGAGGTACTTTTAGATTCTTCATTCGCCATGTCACGTCTAGGCCTTAGGCTTAGGTCATAACAAATTTGGTATCAGAGCCTGAGGTTTTGAATGGTCCTCGGATTCCAATATACCACGTCAAATAGGATTTTATTCATGGTTGTGAAGCAAGCCATAACTATGAATAAGAGACTATAGGGCATTTAGAAAAGTTTTCATTTCTTTCACATTCATGTCGTGTCTTAGAGTGTCCTAACCTTTCCATTAACTAATGACCCATTATGTGTTCTCTAGGTAATGACTCATAGAAGAGCACCTCCAAAAGCAAGGGTTGACAATAAGGACCAAGCTCTTCTGATTCCCAATGCTCCATATCATGAGGAAGGGGCAACACATGTCGAGTTTTACAATATCATTATTTTGTTGGCTTAATTCGTAGCCAACCAAGGGTATAAAGGTGTTCTTCCTCCCCAAATACAAAATCCGACCTCTAGGATTTGGGATTTCCAAAGGATGAATCCACCCGAGTTCGATGGTTCTAAACTAGATAGGGACCCCATGGAGTTCATTGATGAGGTGTACCGGATTGTGGCTATAATGGGTGTGCCACTGAATGAGAAGGTCAAGCTAGTTGCCTATCAACTCAAAGGTGTGGTTTGAATATGGTATGAATAATGGGTTGTTTAGAGGGATGAAGAAATAGAGCTGATAGGATAGGAAGAGTTCAAAGGTTCCTTCCTAAACCTCTTCTTCCCATTGGAGCTAAGGGAGGCCAAAATCCAAGAGTTCATAAACCTCCATCAAGGGATTATGAGAATGAGGTATTATGCTCTCAAATTTACTAAGTTGTCAAAGTTTTGCCTTTTATGGTCTCCGACCCAAGAGCTAGGATGCGCAAGTTTGGTGTCTAAGGAGTGCAAAAAGGCCATATTGGTCAAGGATATGGACATCTCTCGGTTAATGACATATGCAGAACAAATTAAAGAAGAGAAGCTGTGAGAGAGATCAAGGGGGTTCAAAAAGGCTAAAGTGGATGGTGGAGGGTTTAACCCTCAAAGGGCTGATTATGGTAACAATGGCAAAGGCCAAAGTGAGAAATGGTTTATGGGACAAGGTTCCACTAATACTCCTCATCTAAGGTTAAATAAGGAAAAGGGTGCTAACCCAATGGTTCCAAGAGAGAATATTGGTGCTCAAACTTTCTACGTTTGCAAGAAGTGTGGAATGACTCACAAAGAGGAATGCTTAGCCAGCTCCAATGCATGCTTTAAGTATGGGAAACTGGGCCACCATGCTAGGGATCGTAGAGGTGGTGGTGGTAGGCCTCAAGGACAAATTGCTCATGGTCAACAAGCCTAAGTAGGTGTCCAATGAACCAACAACTTTTATGCCTTGCCAAGGAGACAAGAGGTTTAGGACGCACCCAATGTCATTACCGGTATGTTAAAAGTCTTTGCTTTTGATGTATATGCACCATTAGATATGGGTACAAATTTATCATTTGTTACTATATTCCTTTCTAGTAGGTTTGATATGTCATTCAAAATGATATTAGAGCCTTATTTGGTGTCTACCATCACTGGTGAGTCGATTATTTCTAGAAAGGTCTATAGGGGTTGTCCCGTGTCTATCTTGCATAAAGTTATTCTTTGTAATCTCATTGATCTTGACACGTTAGATTTTAATGTCATTCTTAGTATGGATTGGTTACATGTATCTTATGCTTCCATAGATTGTAGGACTCATCGAGTAAAGTTCCAATTTCCAAATGAGTCTGTTATTGAATGGGAGGGTCGTGATTCGGTGGTGAAGGGTAAGATCATTTCTTATCTTAAGGCCCAAAAAATAATTTCTAAGGGTTGTATTTACCATATTGTGAGGGTTAAGGATGTCAACTCCAAAAGTCATCCTCTTGACTCAGTTCGCATAGTCAAAGAGTTCCCTGATATCTTTCTTGATGACCTTCCCAATGTCCCTTCCAAAAGAGAAGTTGATTTTGGTATTAATCTCCTCCCCGATACCCAACCTATCTTTATTCCTCCTTACTGAATGACCCCATCATAATTGAAAGAGTTGAAGGAACAATTAAAGGACTTGTTAGAAAAGGAGTTCATAAGACCAAGTATTTCGCCATAGGGTTCTCCCATGTTATTTGTGAGAAAGAAGGATGGGTCGCCTTGAATATATACATAGACTACCGACAATTAAAGAAGATGACCATTAAGAAAAAGTACCCAATCCCTAGAATAGATGACGTATTTTATCAATTGCAAGGGGAAGTCACTTCTCCAAGATTGACCTTCGGTCCGGCTATCACCAATTACGGGTAAGGGAGTGTGACATTCCCAAAATGGTTTTCCAAATAAGGTATGATCACTTTGAGTTTATGGTGATGAGTTTTGGGTTGACAAATACGCCAGCAGTGTTCATGGACTTGATGAATAGGGTGTTCAAACCTTACCTTGATACTTTTGTGGTGATCTTTATTGATGATATTTTGATTTACTCTCAAAGAGAGGAAGACCATAAAAATCACTTGAGAGTTGTGCTTCAAACGTTGAAGAATAGGCAATTGTTTGCAAAATTTAGTAAGTGTGAATTTTAGTTGAAGGAGGTGGCATTTCTTGGTTAAGTATTATCTGGTGATGGGATTAAGGTTGATCTTATGAAAATAGATACAGTCAAGAATTGGCCTAGACCGTTGTCTCCTTTAGACATTAGGAGATTCTTGGGTTTAGCCGTATACTATAAAAGGTTCTTTGAAGGGTTTTCTTCCATCTCATCTCCTCTGATGAAATTGACCCAAAATAAAGACAAATTCATATGGACGAATGAGTGTGAGAAGAGTTTCCATACTTTGAAAGATCGACTTACCTCCGCTCTTATTTTGACTCTACTAGAAGGATAAGAAGGGTTTGTGGTTAATTTTGATGCATCAAAGATTTGTTTAGGTTGTTTCTTAATGGAAAACTCTAAAGTCATAGCCTATGATTCTAGACAATTAAAAGTGCATGAGCGTAACTACCCTACCCATGACCTTGAATTGGCGACCATTGTATATGAGTTAGAGTTGCCATTGGAAATGACCATGGTTCATCCGGTGTTCCATGTGTCTATGTTGAGAAAATGTATGGGTGATCCTAGTTCTATTTTTCCTTTGAGATTAGTGAATGCTGAAGAAAACTTGACCTATGAAGATGTTCCGGTTGAAATTTTGGACCTGCAAGGTTAGAAATTGAGGAACAAAGAAGTTGCATTTGTTAAAGTCCTTTGGAGGAATCAACAAACTGAAAGTTCTACATGGGAAGCAGAAGCGTATATGATTAAGAGATACCCTCATATTTTTTATTCTACCCAAACTTAAGGTATTAAGTTGTCCTTGCACAATTAATTGAAATCCTTGCATTTCAACATTTCTTGTCGTATACATACAAAATTATGAAATATGTTTCGAACGATGTTTTAAATTGCACTATTGTAATAATGATGGGTTGTTGGCTTACACTCTACTTTACTAAAGCTAAGTCTTTCCTCATTTGAGGAAGAATGTTCCCAAGAGGGAGATAATGTAACACCCCCTAAAAACTGTCACGACCCAACCCCGTTGGCTATGACGGGTGCCCGAATTAGACTCTCGCATATACCTCTGCTAACTATAAGTAAACATGTCCCCGATTTGAGTTATAATGTATCAACAAGTATGATAACATATAAGCCGATGAGGCTATCGTAACATATGAGGACAACTGCACACACACACATATAAAACCCACATATATGTCCATAGACCTCTAAGAGTAAGAACAGTAACATAAGACGGGACAGGGCCCCCACCATACCCGTAAACAAATAAATATATACATCAAGGGTTAGTACCAAAATCTAGGCTCCAGCACAATGGAGCGCTTCTGAACTGCTGAGCGAGACTCCTACACTGGCGGATCCCCAAAGTGTGAATCTGTACCTGCAGGTATGAAATGTAGCCCCCCGAGAAAAGGGGGTTAGTACAATATATGTACTGAGTATATAAGCATAAATATCATAAAGAAATTATAGTTGGCATAGGGATGCAAGGGATAAGTATAACAATTAACAAATTACTGTAACTGTAGCTTAGAACATAAAGTCGTACATACTATCATCCTGTACCATACTCGCCTCATTCGGGGACTTAGTGTAATAACTACATAACTCTGTTATAATAAGAATCTATATACTATTAGTGCTATCTCATATAATAATACAGAGGAATGTACAACCCGATCCATATACTATATAGTAATGCCGAGGAATGTTCGGCCTAATCCAGATATCGTATAATAATACCGAGGAATGCTTGGCCCAATCCATTTATTATATAGTAATGCCGAGGAACTTTTTGCCCAATCCATATATTATATTATATAAACATATATATCCGGCCCTCTAGTGAGGGACTCGGTGAATCATAACTATAGGACCAACATAGGGTCCGGCACCATTACCACCTTATCACATCACATCATCATAAATATATATACATACTTACCCAGCCCTCTAGTATGGGACTCGGTGAGTTGTTCATGTCATTATATTATCATTTCCTCATATAGCGTACCCAGCCCTTTAGTGAGGGACTCGGTGGATAATGCAGTAAACTACGCACGATACCGTACCTAGCCTGGGACTCGGTGATAGAAGGGTTACCATATACACGAGTAGATTAGTGAGTAAGCATATGCATTTTAGATCATATTTGAGACTTGATGGAATACTCAAAATGTTCTACAATCCAAAAACCAAGACAAGAGTCATATCAAGTACCTTTCGATTTCCACTATGGATTTTGTAATCATATTCCCGTATCAAGTCATCATTAAATATCTTTTGGGAATCAAGAAGTTGGATATCCTAGTGGATTTAACAAGAGGAACTTCGTTGGAACCATATACACTTCATCTATTTGTTTCATAAAGATCATGTCAAAAAGAAAGGAAGATTAGCTTTACCTACTTACTATTTCCCAATGTATAGAAAAACTTGAAAAGCAATAGCTCAATTATTGTAAGAGTTCCAACATTAGAGGATGAGTAAGAAACACTTAGGAATGGAGTCACCTCCAAGATTGTATCATCTTTTACATACATCTAGGACATGCCAAAAGAAGAGAAAGAATAAGCTTTACATACTCTCTACTTTCCTTCATGGAGTGATCATATGCATATATCATACCCGGCCCGTCATGGCTCGGTGAATAATTACAGTATAATAGCATCATACTTATGTCAAAATCATACCAAGAGGAAAGAAGGATAGATCTATTTACTCATACCAAAGATATGCCAAAAGAAAGGAGATAGCCTCACATAATTATGCCAAGAGAAAGAAGGTAGCTTCACATACCTTTTACGGATTACTCTTAACCACGTTCTCCTTGTCGTATTTTGAACCTATTTAACATGAAAGAAATACTAAGGTTAATACCCTTTCACTTTCCATTTCCCAACTCCACAACCAAGTATCCGTAGAAATCGTTTCCTTATCCACTTCCCTCGACTAGTTTATTACTAGTTCCGAGGTTGCCGAAAATCGGGCAGCATCTCTCCTATAACTTGCCCTATCCAACTGCTAATATTAGCATACATATTACCAACAACAAATAGCATATATATAGACAATCATATCACTTCAACATTACTCAATACAACTCCAAACAACTAGCTCAAAACTACAATACCAAAATAGAGTTTTCACCTTTATTTCGTAAACCTTTAACAATACAAAACGGAGGGTCATGTGGATAAAACCAGAAGTACCCATACCCCTTTTAGAACACTTTCCATCCCTGAAACACACAATAAACCCATCTGCAGCCGCATCACCACAATTACAATACACTACTCGACTCTGATTTAACTATAACGACTTTAATTTAGTTTGTTTCTAACGTAAAGCATCCTTATAAAAATTTTCCACTTCCAGCCTCATTTAAGACGTATTATACTGAATAAAAACATCGTAAACTCCAATTTGAAAGGAAAATCCTTACCTTGCCCAAAACTCGCCAAAACTTGCCAAAACTTACCTCAGAAGCGCGACTGAAACTTCGTGGCTGTTTGTTATCCTTTTCGTGCTTCTCCAAACCATAAAATTATGTTACTAACACCTTAATACTCTTGTGGTATACCCTATATAATTAATTCAAGGAATAAAATCAGAGAACTTACCTTTTTTTCTCCCCAAATTTGTAGCTCTCTTTCTCTCTAGCTTAAGGATTTCTCTTCTCTTTTTTTTCTAGAATTTTCTTGGATAAGAATGAATTGTTTGGATAAATATGACCTAAAAGTCATAAAACATATATATAGGCTACTTTAGGGGTGACACTTGTCAACCCCTAAGTGGTGAGATGTGTCAATCCCTCATTGGGCCAACACACCACCTCCTCCAACTATGAGCTGCCACATGGCATATGGGGGCCCACCCCCTTGCTCCAGCTGCTGCCATGTGGCACCTCCATCTGCTGCCACGAGGCACTCTCCCATGCTACCATGTGTTACCTTCTTTTCCCTCTCATGGGTTCGGAATCTCATCTTACTTTATAAACTTATGTAATCCTTGCTACGTAAGCTTGGTATGTACTCAAGTAGCTTAAGTATGTAAGATTTCCAAGTTGGTAGCTTAAGTAAGTAAGTCGAGTGCTACAACTCATTACTTGGTCTCCAACTTCTTCCGAATTCGTATGACCCTATTTCCAATCTTCTCTATAATAGGGTATCTTATTCTCCCTTCCTTAGAGTTATTTGATGACATCATGGATTATTCGGCTCACATGGTGACTTCTAAGAAGCTTAAGAGCCTTTTAAGAAACTTAAGAGCTTAAGAAGCTTACATAACTTAGGAACCTTCCAAGGTACAAAAGTATGGGGTATAACATCCTTTCCCCCTTTAGAACATTTGTCCTCGAATGTGAACTCAAACCCTTCCTCAAGATCTTATACAAATTACAGGGAAATTTCTTTCTATTATAATAACACATACATTCCTCACATAACCAATATAATAGTTCAGAAGTTGGGATTACCTGTAGACATAGGGAATAGGTACGGATACTTGTGTTTTATTTCCTTTTCAGCTTCCTAGGTCATTCTTTCATTATTCATATTTTGCCACAGCACCTTGATGGAAGCTACGTCCTTAGTCCGCAACCTTCTAATCTGCCAATCCAGGATGGCGATAGGTTTCTCTTCATAGGATAACTCCTCTGTGACCTAGATATTATCTTCAATATATAGTCGGGATAGATCACTAACGCATTTGCAAAGCATTGATACATGGAAGATTGAATATACTGCTTCCATATCCACTGGTAGGTCTAGCTCATAGGCAACCTTGCATATTCGACGAAGGATCTGGTAAGGGCCAATATATCTTGGACTCCGCTTCCCCCTTCTTGCCAAACCTCATTATTCCTTTCATGGGCGACACCTTCAAAAACACCTAATCGCTCACTTAGAATTCCAAAGGTCAACATCGATTGTCTGCATATAACTTCTGTTGACTTTGGGAAGCTAATAATCTCTCCTGAATAAGTTTTACCTCCTCCCCTACTTGTTAAACCATGTCTAGGCCTATTAGTCGTGTTTTGCCAATATTAGACTAACCAATGGCAACCTATATTTTCTGCCATACAAAGTCTTATACAAGGCCATCTAGAGATTAGAATGATAGTTAATATCGTAAGTAATCTTGAAAGGTAGTAGGCAATTGTCCGAGTTACCTTTTGAGTCAATCGTATAGGCCCGCAACATATCTTCTAGCGTTTAGCTAGTAAGCTTAGTTTGTCCATTGGTCTGAGGGTACAATGGTATACAAAGACCTGTCTTTGTTCCCAGTCTCTTTGTGGGTTGATCTTCAGTAGTTAACTGTAACTCGGGGTCCTTCATTGGAGATAATAAGTATGGGAACTCCGTAAAGTCTCACCATTCTCTTGATTTATAATTTCACACAATATCGGCTGAACAGGTAGTCCTTGATTAAAGGAACACGGGCTGATATTATTAATCTATGGATGACATTCCATATAAAATCATCCATCCATAAAGTGTAAAATAAGTCTCGTAGCCAAGGTCGTGTTATGGAATCTTCCACCTCGTGTATTACTTCTTGCCTTCTTTAGATGACATCAACTGGTACCCTTACCTTTTGGGTTTTGCGTAAGTCCCTTTACAACTCTCTTAACTTTATGTATAACACATCTAGGTACATAATATCGTATTGTTGTTTCATCGTCAGTTCAGATTCTTCCATGGTCCTTTTTCTCAGACTTGGCTTTGATTTTTCTGTAATATATTACATTGCAATTCTTGCAACAAAATGTGAATGCACTCAAATTAGCCCAAGATTTATCTTAGCATTGTCTCGCTAGTCTTCAGGTTCCACCTTGCCCTCTTCTCTTTTATCTTATAATAGGTATCATGGTAGATCTTTAGTTCAAACATGACCATGTCCTTTTTGGTCATTTGATTTAACTTCTCTTTGCATTTCTCTGTAACTTATCCAAAATATCATAACCCTTTTTTCCCTATGTCCACCTCTGCTTGGTCTGATGCTGTTTATATATATTTGTAGGTTTCACAACTATTTTTATACAACTGGTATGAGGTAGACGCAGTATTTTAATTTCTTGGTCCATCTTGCTTTACATATCACCTTCACACTAGAACTTGCTTGCATTAATGCTATTCTGTCCTACCCATTTATTTTCCTTCCTTTGGGTACTTCTTGGTCTCCTTATTCCCTGCCATAAGAGATTTTCTATTCTTTCTCCCTGCTACTTGTATGTCACATATCAGTGGCCAACAACTCTGTTGCCATATCATAATCTTTACTCAACCATGGCCTTCCTAACCTTTACACGGTCCTTAGATGGCTCAGTCTTACTCTTTTATTGTGTTCACCCCTTTTTGTATGCACCCATCCATTAGAATCTCTGCTAATGGTTCTCCTCACATTCTTAGATATCATGTCTTCTATCCATTTATCGCTGGCCTTTAGCCCTTGCTAACTCGTGCCAGCATGGGATCTCGCTTGAAGTTTAAGCGTTCCTGTTAACATGTGATAGTGTCAGTTGACTTCATCTCACACTTGTATTTCTCTTGTCCACTTCTCTCCTTTAGGGTGTACCCATGTCATCCTCTATTTATTTTCAACTTTTCATATGCATATGATTCTGTTCCAACACATTTGATATACGGCACCATATCTACACCTTCTGTTAGATCACCTATACTTTAGGTTGCCCCTTTAAGAAACCTTAATACAAACAAGGGGTGCATAGAATTCTCGATAACTAGTACCCAATCTAGTTCAAGTACTAGTACTCGAGCCATATAATTAATATAGTAGTTTATCCAGAGCCATATTCCTTTCTTCCCTACTAGCAATTAGCTAGCGCCCCTAATCGTTTCAACTTCTCCATTTGGAAGTACTTGTACTCCAGTGACCTGTGTTTCTAGCTCTGCTATAATACTATATTTATCCCAGTAGATACCACTTGTTACTCTTAATGGAATCACGATGCATTAATGGTTTTGCAGAGCTACATCTCTCATCCTTGAGGGGTCTTTATATTTTCCACAGCAGAATCATATATCCACAATACTTCTTTATATCTCATAAGCTTTTATCCTTGTTAGGTACCTGAGGTTAAATTACAATTCTTCTCAATCTTATGTCAATTTTATTCTAATAATAGTCTTATCTTCTCGCCTTTTCATACTACACCTTTAGTTCATAGCTATCTATTCCTTTTTTCATCCGATACTCGTACTTATTGATCACATCTATCTTGAGTTCTCCCTACAGTAGTGTTATACCCCATAGTTTTGTACCTTGAAATACATCTTAAGCTTCTTAAGTTTCTTGAAAGGTTCTTAAGTTTTTGGAAGGATTCTTCAGTTTTTTAAAGTTTCTTAAAGCTTCTTAAGCTTCTTGAAAGTTACATGTGAGTTGTATAATCTATAACGCTATCAAAAAACTCTAAGGAAGGGAGAATGTGACACCCCATAGTAGGAAAGATTGGAAATACGGTTATAAAAATCCGGAAGGAGTTGGAGGCCAAGTAATGAGTCGTAGGACTCAACTTACTTTTGTAAGCTACCAACTTGGAGATCTTACATACATAAGCTACTTGAGTACATACCAAGCTTACTTAGCAAGGATTATATAGGTTTGTAAAATAAGATGAGATTAGAACCCATGAGGGGGAAAAGAAGGTGACACATGGCAGCATTAGAGAGTGCCACATGGAAGCAGTTGGAAATGCCCATGGCAGCAGCTGGAGAAAGGGGGTGGATGCCACATGCCACATGGCAGCTCATGGTTGGAGGAGGTGCTGTGTTGGCCCAATAAGGGCTTGACATGTGTCACCACTTAGAGGTCGTGTCACCTCCTAAGGTGGCCTATATATATATATGTTTATGATCATCCTTATCAAGAAAATTCATTCTTATCTCCTAAGTTCAAGAAAACTCTACAGAAAAAAAAAGAGAAACCATAAGCTAGACAGAGAGGCTACGGATTTGAAGAAGAAAAAGAGGTAAGTTTTTCGATTTTTTTCTATGAATTAATTGTATAGAGTATAACACAATGATGTGAAGGTGTTATTAATGTAAATTTATGATTTGGGGAAGCACCAAAAGGAAAACAAGCAGCCACAAAGTGTTAGTCGCGCTAAAGGAACTTCTAAGGAGAGTTTTGGCGAGTTTGGGGAAAGGTACAGTTTTCCCTTTCAAACTGGAGTTTATGATGATTTTATGAGGTATATTACATGTTTTAAATAAGGTTTGAAGTGCAAAAATTGTATAAGGATGCTAGACATTAGAAACAAGCTAAATAAAAGTCGTTATAGTTAAATCGAAGTCGAGTAGTGTGTTGCGATTGTGGTGCTGCAGTTGCAGCTTGTTTGGTTTCGTGTTGCAGGGATGAAAGGTGTTTTAAAAATGGTTTGGTTTCTTATGGTTCTAGCAACACGACCCTCTATTTCATATTGTTAAGGATTTTATAAAATAAAGGTTAAAATCTCTATTTTGGTATCGTAGTTTTAAGCGAGTTATTTGGAGTTTGTATTGTATAAAGTTGAAGTGATTTACTTGTAAATATGCTGCTGGTTGTTGGTTGTATGGTTATTGATATTTATTCCAAGTTGAAATCTCGGGGATGTTGAAATTATAGGGGAGATGCTGCCCGATTTTTGGTAACTTCGGAGCTAGTAATAAGCTAGTCAAGGGAAATAGATAAGGAAATCATTCCTATGGATACGTTGTTGTAGAGTTGGAAACTGGAAAGTAAAAGGTTATTAATCTTAGTATTACTCTCGTGTTAAATAGGTTCAAAATACGAGGAGGCGAACGTGGTTAAGAGTAATCCATAAGAGGTATGTAAAGCTACCCTTTCTTTCTCTTGGCATGTTTTGCATAAGTATGTAAAGCCTATCCTTTCTCTTCTTCTGGCTTGTCCTAGATGTAAGTAAAATATGATACAATCTCTAAGGTGATTCCATTCCTAAGTGTTTCTTATTTACCCTTTAATGTTGGAACTCTTACAATAATTGGCATGACTTTTATGAAGCAAATATATGACTTTTATATGATTCCCAAGGAGTTCCTATTCTCAGAGCCATTTGGATGGCAAATTTCGTGATTTACAAAAGATATTTTACTATGCCTTGATATGAGTATATGATTTCAGAAGTTCTATTTTGCTATAATCCATAGTGACATTCAAAAGGTACTTGATATGACTACTGTCTGGATTTTTGAATGATAGCTCATTTTGATTATTCCATCGAGTATCAAATATGATTTAAATTGCATTTAGTATCTCACTACTCTACTCGTGGATGCCTCAATGCTTCTTTCACTGAGCCCGGGCCAAAATATACATGATCGTGCGTACTTCTCTGCCTTGTTTTTCATGCCCCAATATGAGAGGGCAGGTACACCCTGTACATAGGTCATTTGTGGAGTTATGTTGTGCTATGTATACATATGCTGATGTCTAATAATAGGATATGATATGATATGGCCATCTGATATGATATGATCTATTACGGAGCTATTCCCTACTATGAAATTATGTTGTGCTATGGTACCGGTAATGGGATGGCGACCACATTTTTTTCACTGCATCCCATAATGGGACCGGATATGACATATGTTTGTCCACATACATTATCAGGGGTTGTGATAAGCATTTTGATATTTCTGGATATTTCGCTCATTTGTTTGGCACATTATGTTCTGGTGATGACTTTATTTATTATAGCCCATGATTTACACACTTGATACATTTTTTGTACTAACTTTCTTTATTTGGGGGTCCGCATTACATGCCCGCAGGTACAGATGCTCAATTTACTGATCCACTTGCTTAGGACATCCACTCTGTTGTTTGACAATGCTCCTTTATCCGGGAGCTCTATTTTGGTATTAACTTTTTTTGTTGCATATTTGTAGACATTGGTCAGGGGTACAATGGGGCCCTGTTCCATTATATGAGTAGACAATGAGGTCTGTAGACTTGTGTTGTGGGTTTTGTATATGTTCTATGGGTCCTGTATATTTGTTCTGGAATTTTATGTTCCATGACGGCCTTCGTGTGCTATATCTGCTTTCATGTGCTCCCTAGCGACCTCTTTTGATGTCTACACTTGTTTCTTGGCTAACATAATAAGTGGGGCTAAGGGTACATATAGGTGCCCAACTCGGGCACTAGTCATGGCCTATGGGATTGGGTCGTGATAAAAGTGGTATCTGAGCGGTCCTTCCTTTGAATATCTACAGACCGTGTTTAGTAGAGTCTTATTTATCAGTGTGCGGTGTACCACATCTATAAATAGGAAGCTATAAGACATTTAGGATGTTACCTTTCTTTCTTGTCTTAGATCGTACGATAGAGCTATCTATTAGGATAATCTCTCCCTAGCAGACTACTATGTGTGCGGCCATACCTATAAAGGAAGCTTGTTTTGATGTCCTTTCTTACAAGTAGGTACAGGTTGTGGTGGAAAATAAAGAGACCATCTCTAGACAATAGAGAGGGTGTGAGAAGGCCCCTAGGGTACATATGGAACCTCAGGCTCCAAGACCAAGCAGATGGAGCCTTAGTTATTCGATTGAGACTGATCCCTCCGAAGACCCTGATTATGTTATGGAGACCAATCCCTCAAAGGGCCCAATGACGGGTTCCCAGAGCATCTAATGACTGGAGAAGTGGTTTCGGAAGCTATCCCAGCTGCTCTAAAGACCGAGCACTATGTCAGGCCATCTCCTACGGTAAGTGTTATGGTATACTCGAGCCTTCTATCTTGGTCGTCGGTGAACCATGAATTACCTGGCTATCATTGTCTTTTGAATTCAAGCGAGGAAGACAACGACGGACAGACAAGCAAATGGCAATCAGATAAAGATGGGGAGCATACTTCACCTCCTAGGTCACCGGATCAAACTAGAAACTGATCGACTACAGATATAGGAGAGTGATAGGTATGGTTTTATGGGCTATATGGGGCAGTTTGTTAGTTTTGTTTCGTATTAATGTAGGAAGCCCTGCATGAGTGTAATATAAGATGCTATAAACCCATGTATATGTTGGCCCTATGAGGCGTTATGGTTGTGATATGATATGATATGGATGTACATATATTTTTTCCTTGCATGGCCTTGCTGGTATTTCCTGAGTGCAGGTTGGGATAGAAAGGAATATAGAGAAAACTCTGCTGAAATGTTTTTTGGAAAGAAAAAGGGAATGAGATATAGGTTCATCATACGATTTGGAAGTTGATACGGAATACCTTATTATGATGAATTAAAGTTGTAGGGCTACCTCTGTGTTTTTGGTAAGAGGGGCCATGTTTACTCAAGAGGTTTTATTTTAGAGGAAAACTCCTGTTGGAGGGCAAGGTGTCCAGCAATTGGGTTCCACTCTTGTGGGAAGGCACAGAACCACCAACCATTAGTGGTGAACTGGATAAGTTATTCATGACTCAAGAATAAACCTAGAGGGAAACCATACGAGTTAAGCGCTAAAAAGTATTATGGTGCTTATTGGATTTTAATTTCCTTCTGGTAGTGGTCGGAGGATGCTTTATGGTAACCTTTTATTAGTTCTTAAGAGACTGAAGTAATCTATGGACGAAAGACATGAACTGATGGGCTATCCAGAGTGAGGTGTTTTATATATTTGATAACATATTAGGGATTTAGAAAATTTGGTGATACTAAAGAATGTGATTTTGAGTAAGATTAGGAGTTAGCATTGGGTACACAATAAGGATGAAAGCTCATGAAGCAGAAACGGGTATTATGTATATGTACCTCCACTTTGGAAAATAGTAGGAGCCCTCAAGGATAGGGAATAGAAATTGCAAAACAACTAAGGCATTATGAAACTATCAAAGGAACAAGTGGTATCCATTGAAAAAAATGTGATAACAAAATGTGAAACACGTGTAATCAGAGTATAAGTGCCCCCAAATGGAGAATTAGACACAATTATAAGCACTAGTGACGTACTGATTGGGATGAATGAAAGGTGGTTACAGCTAACCTACTACATTAATTATATGACTCGAGTACCAGTACTTGGACTAGATCGGGTACTAGTTATCAAGAATTCTAAGCACCCCATGGTCGTATTAAGGTTTCTTACAGGGGTAACCTAAAGTATAGATTATCTAACGGAAGGTGTAGATATGGTGCAGTATGTTAAATGTGTTGGAACAGAATCATATGTGTATGAACAGTTGAAAATAAATAGAGGATGATATGGGTACACCCTAAAGTGGGGGAAGTGGACAAGAGAAATACAAGTGTGAGTCAACTGACACTATCACAGGTTAATGGGAACGCTTAAACTTCGAGCGAGATCCCATGCTGCCACGAGGTTAGAAAGGGCTAAAGGCCAGCAATAAATGGATAGAAGCCATGATATTTGAGACTATGTGGAGAACCATTAGTAGATACCCTAATGGATGGGTGCATACAAAAAGGGGTGAATACAATAAGAAGTAAACTAAGAGATCTAAGGACCGTGTAAAGGGTAGTAAGGCCATGTTTGAGTAAAGATTAATAGATGGAAATATAGTTGTTGGCCGCTGAGATATGACATACAATTAGCAAGAGGAAAGAATAGAAAATATCCTATGATAAGAAATGAGGAGACCAAGGAGTACCTAAAAAAAGAAATAATAGGGTAGGACAAAATAGCGTTAGCGCGAGCAAGTTCTAGTATGAAGGTGCTATGTAAAGCAAGAGGGACCAGGAAACAAAAAGACTGTGTCTACCTCATACCGGTTGTATAAAAGTATTTGTGCAACCTATAAATATATATATACAGCATAAGACCAAGTGGATGAGTACTTGATGAAAAGGGGGTATGATATTTTGGATATGTTGCAGAGGAATACAAAGAAAAGTTAAATCAAATCACCAAAAAGGACATGGTCATGGTTGAAGTAAAGATCTACCCCGATACCGGTTGTAAGATAAAAGAGGAGAGGGCAAGGCAGAACCTGAAGACTAGCGAGACAACGCTAAGTTAAAACTTAGGCTAAGTTAAGTGTCTTCGCACATTATTGCAAGAATCGCTAGGTAACATGTGACATAAAAATTGGAGCCAAATCTAAGCAAAGGACCATGGAAGAATCTGAACTAACAAGAAGCAACCTATCTCCATCCTAGATCGGCGGAGTAGGAAGTTGTCAGCTAAGGACGTAGCTTTTGTCAAGGTGTTGGGGCAAAATGAAAATCGTGAAGAAATGACCTAGGAAGCTAAAGAGAAAACGAAACACAAGTATCCGTACCTATTCCCTATGTGTACAGGTAATCCAACCTTTAGGACTCTGATATTGATCGCTCTATAAAAGTATATGTTATTGCAATGGAACAAAAAAACTCTCCATATGGACTGTATAAGATTTTGAGGAAGGTTATGGTTCACATTCGAGGACGAATGTCCTAAAGGGGGGAAGGATGTTATACCCCGTACTTTTGTACCTTGAAATGCCTCTTAAGTTTCTTAAGTTTCTTGAAAGGTTCTTAAGTTTTTGGAAGGATTCTTAAGTTTTTTAAAGTTTCTTAAAGCTTCTTAAGCTTCTTGAAAGTTACATGTGAGCTGTATAATCTATAACGCTATCAAACAACTCTAAGGAAGGGAGAATGTGACACCCCATAGTAGGGAAGATTGGAAATACGGTTATAAAAATCCAGAAGGAGTTGGAGGCCAATTAATGAGTCGTAGGACTCAACTTACTTTTGTAAGCTACCAACTTGGAGATCTTACATACTTAAGCTACTTGAGTACATACCAAGCTTACTTAGCAAGGATTATATAGGTTTTTCGATTTTGTTCTGTGAATTAATTGTATAGAGTATACCACAATGATGTGAAGGTGTTATTAATGTAAATTTATGATTTGGGGAAGCACCAAAAGGAAAACAAGCAGCCACAAAGTGTTAGTCGCGCTAAAGGAACTTCTAAGGAGAGTTTTGGCGAGTTTGGGGAAAGGTACAGTTTTCCCTTTCAAACTGGATTTTATGATGATTTTATGAGGTATATTACATGTTTTAAATAAGGTTGGAAGTGCAAAAATTGTATAAGGATGCTAGACATTAGAAACAAGCTAAATAAAAGTCGTTATAGTTAAATCGAAGTCGAGTAGTGTGTTGCGATTGTGGTGCTGCAGTTGCAGCTTGTTTGGTTGCGTGTTGCATGGATGAAAGGTGTTTTAAAAAGGGTTTGGTTTCTTATGGTTCCAGCAACACGACCCTCTATTTCATATTGTTAAGGATTTTATAAAATAAAGGTTAAAATCTCTATTTTGGTATCGTAGTTTTAAGCGAGTTATTTGGAGTTTGTATTGTATAAAGTTGAAGTGATTTACTTGTAAATATGATGCTGGTTGTTGGTTGTATGGTTATTGATATTTTTTCCAAGTTGAAATCTCGGGGATGTTGAAATTATAGGGGAGATGCTGTCCAATTTTTGGTAACTTCGGAGCTAGTAATAAGCTAGTCAAGGGAAATGGATAAGGAAATCATTCCTATGGATACGTTGTTCTAGAGTTGGAAAATAGAAAGTGAAAGGTTATTAATCTTAGTATTACTCTCATGTTAAATAGGTTCAAAAGACGACGAGACGAACGTTGTTAAGAGTAATCCATAAGAGGTATGTAAAGCTACCCCTTCTTTCTCTTGGCATGTTTGGCATAAGTATGTAAAGCCTATCCTTTCTCTTCTTTTGGCTTGTCCTAGATGTAATTAAAAGATGATAAAATCTCTAAGGTGATTCCAGTCCTAAGTGTTTCTTATTTACCCTTTAATGTTGGAACTCTTACAATAATTGGCATGACTTTTATAACGCAAATATATGACTTTTATATGATTCCCAAGGAGTTCCTATTTTTAAAGCCACTTGGATGGCCTATTTCGTGATTTCCAAAAGATATTTTATTATGCCTTGATATGAGTATATGATTTCAGAAGTTCTATTTTGATATAATCCATAGTGACATTCAAAAGGTACTTGATATGACTCCTATCTTGATTTTTGAATGATAGCTCATTTTGATCATTCCATCGAGTCTCAAATATGATTTAAATTGCATTTAGTTTCTCACTACTCCATTCGTGGATACCTCAATGCTTCCTTTACTGAGCCCGGTACAGGATATATATAATCGTGCGTACTTCTCTGCCTTGTTCACTATGCCCCAATGTGAGGGGGCAGGTACGTCTTGTACATGGGTCGTTTGTGGAGTTATGTTGTGCCTTGTACACATATACTGATGCTTGATGATAGGATATGATATGATATGGACATCTTATATGATATGATCTGTTATGGAGATATTCCCTAATCTGGAATTATGATGTGTTATGGCACCGGTGATGAGATGGCGACTACGTTTTATTCACCGCGTCCCGTAATGGGGCCGAATATGACATATGTTTTTCCAGATGCATTATCAGGGATTTTGATAAGAATTTTGATATTTCTGGATATTTCGCTCATTTGTTTTGCACATTCTATTCTGGTGATTAATTTATTTATTACAGCCCATGCTTTACATATTGGTACATTACCCCCCTTTCTGTAGGGGGCTGCGTTACATGCTCGCAGGTACAGACGCTCGATTTGTCGATCCACTTGCTTAGGATATCCACTCTGCTGTTTGACAGTGCTCCTTTATCCGTAGCCCTATTTTGGTACTAACTTTTTTGTTGCATATTTGTACACATTGGTCAGGGGTACGACGGGGCCCTGTCCTATCATATGTATAGACAATAAGGTCTGTAGACTTGTGTTGTAGGTTCTGTATATGTTCTTTGGGTCCTGTATATGTGTTCTGGACTTTTATGTTCCGTGATGGCATTCGTGTGCTACATCTGCTTTCATGTGCTCCCTAGCGACCTCTTTTGATTTCTACACTTGTTTCTTCTACTAACATGCTAAGTGGGGATAAGGGTACGTAGGGTGCCCAACTCGGGCATTAGTCATGGCCTATGGGATTGGGTCGTGACAAGTAGTCCTTCTATTCTTTTAGTCCATAGCCATTTTTGTGCCTGAAGAGTTTCATGTTATCCCTATATCCCTTGGGAAAATCATTCCTTGGTATCCCTGACCCTTCTGAATCCTTCTAGTATGTTATCCAATATATGAACCACATGATTCTGGACAGCCCATAAGTTCATGTCTTCCGTCCACAAGTTATTTTAGTCACTTAATAACCAATAAAAGGTTACCATAAAGCATCTTCGAACCACTACCAGAAGGAAATTAAGATCCAATAAGCACCACAATACTGTTTAGTGCCTAACTCATATGGTTTCCCTCTAGGTTCATTCTTAAGTCGTGAATAACTTTTCTAGTTCACCACTAATGGTTGAGGGTTCTGTACTTTCCCACCAAAGTGGAACCCAATTGTTGGACACCTTGCCCTCCACCAGGAGTTTTCCTCCTACCTAAAACTTCCTAAGTAAACATGAGAGGGAGAGATTATCCTAATAGACAGCTAGGTATGGCTACACACATAGTAGTCTGCTAGGGAGAGATTATCCTAATAGACAGCTCTATCGTATGATCTAAGACAAGAAAGAAAGGTAATATCCTAAATGTCCTGTAGCCTCCTGTTTATAGATGTAGTGCATAACACACCAATAAACAAGACTCTACTAGACACGGTCTGTGGACATTCTAAGAAAGGACCGCTCTGATATCACTTCTGTCACGACCCAACCCCGTAGGCCATGACGGGTGCCCGAATTAGACTCTCGCATATACCCCTACTATCTATAAGTAAACCTGTCCCCGGTTTGAGTTATAATGTATCAAGAAACACGATAACATATAAGTCAATGAGGCCAATGTAAAATATGAGGAAAACTATACACGCACACATATACAACCCATATACATGTCCACAAACTACTAAGAGTAAGAACAGTAACGTAAGTCAGGACAGGGCCCCCGCCGTACTTGTAGGACCATCATAGGGTCCGGTGCCATTACCATCTTATCACATCACATCATCATCATCATATATATATATATATACTTACCCGGCCTCTAGTGAGGGACTCAGTAAGTTGTTTATGTCATTGCATTATCATTTGCTCATATAGCGTACCCGGCCCATTAGTGAGGGACTCGGTGGATAATGTAGTGAACTATGCACGATAATGTACCCGGCCTGGGACTTGATGATAGAAGGATTACCATATACATGAGTAGAGTAGTGAGTAACCATATGCATTTTAGATCATATTTGAGACTCGATGGAATACTCAAAATGTGCTATCATTCAAAAACCAAGACAAGAGTCATATCAGTACTTTTTGATTTCCACTACGCATTAGGTCAAAATGGAACTTTTGTAATCATATTCCCGTATCAATTCATTATCAAATATCTTTTGGGAATTAAGAAATTGGCTATCCTAGTGGATTTAACAAGAGGAACTTCCTTGGAAACCATATACACTTCATCTATTTGTTTCATAAAGATCATGTCAAAAAGAAAGGAAGATTAGCTTTACCTATTTACTACTTCCTAATGTATATAAACACTTGAGAAGCAATAGCTTAATTATTGTAAGAGTTCCAACATTAGAGGATGAGTAAGAAACACTTAAGAATGGATTCACCTCCGAGATTGTATCATCTTTTACGTATATCTAGGACATGCCAAAATAAGAGAAAGAATAAGCTTTACATACTATCTACTTTCCCTTATGGAGTCATCATATGCATATATCGTACCTGGCTTATCATGGCTCGGTGAATAATTATAGCATAATAGCATCATACTTATGTCAAAATCATACCAAGAGGAAATAAGGATAGCTCTATTTACTCATTACAAATACATGCCAAGAGAAAGGAGATAGCTTCACATACTTATGCCAAACACATGTCAAGAGAAAGAAGGTAGCTTCACATACGTCCTATGGATTACTCTTAATAATGTTCGCCTCATTGTCTTTTGAACCTATTTAACATGAAAGAAATACTAAGGTTAATACCCTTTCACTTTCCATTTTCCAACTCCACAACCAAGTATCCATAGAAATCGTTTCCTTATCCACTTCCCTCGACTAGTTTATTACTAGTTCTGAGGTTGCCGGAAATCGGGCAGCATCTCTCCTATAACTTGCCCTATCCAACTGTTAATCTTACCATACATATTACCAACAACAACCATCAGTTATATATACAATAATATCACTTCAACATTACTCAATACAACTCCAAACAACTAGCTCAAAACTACGATACCAAAATAGAGTTTTTAACCTTTATTTCGTAAACCTTTAACAATACGAAATGGAGGTTCATGTGGATGAAACTAGAAGTACCCACACCCCTTTTATAACACTTTCCATCCCTGCAACACACAATCAACATAGCTGCAGCAGCAGCACCACAATCACAACACACTACTCGACTCCGATTTAACTATAATGACTTCAATTTAGTTTGTTTCTAACGTAAAGCATCCTTATATAATTTTTCCACTTCCAGACTCATTTAATACATGTATTATACTGAATAACAACATCATAAATTCCTATTTGAAAGGAAAAGACTTACGTTGCTCGAAACTCGCCAAAACTCGGCTCGAAAGTTCTCCTAGCGCGGCTGAAACTTCATGGCTGTTTGTTATCCTTTTTGTGCTGCTCCAAACTATAATTTTACATTAATAACAACTTAATACCCTCATGGTATATCCTAGATAATTAATTCGTGAAACGAAATCAGAGAACTTACCTTTTTTTCTCCCCAAATCTGTAGCTCTCTTTCTCTCTAGCCTAAGGATTTCTCTTCTCTTTGTTTTTCTAGAATTTTCTTTGATAAGAATGAATTGTTTGGGTAAATATGACCTAAAAGTCATAAAACATATATATTTATATATAGGATACTTTAGGGGTGACATGTGTCAACCCCTAAATGGTGACACCTGTCATGCCCTCATTGGGCCAACACACCACCTCCTCCAACCATGAGCTGCCACATGGCATGTGGGGGCCCACCCCTTTTTCCAGCTGCTACCACGTGGTACCTCCAGTTGTTGCCATGTGTCACCTTGTTTTCCTCCTCGTGGGTTCGTAATCTCATCTTACTTTATGAACCTATGTAAGCCTTGCTACGTAAGCTTGGTATGTACTCAAGTAGCTTAAGTATGTAAGATTTCCAAGTTGGTAGCTTAAGTAAGTAATTTGAGTCCTATGACTCATTACTTGGTCTCCAAATTCTTTCGGATTCTTATGACCCTATTTCCAATTTTCTCTATTATAGGGTATCTCATTCTCCCTTCCTTAAAGTTATTTGATGATGTCATGGATTATCAGGCTCACCTGGTGACTTCTAAGAAGCTTAAGAGCCTTTCAAGAAACTTAAGAGCTTAAGAAGCTTAAGTAACTTAGGAACCTTTTGAGGTACAAAAGTACAGGGTATAACAAAAACATTGTATATGATGTTCCAATTCTTGATAAAAATAACACATCTTCTGTATTTTCATCATAACTTTTCATAGGATGGTCCAAATTAGGTGGTTCAAATTTTTAATAACCCAACATCATTACCTACAACTTTTGTGAAGACCATATTTTACGTTTTGGAGGTTAAGTAGGTCATATGAATTAATTATTTCAAGACATGGTCCTGTGATGAAATAGAGTATTTGTAGAAGAAAACTCATATCTCACTGCACGACAATCCAAATTGGTTTATTCTTGAATAACATAAAAGTAGACTTCTATAGAAACAATTCATATGAAGACCCTAAATCCTAATGAGGAAGTTATCTTGTTCAAATACAGCTCCAAAAAAGGATATTCCGTTAAAAAAAAGGTTCATCTCACCAACCATAGAAAGATCTAGATCCATTTGACATCACTCATGAATCAATAGTCCTCCATTTGACATCACCCATGACATCACAATCTTCCATTATTATTTCAAATTTTTCTTTATAAATATTTTAATTATTGTTAGGTCTCTCCTTCACACCTATAAATATCCACCTTATTTCATCATTTTGTTCATCAAACTTTCTCAAGCAACTCTTATTTCTATACACTCCTTTGCTCATTCTCAAAATATAGTTTTAGTTCTTAGTAGTGTAGAAATACTATTCTAGTAATTTATATACTACGGGTAGTACACAAAACACTCCTGCGAGGAGAAAAGGCTAAGATTCAAGAGTGTTCATTAATTCCTTCGATTCTAAGTAACGCTTCGAATTCCAAGTATGTAAGGCTTCAATGAGAGTATTCATTTCACTCTCATTCCTAAAGTATTTTAATTATATGATAAATTATATTTATTTATTTTAAGTTTTACTCTATGGTAGGTGGGTGTTCATTCATGGGTTCTTCTACCCATGTAGTCCAAAACTCTTTCAACTAAATCTCTTGACTTCAAGTAAGATTTTCTTATGGTTAATTCTTATTTCTACTTAATAGCATGAATCGTGGTTAAACTAATGATTATTAGTCTATTTTGATGTAAAATAATTTCATATGTATGAATTGATTATTTGCAAGTATTTTATCTATTTAGCTCTTCAAAAGGTTCTTCAAATTCATGGTGGGTTATTTAAAATATGATTTTTAATTAATGGATTTCAAAGTATTTATGCATAATTTCATTTACATTCATGTTTGAAAGTTGAAATGATTTAAAACCACCTAGTTTTACTATGTTTTCAATGAAGTTTGACTTAAAAGCTTTGACTCCAAATGAATGTTTATGAAAGCAATGTCTATGATCAAAAGGGAGTCTTATGAAATGAAAGAATGATGAAATGATATGAATAATGGATTATTTATGCAATAAGGAAAATTCTTGCATATATGAATTACCAAAGGTTTTAATGAGCTATTCTACCGAATATGAAGTTTTGAATTCTCAAGCTATATACTATGACTATTTTGAAGTATTAAACTATTCTATGGGATTGACTTAGCATCGAATGGATCGTTGAGGTGGGATTTGGTAAGGAAATCCTAGTAGCAACCCTTTGTCTCATTAACTATGTGCCAACATAGGAGACCTTATAGTTTTAGGCTAATGGATCCACAAATAGCCCTTAAAGTTAAAGTTAAAGAAATGAATGAAGTTGATGGAGTTCTACCGGGCAAGTAGTCTCCCCAGCCAATGTAGGAGGTTATGTTGGATTTCATGTAATAGCTCTCATGGTCTTAAATGTCGGTTATGATCATCTTCCCACAAAATAAATGTTTTAAAAGATATCTATTTGATTTATTATGCATGCATTGCATTATGTTTCATATTATATAAATGTTTTAATATTTTCTCAATGTTCATGCATGCTTACATACTTAGTACATTCAAAGTACTAACGCATAATTTTTTGCCTACATGATATCACTATGTAGAAACTGATGCTCCTCCTCGTTCTCCTCCACGTGGCTAGTTGAGATTTCATTTGAAGACTACTTTTGGTGAGTTTCCATGTTCCAGGAACAATACTCATTTCTCTTTCTAGCTTATGATATGTTGAGATATTTAGACACTTACTATGGCATTTCTTTGTATTATGATTGAGGGTGAGCTAGGGACTTATCTTACAACAACAACAACCCAGTGAAATCCCACAACGTGGGGTCTGGGAGGGTAAAGTGTACACAGACCTTATTCCTACCAAGGTAGGATGGTTGTTTCTGAGAGACCCTCAGCTCAAAAAAAGCATAAAAAGAGGTCAGATAAGGCTAAAAAGATAGGGACTTGTCTTATCCCCATTAAATCTAAAATTAGAGTTATTGTTGGACATATGTAAGTTGAAGATTTACTATTATAATTTCTACTTGTTTATTTGTTGTCATTACCTATGAAAGGCTAAAAGAATGCTAAGAGGCTTGTTTGAGGTATTTTTGGATTTCTCATTTGTCATGTCACGTCTAGGCCCTAGGCTTGGGTCATGATACTGGCTGTGTACCCGGCTCAATATCAACGCCGAAATCAATATCACGCTTAAGAGGAAGACTAGGTAGATCGGTGGGAAATACATTAGCAAACTCTCGGACCATCGGAACAGAATTAATAAAAGGATTGTCGGCACTGGTGTTAGGACATAAGTAAGATAGGGTAGACACCCCTTTCCCACTAACCATTGAGCCCTGAGGAAGGATATCACAGAACACAACATATGAACAATTGCACCTACCCACACAACCGAAGGAATACCGAGCATACACAAGGTAATAGTTTAGGAGAAGCAATACAAAACCATAAGATGATTGGACAACCAATCCATGCTCAAAATCAATTCAAAATCTACCATATCTAGCACAATCAGGTCCGCTCTAGTATTATACCCCACGATATTCACCACATAGGATCTACACTCGATCCACTACTAAAATATCGCCTATGAGAGTATATACACACATAAGCACAAGCAATGGATCATATAAAACCTTTTATCGAGTAGCATAGCGAGCAGATACATATGAGTAAGTAGACCTTAGATCAAATGAAGCATAGGCAGGCTGATGAGAGACAGAGATCATACCTGTGATAACAGCATCTGAGGTCTCTTCCTTTGGCCTACCCAAAAAGGCATACATAAGACTGCATCCACCTTTACCACCTATCCGGCCTGCCTAGGGACCACCCTTATTACCCTGAGAATCAACTCTACCACCCTGCACACTCATTTTTGGTGGCTGAACTACGACTCTAGGGTTTGAAGCTACTGACCCTGTGGGCCCTACTAACTTTAGCATCTGCGATGGCTATAGTAGGACACTCTCTGGCAAAGTGATCAAGTGGTACTCATAGCACAGCCCCCTGAATGAACCTCTATGTGATGTCCCAACTGAACCTAAATAGACATCATGTCCTAAATATCCAGAAGTCTGACCTTGAGAAGAAGGACCCAAAGTTTGGTCGCTCTGACCACTAGTACCTACTGATCCACCGTCAATAAGCTATAAGGCTGCCTGAATTGGTCTACTGGGTAAATACTACTGGGTAGATACTACTGGAGATGGCCTCTGCTAAAAGAACTTATACTATGTGACTGGTGTCTACTGAAACTGCCCTGGCTGCAAGGCCTCTTGGCATTACCTCCATTGGCCTCATGACTTATAGCCTTAATAATATGGGCTTTATCTACTATTTGAAAGAATGAACAACCTGATGCAACCATTTGCTTTGTAGCCAACCTCAAAGAAACAGATAACCCTTTAAGAAATTGGTGTACCTTCTCCTCCTCAATCGGTATAATCATGGTATCCTGCCTGGAGAGCTCATGGAAGGGAGACTCATACTCTGTGACTGTCATCAATCCCTGTACCATCACTATGAATTCATTCTTAGTCTCTCTCTTAAACTATGGGGTACATACCTCTCCAAGAAAGACTTAAAGAACTGGGTCTATGTCATCGGCGGTAATCTCATAGGTCTGCAACTAAGGTAAGACCTCACCACTACTTTCCTAGTCCATCCAGCTGGAAACCAGAGTAATCAACCATGTAGGACTATACCAACCCGAGGTTATGCACCCTTTCCTTGAAACTAACCAAAACTTCAGGGGCATCCTCACCCCCGGCACCCGAGAACGTAGGAGGGGATAATTTAATAAACCTCTCCAACATCTTGTGCTTCTCCACTATCATAACTAGCCTAGTTTCCATGTGCTGAACAACCGTAGGGATAGGCTGAATTTCCAGACGAGGAGTTGTGGTAGTAGGCTATAGGACTGAGGTCTGATCATACTGTGCCCTAGCCTGACATGAAGTCTGGACCTCCTCTAGGACCTAAGGTCCAGTTGATGTGCTAGGAAAGTTCCCCGCTCTACACAAACCCTCCATGAAGTTGAGGATTCCGTCCAGAGTATCCTATAACACTAGTGTAGCCACAAATTCAATTGGGGAATGGGATGTATCCTCCTTTGCCCATTGATGATCGAACTGCTCAACCTCAATATCTGGCTCCAGCACTGGTGCTGCGGCCTGAGCTCTTCCCTAACCTCTGTATCGACCTCTTCTACCCCGAGTTAGGGCTCTATCTGAAAGTGTAGGGGGTCCTTATCTACCCTGAGTAGTTCTTATCCTCGCCATTTAGGAAAGAGTAAAACAAATAGGGCATAGAGGTGTCCATTATCATTAGCGCATGATCATAAACAAGAATAGTAAATTAATTCCTAACAATGTCTTATAGCCTCCCAAAGATTGGATACGGACGTTATCATACTAATCTGTGTGACTCTACTAGACACTTACTTCTGTAATGGTGAGACCGGTTAACCTAAGCTCTGATACAACTTTTTCACAACCTAAATTCGGGTCATGATGGTACCAATTATAACCCCCCCCCCAGGTAGGCAACCAAACCCAAATCAAGCGGATGTCAAATCTCAATTTAAATACATAATTAATAACATAAGAAGGAAGAAGAAAGAAGAATAAAACAAAAGAAAAGTTGGTCCAGGGTATAGATATGTAAAAACTATACAAAATATTCAAAAGGCCCGATAGTGACCAAAAATGATAGGCTGACACTACACCAACACCGGACCTTGTGTCATCTATATAGTAGCTACTAAGTATAAAAGCTGACAATATATGAATATACAATACAGAACTGACTATCCAAAATAAACAAATATAAGTCAATACAAAAGAAAGAATGTAGCAAGTCTCTGAACACTGGGAGCTCACCACAATTCGAATCTGGCCCAACTATGAATGATCAAGTGTGCGCTAAGGGGTGGCTCGAATTGGGAGATGCATCAAAACATGCAGAAGTGCATTATGAGTACCAAAACATGAGGTACTCAGGAGGCATCATAGGCCGATAGAGCTCAGAAAGAATAAATATATAATAAGAAGCATGATGATACTCATAATAACTGGGAAGAAGCATAAAACTATAATCTCAGGAAAAATAGTATGGGATGATCGTACAATAATAAAGTAAATCCAACAAGTCATATAATCACATCAATAATCTCAACTCATAACATATCCAAAGAATACATAAATGTAAACTAGAAGTTATGGCTCAACATCCTCCAAAATTATCATGAGGAGCCCGGAATAACCCTCGAGCTCATCAATAAAAGGTTCTCCCAGAATCATACCTCAAGCGTATTAGCATCGAAATAATAACACGCAATATGTATCAATGGTCAGCCCGTAATTCACATCTTGAGCTTATCAAATGAAATAAAGTGTAGCCCAAAGTAAATATAAGGGTCCCCCAGAATCATGCCTCGAGCTCATCAACCATGAAATGCCATAAATAAGATATCTTCATATTTCCTTAAATTTCTCATATTTATTCATCAACCGAAAGTCTTAATCTCATCTTTTATTCATTTTTTAAAAAATGATTTTTAAACATCGACGAGGTAAGAAAGACAAGTAGCATGTCAAAATCATATATAACTCAATCCATGTTAAAATCTCGTCAAAGAAATCATACCACTAACCTGAAACTCTAGTGTACCGTATGCATGGCCTCGGGCCCAACATTTTAATATCATGAGAAAAAAAAGCCTAAGCATAAGCCAAAAATCATAACAAGTAGCCAACCAAAACCAAATAAACCAAAAAGTGGCAATCTAAGTTCAAATCATCTGGTAGAAAGCTCTAAGTATTCTAAGAGGAACTAACAAGTCAAAATAGCACATAGACTAAGGTTCCATCAGCTAAATCCCAAACTCGTCTCTAACGATGATCATCGATTTCAAACTTCTCAATAGGATAAAAACACCTAATCACCACCCTATTCACACGCTACAACTTAAAATACACCAATTTTAACCAAGCCAAGTCTAATAAGAGTAAGCCATAAGCTACCTTAAAGCCGATACCATACACAAATACCTAGGTCTGACATTTTCCCTTCGTGGACACCTCCAAATGATGCCACTCTATCAAATTATCGAAGAACATATCAAAATCAAAGCCAACGATACCCATATTACTGTAATTAAAAATAGAACCAAAATCAGGTCAAAAATCGACTTTGGGACCCACGCACAAAATTGAAAAACCAACTCTGTCACAAGGTCTCAAATAGCTCAAGGATATTATTCCCCAAAAATTGGCACATTCCGAGCATCGAAAGAGCTCAAAATAATGCCACTAATTTCAAGCCCTAGAATAGTCAAAAATGCAAGGAAACAATGAATTTATGCGAAACTTACAAGGTTTTTAGGATGAGAAAGGGTCCCAAAACATCCCCACAAGAATCTCCAGCACACCGGAACAAAAATTGTCAAAAAAGACCAAGAAAAGCCCTAAAATAAAATTGCTAATTCCCAAAATGGGACTTAGCTGTAGGAAATGGGCATTAAATTTAACTGAAGCCAGTGAAATTGTCCTTCGCAATCGCGAGTTCTGATCTAATTAACCCATCGTGATCTCGATGGTCAATCATGCAATCATGATGCCCAGTGTCTCAGGCCTTCGTGATTGTGAACCCTTGGGTCGCGAATGAAATAAACAAAAGTTCCTACACCAGCAGTTTAGCTAGTGCTGACTTTGGAGAAATGGGATTTTCTCCGATAGGGGTACGAAATTCATTCGAAACCCAGTGAACGCCAATGGACTATGCTACCTAAATGGCATTCCGTACTCAATGGAATCAATCAATTTTCCCACGAAGGTCATTTTATTGAAAGGTTGACCAAAGTCAACACTTTCCAAAGAAAGCATTCAAAATGCACAAATGGCCTAAAGCTTATTTCAAACACCTCAGGAACCAAACCAAAGGTCGTTTTAGACCAAAATCGGTGTTCTAGAGCTAACCGAGTTGACTGAATTGTCATCTGAGCGTGTTTACTCAAAATGTTGACCAAAGTCAAACTTGGCCAAAACTTTAAAGATAAAACGACAAATTTCACAAACTCAATATGAAGACTCCTAAACCCAAACCAACCTTTCACCCAGACCAAAAAGGACCTTCCAGAGCTGAAGAAACCATCAGAATTATCATACGCCCAAATATCCAGATGTTGACTAAAGTCAACTCTTTCAAGCTTTAAGCATCCAAAATGGCCAAGCCACCTTAGAATTCAATCAAACACCTAAGGGAGAGTGTCACCTATCCCAACATCACATAAGAGCTATAAAAAGTTATAGAAAGGGGTAAAATTATAAAAACATGAAAAAGCACAAAAATTACCTTGGAGGTCATTACATAGTTTGAGGAATGGAAACTTACTGGGCACAAATATTTGTGCTACCAAAGAGAATACTGAAAATGATTGAAGGAATATGCAAAACTTATCTATGGACTATCTCAAACTTAGCTCAGGAAGGCATTAGTTTCTTAGGAAAAACTTTGTCTTCCAAAGGCAGCGAAGGGTCAAAACATTATAAATCTTAAAGTATTGAACAATACTGCCATTTTGAAGTTACCATAGGCAGTGCATAAGAAGAAAGATTGTATATAGATCAAATGGGTACACATATATTATATAAAGGGAGAGGATGTGGAACACTGTGCTACTCCAGGAAATGCAACTTGGGTGATTAGGAAAATTCTAGACACTAGGAAGGTATTAAGGCCAGTTTTAGGACAATGTGACATGAAAACAAAGCTAATGGAAGTGGTGGCAGCTGGGAAATTCTCCATACAATAGATGTACATCAAGTTGCTGCCAATACACCCCATAGTGTATAGGAAAAACATTTTTTTGCAACCAAATATTCATCCAAGGTATCAGTTTATCCTCTAGTAGCAGCATGGAGGAGATTGTCTATAGCAAAAAGACTGTTAAAGTTTGGTATACACGTACCCCTTGAATGCATCTACTGTACATGTGACATGGAAATTTAGATCATCTCTATTTTGGGTGTCCTACAACAAAGTCACTGTGGAAGAAAGTGGAAGGAAGCACTGGAAAGGCACTGTGATAGAGCATACAAAACGATAGACTTATACATTCAGGTTAGAGGGAGAGATAAGAAAAAGTGGAAGGAAGAACTGGAAAGGATTGATCATTTGCCTTGAAGTTTTTTGGCTATTTTCTATTCCTTTTCATTATACTTGTTATTGATGAAGGTATAATTTTAGTTAATTATAGTTGTTTCTATTAGGATGATGTCGTAGAAGTTGAGAAGTAGGTGGTCAGCACTTACTCAGTTATGTAATTACACTTTTTTGGTATCAACAAAATTTATAGTTCAACAAAAAAAATGCTTTCCAAGGGCACAATAGAGATAGGATCACCCACACACTTCTTCAAAAATGAAAAATGAAACATTTGATGCACCGATGTCAAATCTGAGACAACTCCAACTCATATGACACCTTGTCAACGCCCCTTAAATCTTATATGGTCCTACATATCAGGGACAAAATTTCCCCTTCATGCAAAAATGCATAACACCCTTCATGGGTGAGATTTTCAAGTAAGCCTAATCATTTACCTCAAACTCAAGCTCCCTTCTCCTTACATCCAAATAGGACTTTTGTTGATTTTGAGATTTCTTCAACCTCTCTCTAATAAGTCTAACCTTTTCTATGGTCTCATGCACCAACTCAAGTCCAATCAAGGTAACCTCACAACCTTCAAACCAACTAGTAGGAGACCTACATCTCCAACCATATAAGGTCTCAAATGGATTCATTTGAATACTAGAATAATAACTATTAATATAGGCAAACATGATCAATGGCAAATGATCATCCCAATTACCTTAAAGTCAATCACACATGCTCTCAACATGTCCTCCAAGGTCTGAATAGTACGCTCAGCCTGACCATCCATTTGATGGTGAAATGTTTTGCTAAGCTTTACTTGAGTACCAAGAACCTTTTGGAAAAAC
This sequence comes from Solanum dulcamara, assembly GCF_947179165.1. Lineage (NCBI taxonomy): Eukaryota > Viridiplantae > Streptophyta > Magnoliopsida > Solanales > Solanaceae > Solanum > Solanum dulcamara. The sequence goes on along the minus strand of NC_077244.1, from coordinate 32,633,299 downwards.
CTCCAAAACTGAGATGTGAATTGAGTACCTCAATCAAAATAATAGAAAATAGAATACCATGAAGCTTAACTAAGGAACGAATATAAATTCTAGCATAGTTCTCAGCTTAGTAACAAGTCTTAATGGGAAGAAAATGTGTTGACTTAGTCATTTAGTCAACAACTACTAAAATTGAATCATGTTACCTATAGGTACGAGGTAAACCTGTAATGAAGTTCATGTTCAAGTTTTTCCACTTCCAAGTTGGAATCTCAATAAATTGAGCTAAACCTCCCAATTTTTATGCTCAACTTTCACTAGTTGACAATTTGGATACTTGGCTACAAACTTGAATATCCTTCTTCCTGTCAATCAACTAATACACTTCCCTCAAATCTCTATACATCTTTGTGAAACTCGGATGAATAAAATACTGCAAACTATAAGTTTCATGCAATATCATTTCCCTCAAACCATCAACATCGGGAACACACAATTAGCCTTGATATCTAAAAACACCATCTGCCCCTTGGAAGAAAGCCTTAATGGCTTTATCGGCAACCGTTTTCTTCAACTCAACCAGAATAGTATCACTATCTTGCTTTGCTTTAAAATATGCCACAAGAGACAATTCAAAATCATTTTGCACAACTACACCAACATCCCTGGAATCAACAAAGTGAACACCCAAACGAGCTAGACTATGAATATCATGAACTCTCCTTTTCATCCTTAATATGGGAAACACTACTCATGGATAATCTACTAAGTGCATTGGCAATCACATTCATATTTTCGGATGGTACAACATACTCATATCATAATCCTTCAATAATTCAAACCACCTCATTCATCGAAGATTCAAATCCTTTTTGGTTAAACATATATTAAAAAATATTATGGTTGGTGAATACATTAATATAGACTCCATAAAGATAGTGTCTCCAAATCTTCAAAGCAAACACAACCTCCTCTAACTACAAGTCATGAGTCAGATAATTCTTTTCATACACCTTGAGTTGCCTAGAAACATACGCTATCACCTTACTATTTTGCATCAAAACACAATGGAGATAAACCTTGAAGCATTAAAATAAACAAATAACCCATCGGATCCTTCTGGTAAAGTAAACACCGAAGCAGAGGTAATCGTCTCTTTCAATTCTTAGAAACTTTTCTCACATGCCTCGGACCATTGGAATTTTATCTTCTTTTGAGTCAAAGTAGTCAAAAGAGATGCAATGGAAGAGAACCCTTCGACAAACCATCTATAATAATCGGCTAAGCCCAAGATACTTTGAATATGAGAAAGAGACAAAGATCTAGGCCAATTTTTTACCACTTTGGTTTTCTTAAGATCCACCATAATACCTTCACCGGCGATAATATGGATAAGGAAAGTAAATGAGCTCAATCAAAACTCACACTTGCTATACTTACCAAATAACTGACGGTGGTGTGACACATCCTAAAGAAGTATCTTCCAAATAAATGTGAGAATTCTAATAAATCCCTAATTGTCTTTTGTTGTTAGCCTAGCAATAATTCCCTAAACTAAGGCCTGGGTCCAGGTTCTCTTTCTTCAAGAAAGGGTAGCTTTAAACAAAACAAGTCCTTTAGGACTTACAAAACAATTCTCAAATAATCGATATGCTCCTCTTTGCTCTAAGAATAAACTAAAGTATCATCAATGAACACAATCACAAACATATCCAAATATTGCTTGAACACTCTATTCATCAAATCCATAAAGGCTACAGGAGAATTCATTAGTCCAAAAGACATAATCAAGAATTCAAAGTGACCATACCGAGTCCTAGAAGCCATCTTCAGAATGTCATATTCCCTTACTCAAAGTTGATGATAACTCAACTGGAGATCAATCTTTGAAAAGTAACTTGCACTTTAAAATTGATCGAATAAGTCATCAATCCTTGGAATGTGATGCTTATTCTTAATTGTGACTTTGTTCAATTATCGGTAGTCAATACACATTCAGAGAGAACCATCCTTCTTCCAAAAAAAAGAGAATTAGATCACCCCATGGAGAGATACTCGGTCTAATAAAACCCTTGTCTAACCAATCCATCAAATAATCCTTCAATTCCTTAGGTTCCACTAGGGTTATACCATAAGGAGGAATAAAGATAGATTGGGTATCGGGGAGAAGATCAATATAAAAGCCTATCTCCATTTTGGGAGGGATAACTAGGAGATCATCGGGAACACTTTTAGAAACTCATTAATAACTAAAATTTACTCAAGAGTAGGAGCTTTGAAATTCGTATCCCTTATCCGAACTAGATGATAAATTCAACCCTTGGAAATTATTTTTTAAGCTTTAACGCATGAGATGAATTGAATTTTAACCACGAAATTATTAACTTTCCATTCTAGGACTAGCTCATTAGGAAACTAAAACTTGACCTCACGGGTTATACAATATATAGAAGCATAACATAAATAAAGTCAATCCATACCATGAATAACGTCAAAATTAGTCATATCAAGCTCTACATGATCAACTGAGGTGATTTTATGAAAAACTAAAATTGGACAATCTATATAGACTATTTTAGCCATAATGGAATTACCAACAGGAGTATAGACCGAAAACTGCTTTATCAGGATCTCGGGATCAACAACAAATCTCATAACAAGATAAGAATAACAAATGATAGAGTAGCACCCGGATCTAACAAAGCATAAATATCAAAGTCAAACACTTTCAACATACCAGTCACAAAATTGGATGAATCCTTTAATTCCTGACAAGTCTGAAGAGCGTAAAATCTATTTTGGCGCTGACCGCCATCCAAAGTAGTACCATGTTGAGCCGATCGTCCTGTATTAGTCTGAGTCTGGGTTTAACTATCTCCACTTCTAGCAGTACTCTTAGGAAAATCCTTCACTTGGTGACCTATCTTACCACAACCAAAGAAAGCACCCGAACCCAGACATTCTCCAATGCTTCTTTCGATACTTGTTGCATGGGGAATAGGTTGACCACTAGGAGCTTTTCCTTGAAGCTTAGGGTTAGACACCCTATCTTTGATGAACTTTGGAGCCAGAGTATTATAAGAATTTTGGCCAGAGTACTTTTGCCGAATTTTAGGGAACACACTATTTCTAAACTTTCCATGAGAGTATCCACCACTATCAGTTTGAGCCCTCTTGGAATCCCTTTTAGACCTCTCCTTTAACTTCTCCTCTTCTATTTGTTCGTCATGATTCATAATCCTATAGATGTCCATCTCCTTGATTAGCATGGAAATTTTACATTACTTGACCAGCATGTCTGACATGTCCGAAACAAACTTGCTCATATGAGCTCTTAGATTGACAACTATGAAAGAATCATATTTTGACAACTTAGTGAACTTAAGATCATACTCCTTAGAATCATATTACCTTGTCTCATATTGACGAACTCTTGCACTTTGGCTTCTCTCAACTCCAAAGGAAAGAACCGGTCAAGAAAATCACTCTTGAACCATTCCTAATCAATGAGACCATCATCTCTACCCTTTTCACCCTTCCATTGGTCATACCAAACTTGTGTCATTCCCTTAAGGTGATATATCTCCAAGTCCGCCTTTTCCGCTAGACTAATACCTGTGATATCCATAATTTTATAAATGCCCTCAATGAATTCTTGTGGATCCTCATCAAACTTAGAGCCATAAAATTTAGGAGGGTTCATTCGGGTGAAGTCATAAACTCGACTAGCCGCCACACCCACATTTGGGTTAGTGGGAGCAACTACCCCTCTATTCGCTTGAGCCTCCATAGCTTGAGAAAGAACTTGGAAAGCTTCTTGGAATTCTACACGAGAGACTTGCTCATTCAAGGGATCATTTGGAGCTTATTTCTCCTCCTCAACATTTCTTCGAATAGAGATTCTTCTTGGAAGCATGATTCTGAAATTAAAAAGAGAAAGTGTTAGAACTCTAAACCTTAAAGTTCAACTCTATCGTACGATATAAGAATGATGAAAGAAGTGAGGTGGTGTGCTTCACACCATGAACAAGACTCTAATTGATCCGTCATGTTAAACTCCCTAGGACACCTTAAACCTTAGGCTCTGATACCAAGTTTGTCATGACCCAAGCTAGGCCCTAGGTGTGACATGGCGATTAGAACCCAAAGGTCCCCAGCTAAGCCTCTTAGCATATCATACATGAGCAACACAAGGTAAATAAGTAATAATACTAAAACATATATGTGAAAGTAAAGTCTCAATAAAGGAAAAAATAACTCTGAAATACCATGATGACATAGACTCCGTGAACATCTAATATGCCACTAGTCTAGAAGGGGGCATAATATAAACTCCTAGCTCACCCAAAATGAAAGGTAAAAGTCATAAGAGAACTAGAAATAGTAAATGTATCATCCTCAAATCATGAGGACTCACCATAAAGAGGAATAGTATCTCAAAACTCTAGCCATGAGTGGAGTGTACGTGATGATTGTCTAACCCTACATTGTGATACAATGTAGGAAAAAGTATGCATTAGTACAAGAAATGCATTAAGTATGTGAGAAGCATGCATGAACAATAGTACATAAAATAAATTAAGTATGTGAGAAGCATGCATGAACAATGGTAATCATATATAAATAATATGAACATGTGATGCATGACCAATATCTTAATAACTTGAATAAACCTTGAAAGAATTTCAAAGATCATAATCATGTGGTCAACGCATTGAAAAATGTAATCATAAGCTTATAGACGTAGCATATACATATGTGGGATATTAACCTTAACCAACATGTAAGACCATGTGAGCTATAATATGAAATCTGATGTAATTCTCCCACCGAGAAACAAGAGGCTACTTTTCAAGGTAGAATCTGTATCATAAACAAAAACATGAGCTATAGGTATACTTACAGTGGCACGTAGCATGAACTAATGGTTGCTAATAGGGCTTCCTCATATATCCTTACCATGAAGTTTGCTCGGTACTAATTAATCCCAACAGAATACATAAAATATAGTTATTAGGAAAGATAAATCAACCAATCCAACATCATAAAAATATAACATAAGAATAGCTCCTTGAAAACTATGATCATTACTTGAACTTATGGATACTTACCTTTTGAAGCATCCATATCATCATAACTTGAATATTGTGATAAAACCATTTAATATTCATACTTGAATCATAATACATAGCTTTTCATAAATCATACATGAGAATATATAAACTTCATGATCATAAATCCATAATATGTTCTTGAATTTGATAGCATAATGCATGGGTCATTATAAGATATATTTAAATCATGTAATTCAATTGAAATTATTCATGAAAGACTATTTTCAATGAGTAAGAACATAATTGAGTTGACCCATATGCAATTTGACCAAACCCTAAACTTGAGAGAAGTTGGGATTGATAAGAGAAGAGAGAAATTCTTGGGACTCTATGATTGGAAAGGATTCATGGATAAATTCTCACATACCTTGAAAATCAAAGCTTTCAATGGTAGATCTTGAAGAACTTGAAGATTGAAACCCTAGCTTTTTCTTTCTTTGATCTTGAGAGAGAATTTGGAGAAGATGAGAGGATTGGACTTTTGATTTTGAAGAGTGGGATTTAGAAGGGTTAGTAGTTTGTTATAGAATAGGAATAAATACCCAAAAACATCCAGTTTCATAGCTAGAATAATGAGAAAATACCAAAACGCCCTTCATTATAGTTGTCGGAATAACTTACGGATCGACACCTACGGGTCTTAGGAGTTGTGACGGGTGGAAGGTCATGGTAGTAGGATTAGTTCTGTAATATCTCAGATTTTTGAAGGTTGAAATATGATATAATAGGATAAAACATTACAAAAATGGCCTTGGTGAATTTTTAGGTCGAGTATTTTGTAAAAATAAATTTTTTCTATAAATTCCCTTTCTAGAAGAGTATCGACAACTCCGCATTGCGGATATGGTCCAACACAGTTCAAATTATTCCTTGATCAAAATCTATCCAAAATTATCATTCTCTCAAAGATAACCTGTCATAAACCCACTTCACATCGCGGACTTGATAAGTATTTTCGTCCGATTTTATTTATTAAGTAAGAGCACTTTGGACTTTTTCTACTTATTAGTTAATGAACCAAAATATTTTTGGGACTAAAACTTATGGTATTAACTACCCAAAACTCCAATTCTCCCTTATTCTTTCACAATTCATCAATTACAAAAGTTGTCTCCCTATAAGGCTCACAAATCTCCATTAAAGATAAACAAACAATCCTCTCAAGTTCTTCATTAAAATTCAAAATTTATTCAAGTTTCTTGTAACTTCTTATCCAAGGTATGTTGGTATTCATCCATGGGTCTCTTTCACCCATGGAGTCCAACCAATTCTCACCTTTTTCAATTAATTCAAAGTATGTATTTTATGGGTTTTATGATATCAATTTCAATTAGAAGAATTATGATTTAAATTATGATTATGAACATATTTCAACATAAATTATATGATTCTGCATGTTTTTAATTCAATTTCATAATTTCTAAGTCAATTGATTGTGAACCCATGCTTTCACCTTAATTTCAAATATAAATCATGATTATAGAATTTCAAGTGTTCAAGCAAGTTTATGAAAAAGGGTGACTTTAGATCCTTAATGGTGACTTAAGACGCTAATGATACAACATATGAAATAAGATTTGTAATGATGAAAGGCATACACTCACATTACATAAATTATATGATAATGAGTTATTCCTATGAACAAGTTTTATGAATAGGATTGGTAGCTTTTTATTGACTTTCCACATGATAAGTTTATGATTTCAAGACAAGTGTGAACTATGATTTATGACAAGTATGATTTATGATGATAATATGTATTCCATGGGATGTTGACTTACCAGCAATAGGACTTTGAGGAGGGGACACAATCCAAGGGGTCCTTAGTAGAAATCTCTAGCCCTTTAACTACATTTCCACCATGGGATTATTGCCATTATGGCCTAGCTATTGGATCCACATATAGAACATGTTCATGATTACCCACTTAGCGTTGTAGAATCTACCTTAGCAAGTAGATTTCCCTTTTTTCCATTGTATGGAGAGACATCGGGATTCCATGTTATAGCTTGCATGGTCTTATTGTCGGTTATGGTTATATTCCACATATGTATGGACCTTTATGATGATTTACTTGACTAATTATAGTCTTTAATTTTACATGATACTCTTATGGTTTTGTCACGACCCAACCCCATAAGCCGTGACGGGTGCCCGAACTGGACACACATGTGTACTCCTACCAACTATAAGTAAACCTATTTCCTGTTCGACTCTTAGTGTACCAACAGATAAGAAAACATACAAGCCGACAAGGCTGCCATAGTGTAATAATGTTACAACACGCCGTATAGGCACAACTGGAACAACTTACAAATGACCCACATACATATGTCTACAGACCTCTAAGAATAGTAACCATATCATATGGCAGGACAGGTCCCCCGCCATACCCCTGAATAAACAAGCATATATATCCAATACTAAGTACCAAAAACTCAGCTCCAGTACAATAGATCTTCTTCCAAACTGGCTGAGCGGAACCCTAAGCTGGTGAACTCCTAAAACTTGTGTTTGTACCTGCGGGCATGAACGCAGCCCCCCGAAGAGAGGGGGGCAGTACGACATATGTACTGAGTATGTAAAGTACAAAACATAATAAGGAAACTACATGTACCATAGAGGTGCAGGGGACAAGTATAAAATTTAACAGAGTATTATACCTGCACCTTACAAGATAAGGTCATGTATACCATTATCATATACCGTATTCGGCCCGCTTGGGGTCTCGATGTAACAAATGCATCATTTTATCATCATAGGCAAATGCATACTATTAGCACTGTGGAACGTACATCCCAATCCATATATATATTAGGTTAGTGCCGAGGTACGTTCGGCCCGATCCATACATATAATACATTAGTGCCGAGGAATGTACAGCCCAATCCCTATACATATAATACGTTAGTGCCGAGGAACGTACGGCCCAATCCCTATATATATAATATGTTTGTGCAGAGAAACGTACAGCCTGATCCCTATACATATAACACGTTAGTGTCGAGGAACATACGGTCCGATCCTTATATAATATAATGATACATATATGTGCACGTAAACCTTGGTTATATATCAGATATCTCTCTAATATAATCATAAGATATGTCAAATATCCTCTAGGTATAGGAGCTTACACATCCAATCATCATTCAGTATGCAGAAGGCTCGAGGGTCATAGTTCAACTACTTCAAAGCCCTTATCATTCAAAAGTGAGTACAAGTCATGAATCACACACAGAATTTATAAATGGAACTATCTCTAGCTCATATCACATATCATTTCACTTACATTAAGCCATTTCAAGAAAAGGAAGGGATAGGCTTCACGTATAATACTTTTCATCACGTAATAGGCTTACAAGACAATAACTCAACTATTGCAGGAGTTCTAATATCAAGAAGTGAATAAGATTGATGAACCATACTCGGGGTTCTATGTATGGAATTATTCCCACATTACATATACAATCCACTTAATACTAATACATGCCAAAAGAAGGGAAAGATAAGCTTTACATACACTACTTTTCAGCATATAGAAGACTTGAGGAATGGGTGCTTAACTACTTTAAGAGTCTTAACATTCAAAAGTGAACACAAATTATGAATCATGAATCATGTTCATAGATCATGAATAGAATTACCCTAGGCTTCATACACATATCATTTATCACTTAAATCTCAGACATGCCCAAAAGAAAAGAGAGACAGGCTTTACATACCTCTTACGGACTTCTCTTAACCACATTCACATCGTCGTCCTCCAAACCTACTTAACATGGAAGTAATGAAAGTATCAACAACCTTAGACTTTTCAGCCTCTTAGAATACCTACAAGTATTCATAGAACTTGTTTCCTCGCTCGCCTTCTCGACTAGTTCCTTAATTAGTTAAGGGATTAATGGAAATCGGGCAGCATTTCCCCTATAATACGCCCTATCCAAATTTCCAATTACACACCTAATAACTACAGCCAACCAACAACAATAACCTGTAGAATATATATATATATATATATATATATATATGCAATTCACATCAACATTATACAACATAAACCCCAAATGACTCGCTCGAAACCATAATACCAAAATAGGGTTCCTAGTTTCCATTTTGCAACACTTTTAACCATACGAAATAGAGGGTCAGGTGGATGCAACCAGCAGCACCCACACCTCTTTTAGGCCATGTTCCATCCCTGCAATACACCACCACACACCTGCAGCAGCACCCCACATGCACAACGCCTCATTTCGACTACAATTTAACTATAACGACTCCAATTTAATTTGTTTATAACGTCGAGCATTTTTACGACATTCTTACACTTCCAAAAGCATAAAAGGTGTATAATAAACCCTAAAAAAACAAAATAAACTTCAAATTGGAAGGGGAAACCTTACCTTACCCGAAATTGGCCAAAACTTGCCAAATTGCGCCTTAGAACTTCTCTAAACGTGCTGAAATTTCATGGCTGCTTGTTACCCTTTTGATGCTTCTCCAAACAGCAACTTTATATTATTAACACCTTTATATAATTTCCAAACCTTTACCAAAACATGGGAGAAGATAACCAAGCCATATCTTACTTTGCTAAAACTTATCTCGAAAGTTCTCTTAACATACTGAAAAGTAGCGGACTGTTTGTATCTCTTCCTTGCTGCCCCAAAATGAAATTTTTTGTTATTAAACACCATCATACCACCGTAGGATACCTTAAATAATTAATTCACGGAACGAAATTGGGTCTTACCTTTTCCTTTGCCCAAACCCGTGGCTGCTCCCTTTCTCTCCTTAGCGTTTTTCTCTCTTTCTCTCTGACTTTCTAACTTGGAAAAGTTTAATATGATGAGTTAGTCATCAAATGGAATAGATATATTTTCCCTTAGGAGGTGACATGTGTCATACCCTAAGGGTGACACGTTTCAAGCCCTTATTAGTCCACCTCAATCATGCAACCAATGAGGGGGATGCCACATGGCAGTGGGATCCACCCCCCAAGCAGACAGGTGGGTCACCTTCTTGCTTCAGCTTCTTCCACATAGCATTTCCTCTTGCTGCCACATGTCACTCTCCTCTTGCTTCCATGTGTCATCCTCTTCTCTCCTTCGTGGATTCATAATCTTGTCTTAACTTAAGAACCCATGTAGTCCAGGCTACACAAGCTTAGTATATACTCAAGTAGCTCAAGTGTGTAAAACTTCTAAGTTAATAGCTTACGTAAGGAAATCGAGTCCGACGACTCATTACTTGGCCTCCAACTCCTTCCAAATTCTCATGACTCTATTTCCAACCTTTCTTACTATGGGGAATCACATTCTCTCTTCCTTAGGGTTGTTTGATAGTGTCGTAGATTATCCGGCCCATATGATAACTTCTAAGAAGCTTAAGAAACATTTCGAGATCTAGAGTGTGGGGTGTAATAGGTTTATTATGCATTGACCCTTCTCATGTCTACTTATGATTTTACTACCTCTTTTATCATACTACTTGAAATGGTCATTTGCACAACACAGTTTTTTTATGCATTACATTGCCTACATACTTAGTACATTCAAATGTACTAACGCAAACTTTATTGCCTATATTATATCACAATGTAGGGATAGATACTCCATCTTATTCTCGTGGCTAGTTACTGATTCATTGAATATTGTGTGGTGAGTCCTCATGCTTTGAGGGCAAGCCGAGTTTATTTTTTCTTGTCTTTCCATTCTTAGACTATGATGATATATTGTGACTATTTCATGTTATGTCATTACTTTTCTTTGAGGGTAAGCTAGGAATATATCCTTTTGCCCGCCTATGTTAGTTCATGTAGAGGAATGTTGGATATGTGTATGGAGTCTATGTTGTCTTACTTCATTCACTCTATGCTATGTTCTCGGATTTCTTATGAGTTTCCATCTTATTGTTACTTTATGTATGCTTATGATATGCTAAAAGTCATAGTTAGGGTTTCTTCGGAAATCCTAATCACCGTGTCTCACCTAGGGCCAAGCATAGGTTGTGATAAACTTGGTATCAGAGCATAAAGTTTTGAAGTGTCCTAGGGAGTCCAACATGACTCTTCAAGTAAAGTCTTATTCATGGGTGTGAAGCATGCCACATCTATGATTAGGAGGCTATGAGGCATTTTAGGAAATCTTCACTTCTTTCATGATCTACGTCGTGCGATAGAGTGTACTCTAAGTCTTTTCCCTCTAATGATTGTTCTTTGTGATTTTCATAAAATGCCTCCAAGAAGATCTCCAATCCAAAGAGGGGTTGATGATGATAGGGAACAAGCCCTTCAAGCACCTAATAATCCTCTAGTAGATCAAGTTACTAATTCTGAATTTCAGACCGCCATCTTTATTCTATCCCAAGCCATGACTACTCAAGTGAATCAAGGGGTGGTGGCTCTTCCAAATGTGGTTACACCAACTTCAAGGGTCATGGACTTTTCAAGAATGAACCCTTCCAAGTTTCATGGGTCCAATGTTGATGAGGATCCTCAAGAATTTATTGATGAGGTGCATAAGATTGTTGCTATCATGGGGGTGTATTTAGAGGAGAAGGTGGAGTTGGCGGCCTACCAACTCAAGGGTGTTGCTCAAATGTGGTACAATCAATGGAAGGCCTAAAGGGTTGAAAGGGGTCTCATAGGTTTGGAGAACTTCAAGATTGCATTTCTTGACCGCTTCTTTCCACTTGAATTGAAAGAGGCTAAAGTTTTGGAGTTCATCAATATCAAACAAGGTAATATGAGTGTGAGGAAATATGCGCTCAAGTTCACAAAGTTGTTCAAGTATGCTCCTCCTTTGGTAGCTAACTCCCGTGCTCAAATAAGTAAGTTTATTTTGGGAGTGTCATACTTGGTTATGAAAGAATATCGAACCACAATGCTTATCAAAGAGATGGACATTTGTAGGCTTATGACATATTTCAAACAAATAGAAGGAGAGAATCTTAAGGAGATGAAGGTGAGGGAGTCCAACAGGGCTCAATTTGAAGGTGGGTTTTCTCAATCCAAATCTAGTGGTGGTAATAGATGTTTTCAACAAGGCCAAAAGTTTCAAGGCCAAAGTTCTTCCCAAGCTTCAGGCCAAAGATTTGACAAAGATAGAGTACCCAACCCTAAGGCTCAAAGTAGTGGTGTTAGTGGATCTACTCTCCCCAAGTGTTCCTAGTGTTGGAAAAACCATGGAGGCAAATATTTGGTTGATACGGGTGGTTGTTTTAGATGTGGTAAATTGGGGAACATGATCTCCGAGTGCCCTAATGTTGCAAACAAGGGAAGATAAGGATGTCCTAAAGGTCAAGTTACTCAATTTGAACAAGTTCAACAAGGTAGTGGCCCATGCCACAATAGGTTTTATACACTCCAAGATGGACAAGATATTGAAGAGTGTTTCTATCACGATCCAACTCCGTAGGCCGTGATTGGTGATTGAGTTGGGCACCCATACATACCCTTATCCCCACTTAGAGTGTTAGCAGAATAAATAAAAATAAAAATCAAAAAGAGGTCGCTACAGAGCACATGAGAACAGATATAGCACAAGACGGTCGTTAAGGCCATCACAGAACACAAAGCCCAAAACATATTTACATAACCCACATCACAAGACTACATACTCTACCAAACGATATCCTAGTCATATGAAGGGATAGGGCCCCATCATATCCTTAACCAACTTGTACAAATATACAACAGAAAAATTAGAACCAAAATAGGGCTCTGGACAAAGGAGCACTGCCAACCAACAGGGTGGATGTCCTAAGCGAGTGGATCAGCAAACCGAGCATCTGTATCTACGGACATGTAATGCAGCCCCCAAAGAAAGGGGGTCAGTACGAATAATGTACCGAGTATGTAAAGCCTGGACTATAATAAGTAAAGCCATTACCAGAATAGAAGGTGCAAAAATAAGCAAAATATCTAGAATATCAAAATATTTTTCATAACCACAGATAATATATACAGAAAAACATATGTCATATCCGACCCCATTATGGGACTCGGTGAACAAATGGTGGTCGCCGCTCCGTCACTGGCACCACAGCACATCATAACTCCAGAGTAGGGAATATCTCTGTAACAGATCATATCATATCAGATGGTCATACCAGTTCATATCATATGTGTACATGGCACATCATAACTCTACAAATCAAACCCATGTACAGGGCGTACCTACCCCTCACGTCGGGGCACGGCGAACAATGTAGAGAAGTATGCACGATAACAAAACCTGACCCGGGCTTAGTAAAGGAAGCATTGAGGCATCCACAAGTGGAGTAGTGAGAAAGTAAATACACTTTAAATCATGTTTGAGACTCAATGGAGTTAACAAAATGAGCTATTATTCAAAAATCAAGACAAGAGTCGTATCAAGTACCTTTTGAATATCACTATGAGTTATATCCAAATAGAAATTTTAGAATCATATAACGTATCTAGGCACAATAAAATATCCTTTGGAAAATCAAGAAATTGGCCATCCTAGCGGCTCTACGAATAGGAACTTCCTTGGAATTATATAAAAGTCATATACTTGTTTCATAAAAACCATGCCAAAAAGAAAGATTAGCTTTATATACTTATGTAAAAACATGCCAAGAGAAAGAACGGTTATCTTTACATACTTATGCCAAAGACATGCCAAAACAAGGAACGATTAGCTTTACATACCTCTTACGGATTACTCCTAATATGTTCGCCTCGTCGTCTCTTAAACCTATTTAACATGAAAGTAATACAATGGTTAATGACCTTTCACTTTCCAATTCCAACTCTACAACCAAGTCTCCATAGAGGTCATTTCCTTATCCATTTTCCTCGACTAGTTCATTACTAGCTCCTAAGTTATCAAAAATTGGGCAGCATCTCCCCTATAACTTCAATATCCCTGAGATTTCAACTCGGCCACCATGTCAACAACCATACCAAAAACAACAACCAGCAGCATATATATAAGTAAATCACTTCAACATTACTCAATACAACTCCAAACCACTAGCTCAAAACTACGATATCAAAATAGAGTTTTTAACCTTTATTTCGTAAAGTCTTTAGCCATACCAAATGGGGGGTCGTGTGGATGAAACCAGAAGCACCCACACCCTTTTTAGACCACTTTCCAGCCCTGAAATACACCACCAACCCATCTACAAATGCAGCACCACAATCACAACACAGTACTCGACTTCGATATAGCTATAACGACTTCAATTTAGTTTGTTTCTAACGCCAAGCGTCCTTATAAAATTTTTCCAATTCCAACCTCATTAAAGGCATGTAATGTACATCATAACATAATCATAAACTCCATTTCAAAAGGGAAAACTTTACCTTACCAGAAACTCGCCAAAACTTGCCGGAACTCACCTCAGAATTTCCTTTAGCGCAGCTGAAACTTTGGGGCTGTTTGTTAACGTTTTAGGGATGATAAAAACCATAAATTACCAATACCCTCATAACATCATGATATACCCTAGATAATTAATTTACGGAACAAAATCAGAGAACTTACCTTTTTTCTCTCCAAATCCATTGTCTTCTCTCTCTACCTCTCTAGTTTCTTCTCTTCCTTTCTCTCTTATTCTTGAGTTTTCTAGAAATGTATGGAACTTTGATAAGTCTTAAGACATATATATATAGGCCACCTAAGGGGTGACACGTGTCAACCCCTAAGTGGTGACACATGTCAATCCCTTAGTGGTGACACATGTCAAGCCCTCATTGGGCCAACACATCCCTTCCTCCAATTATGGGCTGCCACATGGCATGTAGGGGGTCCACCACCCTTGCTCGAGCTGATTCTATGTGGTACTCTCTTTTCCCCCTCGTGCATTCATAATCTTGTCTTACTTTACGAAACTATAAAATCCTTGCTATGTAAGTTTGGTTTGTACTCAAGTAGCTTAAGTATGTAAAATTTCCAAGTTGGTAGCTTACGTATGTAACACATCCAAGGTAATAGCTTACACAAGTAAGTCAGGTCCTACGACTCACTACTTGGCCTCCAATTCCTTTTGGATTCCTATAACTTTATTTCCAATCTTCCCTACCATGGGGTATCATATTCTCCTTTTCTTGGAGTTGTTTGATAGCGTTATAGATTACCCAGCTCACATGATAACTCTTAAGAATCTTAAGAGTTCTTAGGAAGTCTTAAGAAGCTTTTAGAAGCTTGAAGAAACTTTAGGAAACCTTAAGAAGCTTAAGATCCTTTCAAGAGACTTAAGAACGCGTTCTAAGGTACAAAAGTATGGGGTGTAACACTCTCAATATGGTTACGGGTATGTTGCGGGTCATTGACTTGGATGTTTATGCTTTACTTTATCCTGGTGCCACATTATTGTTTTTTACTCCTTACCTTTCTACAAGATTTGAAATATGTCCCAAAATCTTGCTAGAGCCCTTTTTCAGTTTATACCACCATTGGTGATTTGGTTCTAGCCAAGAGAGTCTATAGAAATTGTCATGTGTTGATCTTGCATAAAATAATCCCATGTGATCTTGTTGAACTTGACATGATCGATTTTGATGTCATTTTTAGCATGAATTATCTATATACTTCTTATGCATCTATTAATTGTAGAACCCTTATGGTCAAATTACAATTTCCTACTGAACCGATTCTTGAGTGGAAGGGTAGTGATTCGGTATTGGGTCAGTTCATAATGTTCCTAAAATTCGGAGAATGATTTCTAAGGGGTGTATTTATCATTAAGAAGTGCATGTTAGGGATACAAATTTTGAAGCCCCTATTATTGAGTCGGTTCCTATTATAAATGAATTTCTCGATGTGTTTTTCGATGATATGCCCGGTATTCCTTTTGAAAGTGAAATCAATTTCAGTATAGATCTTTTTTCCAATAGCCAACCTATCTCTATCCTTCCTTACTGTATCGCCCCGGCGGAACTTAGGGAGTTGAAGGAACAATTGAAAGATTTGTTAGGTAAGGGTTTCATATGGCCAAGCATTTCACCATAGGGTGCTCTTGTGTTGTTTGTTAGAAAGAAGGAATGAACACTTCGCATGTATATAAAC
This sequence comes from Solanum dulcamara, assembly GCF_947179165.1. Classification (NCBI taxonomy): domain Eukaryota; kingdom Viridiplantae; phylum Streptophyta; class Magnoliopsida; order Solanales; family Solanaceae; genus Solanum; species Solanum dulcamara. Next base: position 32,617,161 of record NC_077244.1, on the reverse strand, counting down.
TATCGGTAATTAAATAAGGTCACCATAAAGAAAAAGTATCTCATTCTGAGAATAGATGATTTTTTTGATCAACTCCAAGGTGCAAGTTACTTCTCCAAAATTGATCTCCAATCTGGTTATCACCAATTGAGGGTGAGGGAGTATGACATTACTAAGACGGCATTTCGAACAAGGTATGACCATTTTTGAGTTTATGGTTATGTTATTTGGGTTGACTAATGCTCGTGCTATTTTTATGGACTTGATGAATCGAGTTTTTCAAACCATACCTAGACATGTTTGTGGTGGTTCTTATTGATGATATATTTATTTCCTCCCAAAGTGAAGAAGATTATATGGGTCACTTGCGAATTGTGTTGCAAACATTTAGGGACAAGCAACAATTTGTCAAGTTTAGTAAATGTGAATTTTGGATGTGGTTCGTGGCATTTCTTGGTCACATTATTTCCATTGATGGTATCATGGTTGATCCAATAAAAATAAAGGTGGTAAAGAATTAGCCTAGAATGTTGTCTCCTTCTAATATTCGTAGCTTATTGGTCTTGGTCGGGTATTATAGAAGGTTTGTAGAAGGATTTTCATCTACTGCATCTCCTTTAACTAAGTTGACCCAAAATAAGGTGAAGTTCCAATGGTCGGATGAGTGTAAAAGAAGTTTTCAAATATTGAAGGGTCGTCTTACGTTGGCTCCTATTTTGACATTGCCAGAAGGTCCGGATGGGTTTGTTGTATATTGTTATGCCTCACGGGTTGGATTAACTTGTGTTTTGATACAACATGGCAAGGTCATAGAATATGCCTCTAGACAACTAAAAGTGCATGAACGAAACTATCCAACTCATGATCTTGAATTGGCAGCGGTTATTTTTGTTTTGAATATTTGGCGTCACTAACTTTATGGGGTGCATGTTGACACATTTACCGACCACAAAAGCTTTCAATATGTGTTTAGCCAAAAATACTTGAACCTTAGGCAAAGGAGGTGGCTTGAACTATTAAAGGATTATGATATGAGTGTGTTATACCAGCTGGGTAAAGCAAATGTTGTTGTCGATGCTCTTAGTCGGCTATCCATGAATAGTGTTTCTCATGTTGAAGATGACAAGAAAGAGTTAGTTAAAGATGTGCACCGATTGTCCCACTTAGGGGTAAGGTTGAGTGACTCTAATGAGGGTGGTATTCTTGTTCAAAATGGTTCAGAATCATCATTGGTAGTGGATGTAAAGGCAAAGAAAGACATGGACCCAACCTTAGTTGAGTTGAAGAAATTGGTGGTTGATAGAAAGATTGAGATTTTCTCACGAGGGGGGAGATAGAGTACTTCATCACCAAAATCAGTTATGTGTTCCAAATATTGATGTCCTAAGAGAAATGATATTCAATGAAGCTCATAGCTCTTGATTTTCCACACATTCGGAATCCACCAAAATGTATAGAGGTCTATGGGAAGTGTATTGGTGAAATGGTATGAAAAAAGACATAGAAAAGTTTGTGGCGGAATTTTCATATATCCAACAAGTGAAAGTTGAACATCAAAGACCGCGAGGTCTAGCCCAAGATATCAAAATTCCTACCTGGAAGTAGGAGGATGTGAACATGGACTTCGTAACGGTTTTGCCTCGTACCTGAAAGCAACATGATTCAATTTGGGTGGTAGTGGATAGAATGACCAATTCAGCCCATTTTCTATCGGTTAAGACTTCTTATAGTTCCAAGATTATGCCAAGATGTGATTCGGGAATTGGTAAAGTTACATGTGTCCCATTGTCCATCATTTCGGATCGTGGTACTCAATTCACTTCTCACTTTTGAAAATCCTTTCAAAAGGGTCTTGCCACCAAAGTTAAGCTAAGTACCGCATTTCACTCTCAAACTGATGGACAAGCCGAGAGAGCGATCCAAACTCTAGAAGACATGTTGAGGGCTTATGTGCTTGATTTCAAAGGAAATTGGGATGATCACCTACCGGTAGTTGAATTTACATACAATATAGTCACCATTCGAGCATCGAGATGTCATCATTTGAAGCCTTGTATGGAAGAAGGTGTTGATCACCTATTGGATGATTTGAAATGGGAAAGAGTGACTTGTTAAGGCCCGAATTAGTGTTTGAGGTCTTGGAAAATGTCAAACTTATTCGAGAGAGGTCAATGGCTGCCCAAAGTCATCAAAAGTCTTATTCGTATGTTAGAAGGAGGGAACTTTAATTCGATGTGAAAGATTGGGTTTACTTGAAAATTTCGTCCATGAAAGGGGTAATGCATTTCAGAAAGAAGGGAAAGCTTAGTTCCCGGTATGTAGGCCTTTATAGGTTCTTAAGGCGTACTGGTAAGGTGGCATATGAACTTGATTTGCCATTAGAGTTAGCCTTGGTTTATCTGGTATTCCATGTATCAATATTGAGGAAATGTGTTGGTGATCCCAATGCCATTGCACCTTTGGGTAGGGTGAGTGTTAAAGAAAACATGACTTATGAGGAGGTTTCGGTTGAAATTTTGGACCGTCAAGCCAAAAGGTTGAGAAACAAGTAAATTTAATCCGTTAAAGTCTTATGGAGGAACCAAGAAGTTGAAAGTGTTACATGGGAAGTGGAAGCGGACATGATGAAACGACATCCTTATCTCTTTCATTCCATTCCGCCCTAAGGTATTTAGCTATTCATGCTCAAATCCTCCAAACTCCTACGTTCCAACCTCTCTATGTCTTATTACATGCATTCATACTCATGAACCCGATTTTAAATGATGTTTAAATTACAGTATTGCATTCAGACTAGGCTGTTAGCTATACACTCTACTCTACTCAAGCTAGTTCTACCTTATTCGAGGACGAATTTCCCAAGTGGGAGATAATGTAATATCCCGGGCATTTGAAGGTTGTAATATGATATAATAAGGTAAAACATTATAAAAATGGCCTCCATAGATGTTTAGGTTGAGTATTTTGAAAACAAAAATTCCCTTTCTAAAAGAGTGCGCGACCATTCTGCGTCGTGGAGATGGTCCAACATAGTTCAAATTCTTCCTTGATCAAAATCTAGAAAAAATTCTCATTCGCTCAAAGTTGACCTGTCATAAACCCTCTCCGCGCCTTGGACTTGGTAAGTATTTTCGACCGATTTCAGTTTTTCAGTAGGGACACTTTAGACTTTTCCCTACCTATTAGTTAATGAACCTAGATGTTTTTGGGACTAAAACCTATGATATTAGCTACCCAAACCCCCAATTCACCCTCATTCTTTCACAATTCATCAATTACAAAAATTCTCTCCCTACAAGGCTCTTAAATCTCCATTGAAGACAAGCAAGCAATCCTCTCAAGTTCTTCATCAAAATTCAAAAAAAATTCAAGTTTCTTCTAACTTCTTATCCAAGGTATGTGAGTATTCATCCATGGGTCCCTTTCACCCATGGAGCCCAACCAATTCTCACCTTTTTCAATCAATTCAAAGTATATATTTTATGGGTTTTGTGATATCAATTTCAATTACATAAACTATAATTTAAATTATGATTATGAACCAATTTCAACATGGATTATATGATTATGCATGTTTTCAATTCAATTTCATGATTTCTAAGTCAGTTGATTTGAACCCATCCATTCACCTTAATTTCAAGTATAAGTCATGATTATGGCATTTCAAGAGTTCAAACAAGTTTATGAAAGAGAGTGACTTAAGATCCTTAATAGTTACTTAAGACCCTAAAGATACTCCTTATGAAATAAGATTCTTAATAATGGAAGGCCTACACCCACATTACATGAATCACATGATAATGAGTTATTCCGATGAACAAGTTTTATGAATTGGATTAGTAGCTTTTTATTTTTTTTCCACATGATAAGTTTATGATTTCAAGACAAGTTTGAACTATGATTTATGATGATAATATGTATTCCATGGGATGTTGACTTAGCACCAATAGGACTTTGAGGAGGGGACTCGATCCAAGGGGTCCTTAGTAGAAATCTCTAGCCCCTTAACTACATTGCCACCGTGGGATTATTGCCAATATGGCCTAACTATTGGATCCACATATAGCACATGTTCATGATTACCCACTTAGCGGGGTAGAATCTACCTTTGCAAGTACATTTTTCTTTTTTCCATTGTATGGAGAGACATCAGGATTCCATGTTATAGCTTGCATGGTCTTACTGTCGGTTATGGTTATATCCCACATATGCATGGCCCCTTATGATGATTTACTTGAATAATTCTAGCCTTTACTTTTACATGATACTCTTATAGTTTATTGTGCATTGACCCTTCTCATGTCTATTTATGATTTTACTACCTCTTTTATCATGCTACTTGAAATGGTCATTTGCACAATATGGTTTTTATATGAATTACATTGCCTACATACTTAGTGCATTCAAACGTACTAACGCAAACTTCATTGCCTATATTATATCACAATGTAGGGACATATGCTCCATCTTATTCTCGTGGCTAGTTACTGATTCATTGAAGATTGTGTGGTGAGTCCGCATGCTTTGAGGGCAAGCCGAGTCTATTTTTTCTTCTCTTTCCATTCTTGGACTATGATGATATATTGAGACCATTCCATGTTATGTGATAACTTTTCTTTGAGGGTGAGGTAGGAATATATCCTTGTCCCCGCCTATGTTAGTTCATGTAGAGGAATGTTGGATATGTGTATGGAGTCTATGTTGTCTTACTTCATTAACTCTATGCTATGTTCTCAGATTTCTTATTAGTTTCTGCCTTATTGTTACCTTATGTAAGATTATGATATACTAAGAGGCTTGGTTGGGGTTTCTTCAGGAATCCTAATCGTCGTGTCACACCTAGGGCCTAGCTTGGGTTGTAATAAGTTCTCTAAAAGTTGAGCTACTACAAATTGCACATTGGACATACGACTTGGGTCTACGGCTCGGCGAATGAGTTATGGGTAGTAGGTACAAATCGTCAACTTCCCCAACACTGAGCCAAAAATCCAAAACTCAGGACCCTTCTTACGAGTGCATCCTACGGGTCGTAAAGACCCATCGTTCTGGCAAGTTTTCAAACATCAGAAACTCTGGATCTCTAATCACTTCCTACTGGCTGATCCTACGGATCATGGAAACTTCTACAGTCCGTAGGTCCTCCTCGTAAAGTGATCTGACACAGTGAAATTTAACTCCTTAGGACTCCTTTCTATGAGCCTTTCCTACGTCTTGTCAATACCTCTACGGGTTGTCAACTCCAACCGTCTCAGACTTCAAATTTTCCCAAGTGTTGGGTTTCCTACGATTTCCTTTCTACGGCCCATAGAACTTCATACGCTTTGTAGGTTGGCATGTAAGAACCTACAATAGTAGTTTTCTACAACTTTTTCCTGCATCACTTTCTTTTATTTGACCTTCCAACTTCCGGTGTCTTATAGTAACACTCCACACATTTAGAATATTTAAATTAGACCTCTAATAACTTAAGAGACTAATTTTAGTTATTCTCGGTGCCTAACTCGATCGAATAAGGTATTGAGTGACAATTGTACATCTCCTAGTTTGGGGCATGAATACAAGAGACCTCAAGATTACGGGTTAATTAACGGGCCCTGGAATCAGTCCATGCACTATCCTTTCTCATGTCAATGTTTGAGCTACATAGTGGCACTAAAAACAACGGTCCAATTGACAAACCATCAAACTAGTTCACAAAGTGTAGAATGATTTGTGAAATATTGTTAAGACTAGACCTAGGGAACGGTCCATAGTTGACTCCCTACATTAACAAGCCATCAGTTTGAATAATGGTTTTTGAATGGTTGGTGCGAGCTTAAATTTTCTAATTCGTCTAGGATTTAATTGTGGTGTGTAAATACCTTTTTAGGGTTCTTTTTACATGTTACTAAACATAAGGAATATTGTGATACCTATGTGAGAGAAAAAAAGAAATGTTTGATCATTGTTCTTGAATTCTCAAATACTATTGCTATTATTTTGGAGTTACTTGATGGCTAATACAAGTTGGTTTTTTCTTACACTCATCTCTTACGTATTGCTTATTATGAATTTTTCAAATTCTATTGATCTAAATATTGCAAGCATGAGTAGTTAAATCACATAACTAGGGTTGTGGGAACTATGATAGATTAACAAATGTAGAGTAACACAAGTTAGTGATTCTTGAACAACAAAATTGCACGCATTGTTAATCTCTTTGTTTTGATTGCTTTTTAACAGTTGCAAACGTTAGAACTCGCAATAAATCTTAACTTGCTTGAAAAATAGGTAAAATGTTAGAAAAAGAGATTAACAACAGAGATTTGAGGGCGCTAACTCTCGTATAATGATTTGAAATATTACAACGGTAATCAATTTCAGACAGTTAACGAAGGTTAATACACCATCACCAATAGGCCAAAAGGCTATCGAGTGACATCCATCTAATTTGGTCGAAAGACTTGAGTTGAACTCTTATCTTTAGTTTTGCATGCATATCACCGGAATGGATCACTAACCTAATAAATCTGAAACGTTATGAAATCATGGAAAACACAGTCCCAGCTTCATCTCACTATATGAATACAAACAACAAAACTTCCCGTCAACGTGGTTACTGATAAGACAACACAAGTATTAATACTTTACAAGTTGCAAATCCCCTTGAAATAAAGATTAACAATCGAATATCCACTGTTGACATATTTTTCACCATATTCTATATGGGATTCTACCTCAAACCTCGTTTGAAGCAACCACTTTATATCTCGTTTAAGAAGTGCAATTTGAGTGTATCAGGCACCCCCAATATAAATGAAATTTTGATAGCCACAACTTTGCTAATCCTTCTCTTTTTTTTTTCAAGAAGTCCAGCAAATTGATTAAGCTCATGAAAAGAAAGAATGATAAAAAGAAAAAAAGAAGCAAGTGGCCAGTAATAACCTTTCTCGACAGGATCTTAAAGCTGAAGCTAATGAAACCAAAAAACATGGGATCTAAAACCTCAAACGCAGTTGATATTCACAATTATGAACATAAGATACCGGTAAATTCAATTGGTCCTTGGAAAAGCAGGAATAACATTCTGGCTCAGTTTGCAAACTCTCAAAATGCAAGAAAAGATTCCACTTGTATACGCTGGAACTTCACCAAGATACAGGAGGAAACTAGAGAATAACATAAGCAGGTTCAAAAAATAGATTTCTCCCACCAAACATTTTCTTTTATCTTATACCAGTTTCTCTGCACTTTGACACCAATCACTTATCTGAAAGATCCCAGACCCTCAATTGGTCATGCCATTCAACAAACAAGGTCTCTCCAACAGGCAACGGTCTTCCATTTTTAAAAAATATTACTAATGTCTATGGCATATGCTACATGAGATCACTTCGGGGAGTAAAGGGAAGTCACGAAGAAACCAATTTGGTGTAGAGGAATAGCACATGGACGCTGAGCATCGGCACCAAATCCTCAATATTGCTCACTGCAATTTGTTATGGCTTAAAACTAAAGTCAAGGTAGCTTCCACGTGGGACTCAGCGTAATCTTCCCATTTCCTTCCAACAGAACAAAAAATCTTCTATAGCAAAAAATTTACTCATTTACATTGTTTTCCTCTCCAATCTCTTCTTCATTATCTTTTGGCCCACCAAAAATTTCAAAATCATCAAAACCTGCTGTAAGAGTTGATGGTCATCAAGGATTGCAGTTAACAAAGATTTCCTAAATGAGAAACATAAGTTACCTGCACCTAAGGCTTCAATATCATCAATAAATGGACCTAAGGGAGCTAGGCTTCCCAAAGGAGGGTCAACAGTCATCCAGTCTGAACTTTCCATGTCCTCCGAGATTCGTTCCCTCCTGGACACCCAATTATGGACACATTCCATTTTGTCATAGGAAATTGAGTCCATACAATCCGGCTCCATGTTCTTCCTAGTGCTATAAGCAATAAATTAGACAAACTCTTTTACATCTGAAGAAAAGGAGAACAATATGTCAGTTTCTCCCTTTACCTTTGCCTAAGCCACAGGTTGTACTGAACAAAAGCAAGATCATTAAGTCTTTGATGTTCAATGCAATTTTTTGTTTCATGCATCTCTTCTAAAGGAATTCGACCTGGCTTGGACCTGATCAAACTTGATGTTTGACTGAGAATACGGATGGCCAAGCGAGCCAAACTTGGGCACCCTCCACCATATATTGACCACCACTCAGCTGCAAGAATTACAACATAATAACTTCAGTCACTTTGTGAAACAGACAAAGATACAGTATACTAGGAGCATGACGCTACATTATTACTTGTTAATTTGCTTTGCCGAACTCCAATAATTTCCTGGACTAAAGAATATTTCATACTTAGACTAACAAGAATTTTCCTCCACAATCTTTGAAGTCAAATCTCATGCAAAGAGAACGGCAAAATCAATGGGAGAGAAACTAGTTAACAACTCACGCGGCTTTTAACCTTGATTAGCATCCTATCCAAGCAAATGCAAACTTGTTTACATGGTTTCTTGCAACTAGAAGGATACACGCTATGCAATAGAGCATGATTCGAACTAGCTTGTGGCCATTAACACTTAACAGAAAATATTTCTCTGATCAAAGAATCTTGAGTAGAACATAAGGATCCATCCCATTACTTCCATGCATACACAAATAAAAGCCTGTCGACATAAGCTGACCACTCTAGAAAGAAATGGAAACTAAACAAGAGATAGAAATGAAAATATATAAATTCATTTTGAATGTAGTGATTTCTTGCAGTGATAGTCAACACTAGATAATCCAAGAGAGGTTAGGTTGAAGAGGGATGGTGATATTGTTCATTTGACACACTATCAGCAAGGAAATCCCAGAATGGAAGGTAAGAGGTAATATTCAAGTTAAGATAAACTAACTTAACTGAAGCACTAATTGTCTGAAGATTTCAAACCATTCATTTCATGGAATGGCACTCACCAGGAAAAAGAGTGTCTCTGGCTCTTACTGCCATTTTCCTCCCAAAATCTCCAGCACTGTTGTGGTAAGAAGTAGTTTCTTTCACAATTTTGTCTTGGATTTTAGGATCAGGAACCAATTTCTCTATACAATCATATACAAGTGATCTGATATGGAGGTGCACATCTTCCTCAGTAGTATAGAAAAACTTGGGATTGAGGTAAAACCCTGCAGCATGAAGAGGATGATGCTGAAGTGATTCCCACCTGTGATCAATAATATTCCAATAAACTGAGTAATCCTTCTTATTGACAAGCTCTTTCTTAATTGCTTCTTTTGCTCGATAGACCCCTGCATAAACATACGCCATTGCAGGCCTCTCCTCACTACAGACTATCCTTAAAAGCCTCAAGATGGGATCTGTCAAGCGGCTAATCAAGCTGCAAGTAGACCAAAAGGACTGGTTACTAATATAATCTAGCAGGGCAAACCCCTCTGGTTTCTTTGAATATGGGCTCTCCATCCACTCTACTGAAGTAACCATTGATTGCAAATTGTGTTTGATATTTAACATTCTTTTTAGTGTCAAAAAGTCAGTTGCAGAGCATGTAACTCCCAAATCAACTAAGTCAACTCCCAAGGTAAACTTTCTCATCATACTCAAGAGAATGTTATTATTGTAGATGAATCTAGATATTGACTTGGCTTGTTCCATTATTGTATCAATCCACTCAAGTTTTTTAAAGTCCTCGAGCATCAAGTCAATGGAGTGAGCAGCACAAGGAGTCCAAAAGAGTGTAGGGTAAGCATCAGTGAGCCTTTTCCCAGCAATAATGTATCGTTCCTCATTACCAGTTACTACTTGCAACACATTTCTCACCCCAACTTCCTCCACTACCTCCTTAAGCAACTCATATAGAGAATCCATGGAATTAATTAGGCTAGATGCATCCACAGACCTCAAAAACATTGTCCCTTCGGGGCAGTAGATCAAAAAGTTTATCAGTGTTTTACCCTTTCCTGTAATCCACTCATCAACCAAAACAGAACAACCACTCCTTGCCCAGGTGCTTGAGCATTGATCAATGTCATTCCTCACTTCCTGAACTGAAGCTTTTAGAACCCAGCTTCTGAGGTCATGGTAAGAAGGGCCCGCAACTTCTGGTCCTTGGGAAGCGATCACATCAATCATCGGTTGGAAATAAACAGAATTTACAGCATCAAGAGGCACCCTGGCATCTAAAAGGAATCGGGCTACTGCCATATGCACATGATTGTTCACTCTTTTGGACTGGTTAATTGCTAGAACCATAGCATTATTATTTGAGGAAGATGCTTTTCTAATCCTACTTTTTTTCTTCCTACCACCTATATTATTACCTCCTTCATCCCGATTCAAAAACAAATTAGAGGTTTGTTCAATAGCTTCTGGCATTGGAAGCAAGTCAACTTCGGTATTTAGGCCACAACTATCAGTGAATGCAGCAATGTCACTAGTGGCAGTATTATAAGTTGTTATTTCCTCAGCAAGTTTCTGTTTTTTTCTCTTCTTCATTACAACACCATTTAAGCTCTCTTGCATTAGAAGGCGAACATCGGGCTGAACTCTCAAACAAGTAGATGCATTACCTTTTTGACCCGCAAGATGTTCTTTAATCCTATGAATTCCACCACCCTTAAATATTTTGCAACAATATATACACTTCAACTGTACCCTCTCCCCATTCTTAAACATTTCACAATGCTTCCATGCCGGGTCATGTTTTTGTGAAGTAACTGGCACTGGTTCCAAATTAGAACTCATCACCCTTCACTACAATCTATATAAACGACCGCCACAATATTAAAATCCCATATATAATTACTTATAACGACAAGGATGAATAATCTAAGGCCGTAAAATTTAAAACTTACTTGTTCGTCCACGGTCGAAAAATGGGAGAAACCAACCGAGTTAGGGTTTGCAGATTGGGTTTTTTTCTCTTTAATTATATAGAGATAGAGAGAGTCGAAGGATGACCGGTTACGATTTTAAATCGGGGAAAACTAACGATTGGGTTGACCCGAGAATTGTCCATAATTTGAGGGTTCAAAATATAGCTTAGGCCGGTTTAGTAGGGTAGGAAAACCGGCAGTTTCTTTCCTTGAACCAGCTACTACCAATGACCCTCTAAATTCTTTTTGATTTGTTTTTTCATATTTTCCTAATTGGCACGATTGAAAATATTTTACTGACTTAATTGGCAATTGTCAAAGACTCACAAGAGGATTGGTCGGATGGTAACACTTTTCATCTCCTAGTTTAAGCTTTAAGATTGGGTTTAACCATTCTCTTTGATATCATGATTTCAAATCTCAAATTCTCTATAAAAAAAAAAAACTAAAAGATGATTTGAGATTCCAAATAAATTTTTTTAATTTTTTTAATGTAAAAGTTGGCCTATAAGTTTATATTTTATATATTAAAAATCCATCATTTTATATTTTGCAAAAGAAAACTTATGTTCGGCGTGAGCAGATTAAATTGAAGAATAACTAGTTATTTATATTGTTGACAAATTTATATTTATAAAATTGTGTATATTTGTTATTTCTAGTCCCAAACATTTATCTATCTATTTATATTTATACTATCATAAAAGCATGAACTCCCTAACTTGAATGTTAAATTACTATAATATCCATAATTAAAAATATTCAATTTAGTTTTTTTTTACATTTTTATATTTATATAATTATAAATTATATTAAAAGCAAACATTTTTTAACATTGAAGGATTGTGACTTTTTCAAAGAGTTGTGACTTTTTTGAAGAGTGGTAAATTTTTCAAAGGATTGTAACTTTTTCGATGAGTTGTGAATTTTACAAAGAATTGTGATTTTTCTGATAAGGCACAATAAACATTTATACATACTACCCTTTGTTGGCTATAAATAGAGGAGTTCCTCTCATGTTTAAACTACAAATTTTCTATGTTTTCTACACTTCTTCTTCTTAAAAAAATTAAATTTTATAATTTCCAAACAAGAATTAATAAAATAGGAGTAATAACAACTGTTCGATAAATCTTCTTTATTTCTAAAATATCTCTTTATATATCTAAATCACTTTATCTTAATGGAGCAGATACTCTAGGATAATCTGCAAAAGCCGTATGAGAAGCATTTAAATCAGAAGCTCCTGATAATTTATTAAATAATTTCTTTCCTAATTCTTCATTAAAGGTATTTTCACTAATTGTACAATTGTAAAAATAATCTTTTAAAAAATTCTTTATATAGAAACCAATTTGAAATACTTAATTTTTTTAGCTTGATTAAAGCATTTCTTTGTAATATTATTAAACTAGTATTTGGGTCTTCTCCTGTAAGTAGTAAACTGTGTATTTTATTTGTGAAATTATAAGGATTTGGTCCCAAACTTATTAAGGCTTGGAACTCATGAGGAAAGTCCAATTTAAATATTTTCCATATGGCTTTGTAGATTCTCCTAGGAAAGTTTTCAAATATTTATACATTGTCTCAATATTTAGTTTAGTATAGGTTTTTATATAATTTGCAACTACTATTCCTTTTCACAAATCTATAACTGTATTCCACATTTGTGGATCATGTGCAGCTATATTTAATATTTTTTTTATTTTATTCTTCTTATAATCTAATAGGTTTTTCTAACGGTATTCTTTTTTCCATTGATTTTAGGTTTTCTATCTTTATTTCTGTATTTGGATCTAACCCATATATTTTTCTTCTAGGTATACGTCTTGTACCAGTTTCTAGTGGATGAATAGGGGTTGTTCTCTCAAAAAGACTAGCACTAGAGGAACTTGTTTGTTCCATTAGTTCTTTTTTACTTGCTATAGAATTCATGTCTACGTCTTCATTGTCAGAGAAAGTGTATATAGGATCAGTATCTTGTGTTTTATATCCTATATTATCAGTTCTATCTTTATATGCTTTAAAATGTCTTTTTGTGTCTTCAAGATTCATTCCTCCTTTTTTACATCCTTTACATTTAAATGTTATGTAACTATTTTCTTCATAGTTTATTGTGGCTTCTTCTATAGCTTTATCAACTTCATATCCTTTTTGTAATATTTCTATATTCATCAATTCTTTCTATTCTGTTTCTATAATGTTTTATGTCTCATCATCTAGCTCTCATTTACTAGTATAATTATAGTATGTAAATCTTATTGATATTTCTCCGTTCATGTTAGTATACATTAGATGAGATTCGGGTGTGAATACTTTGGGTTTATTAAATTTTTCTAAGTTCTATTCTAAACCTTCATATTCTTTTGGATTTATTTTTATTGGTTTTATTAGTTTTATACCTCTATTTCTCATTACTTCAACCACATCATTTACTTTAAGTTTAAACTTTATATTACTACTTAAAACCATTTTTTCTAAAAATCCTACACACATTAAAAATTATTTTCATTATTCATGTCCTAATATCCTTTAGTCTGTATTCCTATTTTAATATTCTTTCTGAATTTCTTTAAATTTATCATGATGTCTGGAATAATATAAAATATTCCTCCATTATCAGTCATGTCTATTTCGGTTAATCCTATTATAGATTTTTTTTTAAATCTAACCATCTATCATCATCTAATACAATTAATATTTAAGTTTCCAATTTTTTTTTAGTTAATTCTTTAATTCCGATGGCAATTAATCCCATATGCATTAATGTCATTCTTGTATTCATTATCCTTTTTAAAGATTCTGCATTTACTAAATTTAAAGTTGTTATTTGTCTCCTATGGTTGATAATTGTTCTTATCTATAGTGTATGTATAAATGGTCATCATTAGAAAAATAATTTGAGTTATATAATGTCTTCGGATTTAATAAATTTCACCGATTCTGTTGGAAAATTTGTAAATTCTTGTCTACATCTATTATTGATTTAATTCTTGTTCTTGTTCATTGTTTGATTGTTTTCTTGATAATATTTTAGATATAAGGTTATTTCTCAGGTTATTTCCTATTCTATTATTCGAAAAACTTACTCTTGGTCTTTCTTCTTCGATAGTTCGTCTTGAGCTACTTGAAAGAAAGTCCATTTATCTTTATCATAATTTTGTGTTGTAGGTATCATAATTTTGTAAAAATTCATAGATGAAGGTTCTTCATCACAGAGACGATTACCAAAATCCTTTACTCAAGGAGACGTAAAAAAGAAAAACATACTTTCAAAAAAGAAAAAAATTAAAAAAAATAGAAATCATAATTAAACAAACATTAAAATATTTTTTCCAAAATAGTGAACATGATAAACATATAATTAGCAAAGATGGTCCAAGTCCTAGTTCAGATAGATTGGTACCAGACCTAACTAATCTTAATGAAAATAGCAGTCTCAGCCTCAGTCCAAACAAAACTAGATTTCCTAGTCCAGAAGACGAAGACAAATATGGAGAACATTTGTATTACCAAGATGCTCAAGACCCTATGAAGATGATGATTCAGGTATGAGTTTTGACTCCATAGCATTACATAATTTAGACACATTAAAGCACTCCCTCTCTCATTTGTCTTATCATGTTTTAGCCTCTTAATTATTGAAATAAACCTATACCTACCCTCCCCAAACCCCACGATGTGGGATTTCACTGGGTTGTTGTTGTTATTTTATTATTTTATTTTTTATATTACCCTGTTCATCTCTCTCTCTCTTAACCTGTGTTCTTAACAACTTCTTCTTTAACCACACCCCGGATATGGCGTACGACAACAAATACGTCCTTTTAATTCAAGCAGACTTTAAGGCAAGCCTTCAAATTTTTTCCTAGGAATTTACAGGTTGTTCCATCCTTGTTATTAAGAGATTAAGAGGTTAACCATATACTAAGGGTAATGCATAATTCAAACAATAATATACAATAAGTAAACTTAACATAATCACATAAAAACATATTTGGGGGGGGGGGGGACAGTAAAGAAAAATTAACAATTTTTTAAAGACTTACATGACTAAATTGAGAGAGGTTTTCCTTTCAGAAAACCCCGAAGAAATTTCACAAACTTGAAAAACTTTATTAAACAAACTTAGATATTACACAAGGATTGATTATACAAAGAAGGTAGTTGGTTTTTGGATAGTAGTTGGAAACGTGAAGGAAAGGGGAATATATTGTATGTTTAGCTTTTTTTTCTTCCTAAGTACTCTCTGTTCTATCTTCCTTCTAATGACGTATTGCATCTTATATAGACCTAAGATAAAAAAAGTAGTGGTTAAAAAATAATAAAGGTGGCCTAAAAATAATTGGCCGAGAAAAATAAGATAAGATCCCATATAATGCAAGTCGGGTGCACATTGAGCCCCATCGTCACATGCATTATTTTTTTCTAACATTAAGAGACGCGTGCTTATCAGTTGTCTCTTTTTCGGAGGGTAGTGATAAAGTAAGCACTAACATGACAAATTTGGGCATACCCACATGACACACTTTATTTATTTACATAGTAAGTGTTATTAATTTTGATACGTCTCCTATCTTATCTTTCTCCTTACAATGAATCTCTATCATTCATTCTTCCTCCATTATTACTGACATCTCCATCTAGTCTTCCTCCATTAGTGTCGAGGTCCCCATCTAGTCTTGTTCTTAGATTTTGGTAATCGTCTCCGTGATGAAGAACCTTCATCTTCACTTTTTGACAAAGTGACAGTCATGAATGGATTTGATGAGTCTTTACCGGCTATCGTTTGAACCAGATTAGTTGTATCAATATTTAATATAGTAGATTTCTTTGCATTTATTGGGGAATGCACACCCTTCTCATCCATATTTTCTTGAGATGGAAAACTTGGTTCTATCGTCTGTGTACTAACATTAACCTTTTGAGGGGTGACCTTGCCCTTGACTATCTTCACCTACTCCATTAGGTTGATATTTTCTTGGAGTAGGGCTTCATTTTTAGCATTAAGTCTCTTAAAACTCATTGAAGAACAATGGTCACAAAAAAATATATTATCGATTTTTTTTGGATGTTATATTGAGGGTTCCTATCTAAGTTTTATCTGAGTGCTGGAGAGATATAGTAATTTGGACCTAACAGTCCTTTTGCGTAATCTAAGGCCTCATTAAAGCTTGTCCAAAAGGCTTCCAAATGTTGCAAGAACACAGAAAATACAGTAACTACAAGGCTCAAGAAGTTCCACCTCAAATGGATAATTGGAAACGTTAGTCGAGCGACCTTGAACAAGTTAACCGACGTAAGCATAATGAGGAGGTTGGTGTCTATTTGTTTTTGGTCTTGTTGGCTTGTCTCTATGCATTTGCAGGTATCTGGAGATACATTAAAGCATGTTACAGTTGGGGACATGTTTACAAGCCACAACACACAAAAACTCCAACAACATGCAACATACAAGGACAAACTACAAGTCCATAATGGACCTGCAGAACCACAGCACAGTGTTTGCTGTGCAGAAGTATTGGAGGTATTTTTCTTCTTGTTCTTTTACTTGTGCAGGTACAATACACAACTACAATCCCAAAGAACAAGTACTTCAGCATACAACCACTCACTAGAACATAAAGCAACATCAAGACAGACCTGCAACAGATGGGCTACAGCTGCAGCAACAGCAGTGGCAAAAGGGTTGTTTTTCTTTGCAGATGCAGGGATTACAAAGTGCATGGTTACACTTGTAGATGCAGCCAACAGATACCATAATACAACACCTGCAACAGCCCTCCTGGATTCTGTGCAGGCACACAAGAACCCTCCAATATCCGAGGCTGTTGGAACATCAGAAGCTGCAAAATTCTCGTTTCATCCTCCTTAGCTGATAATCATGATTGCGATGCTATTACATACTTCCCTTGGACTTACTTGGTACGACAAGACGAAAAAGGGCAAAGATGAAAAGAGCTTCTTCACCCCATGCAAGATAGAAGGTTCATATACTTGTTCTTCTTCAATTTAGCTATGTATGGTACGTAGCATAGTTGAATAGGACTAGTGTAAGTTACTTTCTTGTCTTTTCATGGAAGGGGAGAGTCTCCCTCATTTATGCTTTCTTAGTCGACTTGTATCGGGAGGAGTCCTCTCATATGTTGACTGCTTTCTAGTTATAGATAGCTCCTTTTGCTACGGGGATGAGTTAGCCGACCTTAATAGGTTAGCCGACTTATGAACCAACATAGGATCGGAGGTAAGGTTTATGTCCCCCTCCTTGTATTTTTCTGTTTTATTTTATGTTAAGGCTTGGGGGTGATGCTCAACCCATGACTGTGCACGAGAGGTGGGAGCCTCGTGTAGGGTCTGTTCCCTAAAAAAAAAAAAAAAAAAAGGCCTCATTAAAATCATTAAAACCTTTAAAATGTGGGTTTTTTACACCATTTAGGGACTCTACTACTTCAATCCATGTTTGAAAAATATCATTAGTTCTTTCATGTATAACTACGTAATATTTAAACTTATTATCCCTACTTTTGTCTGTGAAATATTGACAAAATGCATTGCATGCTGCTATAAAATATTTAATGTCTTTTTTTTATATGACATCCATAGATTGTCTACTAAGCATTTTTGGGGTCTATCTATACTACATTCTGGGAGTATTCTAAAAGGTAAATTATATAAATTACATTGTGGATAACAAATGAGATCATGTTTACCAAAATACATGCGTTTCATCATGTCTATTGATGTTTGAGGTCTAAAATTTATATTACCTAATAATGTATGAGCATATGAGTTTGGTGCTGAGGCTACTCCTTTGTCTTTGTCTACTGGTGTTGGACAAGGTAGTCTCATGCCTGTAGGTATTATGCTGAAATAAATATTAGTTAATTTTAGTTTTTATTTTTAATCTACATAATTGATCTGCCAAATCATTTTTTTATTTTTAATCTACTTAATTGATCTGCTAAATTATTATTTTTACCTTTTACATATTCAAATACAATATTATTATATATAGATATTGTATCCATAAAATTAAGCCATAGTCTTTTGCTGCTAGCTTTATTATTTATTATTTGATGAAATTTAACTATAGCGTCACAATCAGTGCATTCAAAGGCCTCGTCACTGAGATATTCCAAAGGGCCGGGGTTCCCAAGGACCAAAATATTATATGGCCCCCTTCCCTCGGATTCTTATGATGTCACAAACATTAAAGGGATACACTACACTCACTGCCCAGTCCTCACTAAACAAGAGCGCACAAGGAGTGATGATATGATAACAACCCGCATATTTGGTCTGGAGATACTTTGACACTGCATCGGAGGGCGAGCTTTAACTGAAGAAGAAATCCATGAGGTGGAGAGACAATACCCACTGAACGAGCATTCTATGACTGTCCTAAGACTAGGACCTGATTTTCATGAGCCTACTGAAGACGACATCCCTACAGATAAGGATAGGAGGAGGAACGGCTTAGATGTGGAGTCAGATATAGAGGGCATAGAGTTTGAACCTTTGGCGATGGAAGATCTAGATGCTGGTGGGCTGACGGATGAGTAGACATGGAAGTCTACTACCTTGTGTTCTTGAGGACAGTGCCCAACTCTAAGTGTGGGGTGGAGTCTAACCATATATGTTTAGTTTTGTTAAGTTTGATATTCTGTTTTATCTGGACTGCTAATTGTGGTTACTTTTGTTAGATTTATGTTGTGGTTTATCTTGATTGTTACTTGTTTATTATTGTCAATACTGATATTTTGGGTTTATCTTAAATGTCTTAAATGTTGATCTCATTTAAATTTTTTTCCGACTTTGGATTTCATGGCATTTATTTTTGGGTTTTTGGCCATGGATAGTCTCTTTGAACTGTACAATATTTTTTTTAGATATTTGTAATATATATAAAGTGTTTTGCCAAAATATCAGATTCATAGGTAGCAAATGAAATGATTGAAAAACTGACTAAATTGAGACACCTAAGACTCTGTTGTTAGGTTTTGAATAATGTTGAATTGATGTGATTGTGGTTGAAATTTCTGAAGAATTGTCATTCTGAAAAGTGTAGTTTGAGTAAGGTTAATTATATAATCCTGGTTGTTTTTGATTCTGATAACTTGCTCTGTGTGTATGAGTAGTGAAAACAAAGAAAGTTTAGGATTTAGGAAAATGATCTAGGCAATTCTTTGGTAACCTCATTTTAAAACCACTTGTTGTACCCACCTTAATAAAAATCCATAGTTAGCCCTTTTGAGCCTTTGACTTGATTCTTTGGTAGCCTAGTTTGAAGCCTATTCCCATTTTTTCGGAGACCATAATTTTGATCCAAGATGCCAAGTGCTTTGGAAGAGAAAAAGCAGAGAAATGGAGGGTTAACAACCTTGGGTTACTAAGAATAAAACCATTGGTGAAATTAATTGAAATAAAATCTTGTCTTAGGGAAGACAAGCTTGTGGAAAGTGAAAAGAACGTCAACCACATTATGGTTGAAGTTAGTAAAGAAAAGAAGAATTCCTCTACACAGATAAAAAAAGTAAAAGGTTAATCTAATGAAATAACAAATTGGTAAGAATAAGGTTATGAAGTACTTACATTGGATTAATGAATGTAGTGTGTTGAAAGAGCTTGGGAACCAAGTCACTATACATGTCCAAATTTCTACCTACTCGTCCCCTAGCCCACATTACAACCTAAAAAATTCCTAAGTGATCCTTAAGTCTTAGCTGCCTTAATAGAACTACTTAATACACTAAGGGAAAACCTATGGTTCATCTTGAGAAACTTGTGATTTTATTTGAGAGAGTGAGCGAATTTTGTCTAAATACCCATTGTTGTTGACAAGCAATGTAATTGTGAGAGTATGAGTAATTATTTCTTGGTGAGAGCACATGTTTCATTCTTTCTTGGTGAGAGAACATGTTTAATGAAGAAATGGTAATTCTGCATTAATTTATTTAACATGCCATTGGATGTATGTTGGCGCAAGAAGGGCCGCTTGATCACTCCATCTACTTTTAAAGTATACGACTTTCTGCTTGGGAATTATTCGAGTTTGTTTCATTACAGTGTCAACTCTCGAGTTTATGTGGAGTTGAGTTAGTTAGTTGCTTGAAAAATATTAGACATATGTTTGTAATGGAAGCTAACTGTGCAATCACTGTGGTTTGGTGAAATTACTTTATATATCATATATTTGTTATTTTAGAAATAATGTTGCACCCCGCACTCTTGAGCTTGGAACGTCTTCTTAAGTTCCTTAGACACTATCATGTGAGACGGATAAGCTACGACACTATCAAACAACTCTAAGGAAAGAAGATTGTGATACCTCGCGAGAAGGGAGGTTGGAGATAGAGTCATAAGAATCTGGAAAGAGTTGGAGGCTAAGAAATGAGTCGTAGGACTCGATTTACCTACGTAAGACACTAAGTTAAGAGTCTTATACACTTAAGTTGCTCAAGGATATACCAAGCTTACGTAGTTCGGATTACATGAGCTCTTAAAGTAAGACGAGATTACGAACCCACGAGGAAGGGAAAAAGACGACGCGTGGAAGCCAATGGAGGAGCGACACGTGGCAGCACCTCAAGCAAGCAGGTGATGCACCTACTTAGGGTCAAGTAGGTGATGTAGCTGCTTGGGGGAGGTGGACCCCGCTGCCACGTGGTAGCCCCTAATTGGCAGCATGACACGGTGGCCAATCATGACTTGACACGTGTCATCCTTAGGGGATGACACATGTCACCCCTTGGGACCACATGTATGTATGTATATTATGGATATACTTCAGAATTGGGTCTTCAAACTGCAGCAACAAAGCAGCAACAAGAGAAAAACGTGAAGAACAAGTGAGGGCAGCCACGGGTTTGAGCAAAACAAAAGGTAAGGCCCGATTTCGTTTCGTGAATTAATTATTTAAGGTATCCTACGGTGATATAGCGGTGTTTAATAATGAAAATTTCGGATTTGGGGCAGCAAGAAGCCACGCAAACAGCCCCTTAGTTTCAGCCGCGTCGAGGAGTTCCGAAGTTAATTTTCAGCACGTTTGAAGAGCCGTTTGTTAAGGTATGGTTGGATTCTCTTCTCCCACATTTTTGTGAGAGTTTATACATGCTATGGAGGTGTTATTAACGTAAAGTTACGATTCGGAGCAGCACCAAAAAGATACAAACAGTCCGCTAAAGTTTCAGCAGGTTAAGAAACTTCCGAGGCGCGATTTTGGCTAGTTTTGGCCAATTTCGGGTAAGGTCAGGCTTCTCCTTTAAATTAGGACTTTATAAGGTTGTTATGGAGTGTATTATGTAACTTTTATACAGCTGGAAGTATGAAAAAAATCGTGGGGATGCTCAGCGAAAGAAACAATCTAAATTGAAGTCGCCGTAGTTAAATTGTAGTCAAAGTGAGGCGTGGTGTGTTTGGAGGCTGCTGCTGGTTGTGTGGTGTGTGTTGCAGGGTATAAATGTGTTATAAAATAGGTTTAGGATCTTCTGTTTGCATCCACATGATTCCACACTTCGTACGGTTAAAGGTTTCGCAAAATAGAAACTAGAAACCCTCTTTTGATATCTTAACTTCGGACGAGCCGTTTGGAGTTTATATTGTGTAATTTTGTCGTAATATGTATATGTACGGGCTTCTGTTTGCATTGTTGGTTGGATGCAGGTTCTAAGGACATGGTTGGGAATTCGGATAGGGCACATTATAGGGGAGGTGCTGCCCGATTTTCGTTAACATCCTAACTAGTTAAGGAACTAGCCGAGAAGGCGAGCGAAGGGATGAATGTTATGAATACTCGTGGGTAGTATAAGTTGCTGAAAAGTCCAAGGTTGTTAATACTTACATTACTTCCATGTTAAATAGGTTTCGAGGACAACGATGTGGACGTGATTAAGAGAAGTCCATACAAGGTATGTGAAGCTTTCCTTTGGCGTGTTTTTGGAATAGATATGTAGAACTATTCTTCTTTTCTTTTGGCATGTCTTAGATATAAGTTATGAATGATATGTATACGATATTTGGGATTTAATCCATTCGTAAATCCCTGAGTATGAGTCGAGACTCTTGTTTACTTCTTGATATTAGAACTCCTATAATAGCCGAGTCATTTCCTTTTAGTCTTCTATGTGATGAAAATTAATATATGTAAAGCCTATTTCTTCTTTCCTTTGGAATGGCTTAACTTTAAGTGAAATAGTATATGATATAGGTTTAGAGGTAATTCCATTTATGAGCTCTGATTGTAACTCGTGACTTGTAGTCACTCCTGAACATTAAGAGTCTGAAAGTAGTCAAACTACTATTCTCGAGCCTTCTATATAACAAATAGTAAGTGGAGGTACCAGCTCCTCTCTTTTTAAAGGCTCTAAAATGGTAAATGCGTCTGATTGCATAAGTTGAGTCTTTGACTAGATAACTGTATCTCTGATTGCATAACTGTGTCTCTGATTACATAATCGTGTCTTTGATTGCATAAACAATGTTTCTGATTGCATAAGCTATATGGCATTATCTGGATGTATGTCTGTGATTCTTGAGGCCCCAACTGATGTAAGCCCTAATGACATCTAAAGGGGTACCTCGGATAATTACTCCCCCAGTCTTCAGGTGACGGTTCACTTGACTGTTTCATCGAGTCTTAGATAATGACTTAGTTGCATATGGTTTCTCACTACTCTACTCGTACATACTGTAACCCATCCTTTCTCGAGTCCCACGATGGGCCGGGATATGTTATCGTGCACAGTGTTACTACTTCTTTCACTGTATAGTTCCATACACGAGGAGACGATGTCGTACGTAAGGTGTGATATATGTTATATGTTATGACGATACGATTATTCACTGAGTCCCGGGCCGGCTGTAATATGATTGTATGTGTGGTGAAATAAGGAAGGAACACCGAGTCCCTCCTTAGAGGGCCGGGTACATATGTATATTATGATGGTACGCTATAGACGTACACCACTCCATTCACCGAGTCCCTCACTAAAGGGCCAGATACTTTATGTAGGCATGCATATGAGATTAAAGCAATACATTGTGACCCTGAGCCCCGCAGTGAACTGGGTGTGATACAATGATATACATGATAAGATGATACCGTATACGATGGTATGATACCGTATACGATGATATGATGAAATGAAATGCATTATGATATGATGATATGTGATTATGAAGAAGTGATTATAACACCAAGTTAACTAAAGGGCCGGGCACAGCATATGATGATGTGTATGATTTACGTGTCCTAAGGTGCAGGTACAGTAATTCATTTAGTTATTATACTTGTCCCCTGCATCCCTATTTCAGTTATAATCTCAGTTACGATGTGTTATGCTTTACATACTCAGTACATATATCGTACTGACCCCCCTTTTCTCAAGGGGCTGCATTTTATGCCCGCAGGTACAGATGTTTATTCTGGAGATCCATCAGCGTAGGAGTTCCTCTCAGCTGTGTCGGAAGTGCTTCACTGTTCTGGAGCCTAAATTTTGATGCTGGTCACTTAATGTATATATTTGTACATTCAGGGGTACGGTAGGGGCCTTGTTCCGCCATATATTGTTGTTACTATTCTTAGAGCTCTGTAGACATATGTATATGTGGGTTGTTTGTGAGTTAGTTTCGATGTTGCCAATTCGATATGTTGTGAATGTTTTTGTTATAGCAGCCTTGTCGGCTCGCGTGCCCTTTCATGATATAATACAAATGAAAGAGGCTACATGTACATGAAAAAGTTTTAAACTATTGGGGTTTTTGTATATAGTATCACATCACACACGGTTCAACTTAAGTGTAGTTGATAAATACGCGTGAGAGGGTCCAGGTCGGAACCCAGTTGCGGCCTAAGGGGTTGGGTCGTGACTACTTTTGGTGTTATTTTCTTCTTTTCTTTCATTGAAATTCAAGTTTTTATGTTAGTAATGATTTATGTAATTATGTTACAAATAATGAGTGGCTAAATCCCCTTCTTCTTGGGTTGTAGACACAAGATGAAGGTTTAAATATTATTGCTTTTGTTGAAAAATAAGATTTTGTATGTGATTACTCATATATTCTTGTTTTCATTGTTTTAATACTTGATCACCATTATAACAAATTTGTTGTCCACTCGGAACTCGGAAGAAGGAAAGGGGATAGAACACTAGAATATAAAAAGCATATTTTTCCTAGAATTATATAGAATAATTTGTGTATAGAATGACCGTGACACACATCTATACACAATGTTTGGTTTTTAACCAGGATGATATGATTAATGCATTTTTGTTGGTTCATGGTTATCCTCGCTCAATGATGTAGTTAAGCTGTCAATAAGAGTAGGTAAAGGTCGGAAGATCATAATTGTAAACTCAACTCTATAAATCAGTAATCGAAAAACCCATTGGATACCAAAGTAAAGGAGTTTGACTTGAAATCTATGAGTGCTACAACCTTGGGACTCTACTTTAAATTGATAAAATTTCTCTAATATCGTTAAATAAGATTTTCATATTATTTTTGATATAATTATTTTATAGATATAAATAAACTCAACTCTTTGAAAACACACATGAATAATTTGATTCATTGAAAAGATAACTAAGTCTAATTAAATTTTCCAGTCCGGTCGATATCCGGCTCTTAAAAAGTGTCACTATATTACTTTTGAAACAGCGTACACTTGCATGTGCATTTGGATGCAACACCCCTTACTACCATATTCAAAAAACCACGAGATTTAAGAAAGAAACAACCAATACATCATACATTCATCCACATGCCATCAATATCATATTCAAGGTTAGTTCTATAACCATTCTAATACATTCATTTGAAAGTCTTAACAAGATGTCATCAATAGCCTACTACAATCACTCACGTATCTACAATGACACATTCAATTCTATCATTATAACAACTTTATGTCACCCTTGAAGTCAACATCACTTAAGAATTTTCATGCCTAGCTTAGCATCTCTACATCAAAATTTGCATTAACTCATACCAAGGGCATACCAATATACTCTTACCTATCTAGTGCACACAACAAGATCTATCTTGCTCTTCTTCCATGTCTACAATCTTAAATGGAATAAACATGCCATCTTCATCACTATATGGAACACCCACTCTCTATCTATCTATCATGACTCATCTAATATCATTAATAGTAGAACACACAACTGACCTTGATAATTGGTACTCCATCTCACCCTTGTGAGAGAACTTCAATCTTCTTATCAACCAGCAATTTCTTTAATTTAACTAAGATTGGACCAATGTCTTGCCTTCCTTTTACATCCTCTATCAATGATGATTCTGAACCATTTTAAATAAGAATACCACTTTCATTAATATCAACCCCCATTGGATTGGAACTCTTCTTGAAGACATTTTCTGAAAATCATAAAGAATAATATCAACCCCTAGAGTATGATCTATCGCACGACATGGATCATGAAAGAAGTAAACTTTTCCTAAACGCCTCATAGTCTTCTATTCATAATTATGGCATGCTTCATAACTATGAACAAGATCCTATTCGGCGTGGTATGTTGGACTCTAAGGACCATTCAAAACCTCGAGCTCTGATACCAAGTTTGTCACGATCTAAGCCTAGGGCCTAGACGTGACATGGCGAATGAGGAAACCAAAAGTACCTCAAACAAACCTCTTAGCATTCTTTTAGCCTTTCATAGGTAATGACAATAAATAAATAAGAGGAAATCATAATAGTAAATCTTCAACTTACATATGTCCAACAATACCTCTATCTTTTAGATTTAATGGGGCTAAGACAAGTCCCTAGCTCACCCTCAATTATAATAGAAAGAAATGCCATAGTAAGTGTCTAAAGATCTCAACATATCATAAGCTAGAAAGATAAAAGAGTATTGTTCCCGGAATATGGAAACTCATCAAACGTAGCCTTCAAACGAAATCTCAACTAGCCACGTGGAGAAGAACAAGGGAGAGCACCGGTCCCAACATGGTGATATCATGTAGGTAAAAGAGTATGCGTTAGTACTTTGAATATACTAAGTATGTAGGCAATCATTACAAATTAAAACATTTAGGATATTTATAAGGTAAAGTACATAAATGAGTGTTTGCATGAGTAATCAAGTAGATATCATTTAAATCATACATAGGTGGATATATACATGCACGAGTAATCATGTAAATAGCATTTGAAAAGTTTATTTATGGGAAGTTGACTATAACCGATATTAAGATCATGTGAGCTATTTCATGGAATCCAACATAACCCCCTACGTTGGCTGGGGAGTCTACTTGCCTAGGGTAGAACTCCGTCAACTTTACATTCATTCTTTAACTTTAACTTTAAGGGCTTTCATGGATCCATTAGCCTAAGCCTACAAGTTCTCCTATGTTGGCACATAGTTAATGAGACAAGGGGTTGCTACTAGGATTCCCTTACCAAATCCCATCTCAATGCCCCATTCCGTGCTAAGTCAATCCCACAAAATAGTTTAATACTTCAAAATATTCATAGCATATAGCTTGAGAATTCGAAACATCATATTCGGTGGAATAGCTCATTAAAATATTTGGTGATTCAAATATGCAAGAATTGTTCTTATTTCATAAACAATTCATCATTCATAGCATTTCATCATTATTTTATTTCATAAGACTCTCTTTTGATCATAGACATTGCTTTCATAAATATTTATTTGGAGTAAAATCTTTCAAGTCAAACTTCATTGAAAATATAGTAAAACTGGGTGGGTTCAAATCACTTCAAATTTCAAATATATATGTAAATGAAATTATGTATAAATACTTTGAAAAGCATTAATAAAAAAATCATGCTTTAAACAACCCACCATGAATTTTAAAAACCTTTAAAGAGATAAATAGTGAAAATACTTGAAAACCATCCATTCATACATATGAAATCATTATACATAAAAATAGACCAATAATCATTAGTTTAACTATGATTCTTGCTATTAAGTAGAAATAAGAATTACCCATAAGAAGATCTTATTTGAAATTAAGAGATTTAGTTGAAAGAGTTTTGGACTCCATGGGTGGAATAATCCATGGATAAACACCCACATACCTTAGAGTAAAGTTTAAAGAAAACAAACATAATTTATCATATAATCAAAATATCTTAGACATGATAGTGTAAGGAATTCTCTCATTGAAGCCTTACATACCTGGAATCCGAAGCTTTACTCAGAATAGAATGACTTAATGAACACTCTTGAATCCTA
The DNA here is from genome assembly GCF_947179165.1 of Solanum dulcamara. Lineage (NCBI taxonomy): Eukaryota > Viridiplantae > Streptophyta > Magnoliopsida > Solanales > Solanaceae > Solanum > Solanum dulcamara. The sequence continues at coordinate 32,590,084 of NC_077244.1, read as the reverse complement.
GCCTTTTCTCCTCGCTAGAGCATTTTGTGTTCTACACAAAGTATATGAATCACCAGAATAGTATTCTACACTACTAAGAACTAAAACTATATTTTGAGAATGAGTAAAGAAGTGTTTAGAGAGAAGAGTTTCTTGAGAAAGCTTGATGAACAAAATGATGAAATAAGGTGGGTATTTATAGGTGTGAAGGAGGGACCTAATAATAAATAAAATAATTATAATGAAAAATATGAAAAATTTAATGGAGGATTGTGATGTCATGGGTGATGTCAAATGGAGGACTATAGATAGCATGGGTGATGTCAAATGGATCTAGATCTTCTATGGTTGGTGAGATGAATCTACTTTTTATGGAATACCCTTTTGCGGAACTATGTTTGAACAAGATAACTTTCTAATTAGGATTTACTTTCTCATATAAATTGTAGCTCTAGAAGTCATATTTCATTTCATTCAAGAATATACTGATTAGGAGCATTCTACAGTGAGATATGCTTTTTATTCTACAAATACTCCATTTCATCACCACACCAGTTCTTGCAAAGATTAATTTATTTGACCTACTTAGCCTCCGAATCTTAAGCTATGGTCTTTGGAAAAGATGTAGGTAATGATGTTGGGGTTATTGAAAATTTGAATCACCTAATTTAGACCATTCTATAAAAAGTTATGCCTAAAATATAGAAGCAATATAATTTTCGTCAAGAATTGAAACACCATATACAACCTTTTTAGGGGGTGTTACAAAGACGTCCATGTTGATTTTGGAAATGGACATCTCTAGACTTATACCCTATGCAGAGTAAATAGAAATTGAGAATCTAAGGGGAAAAAATAGGGACTCCAAGAGGCCAAGGACCGATGGCGGTGACTTTTCTAATGCTAAGTCTAGAGGTAGTGGACTTCCTCATTTTCGCCAAAGGTACTCCGACCATGGATCTTCAAATGCCACTACTCCAAGGTTGGACAAGGATAGGGTGTCCAACCTAAGCCTTAAGGAGGTTCTCCTATTGGTCAAGTTACTTCCGCATGCAAGAAGTGTGGAAAGAACCACCAGGGTAAGTGTTTAGCAGGTTTGAGTAGCTCATTAATTTTAATGATTCATAAGAATTCATACCTTCGGTAAGAATTATAATTATCACCATATTTAACATGATTGTGTGATAATTGGACTTTTTACACCATAATAACTTTATTTGATCATAACTTCACAAGTAGAATCATAATCTCAACTTTAAATAATGAAAACTTTACTTGGAAATCATTGAACTCATAATTTATTCATGAAAATCATCTTTAACTTTATAATCATAACTTGGAAATACCCTTATGCATGGAAATTCATAATTAAACTTAAAATCATGCAATTCATGTAGACACATTCTTAGAATAATTATAGATAACAATTCAAAATGAAATTGAAATAGCCCGATGCAATTCATCAAAACTTGGGTTCATAAATCAATTGAATTTGAAAGGAACTTTGAGAAAACTTTGGGACTTCATTGGTGAAAGGAAACCATGAATCAATCCCCACATAACGTAATTTAAATCGCTTAAGAATTGAGAAGAATCCTTGAAGAAATCTAAAACCCTAGCTTGTAGTTTGGAGAAGAAACCTTGAGAGACTTTGTTCTTGGCTTAGAGACTTTGAGAGAGTAATTTAGAATGACAGAATTTGAAAGAATTTAGTAGATAGAGGGTTGTACGTATCCATAATTGTGTCTAGGTTCATTGGACCGAATATGGGAAATGACATAATTACCCTTCATTAAAAAATTGGAATTTTGACCTTATGGATTAACTCTTGGCCAAGACCCAAAACCCCTACGGAAGTACGTAGCTTTTTGGGATTAGCAGGGTACTATAGGAGGTTTGTGGAAAAGTTTGCTTCTATTTCGGAGCCTTTAACGAGGCTGACTCAAAAAGAGGCTAAGTTCCAGTGGACTCATGCTTGTGAACGGAGCTTCCATTTGTTAAAAGAAACATTGACTACGGTTCCTGGTCTCACTCTTCCAGAAGGACCAAATGGTTTTGTTATTTATTGTGATACTTCCGATATGGGGCTAGGATGTGTTCTGATGCAGCAGGTTAGAGCTCAGCTTATGCCTCCCGACAGCTCAGAAAGCATGAAAGGAATTACCCAACGCATGATCTGGAATTAGCAGCGGTGATTCATGCCTTGAAAATATAGAGGCACTACTTGTATGGCGTACATGTTGATATTTATACAGACCACAAAAGCCTCCAGTATATTTTTAAATAGAAAGAGCTAAATCTACGGCAAAAAAGATGGTTGGAGTTGCTGAAGGACTATGACATCGACATATTATACCACCCAGGGAAGGCAAATATGGTAGCGGATGCGCTCAGCCGTAAATCGATGGGTAGCTTAGTAGATGTACCACCAAAATGAAAAGAGATAACCGGTGAGGTTTGCTAGCTCACTTGCCTTGGCGTCCGCTTAGCTGGTTCGGATGATGGCGGGATTTCTGTTTGAGGAATATCTGAATCCTCGCTTATGGAGGACAGTATAGGGATATGACTCTCCGAGAGGGAAAGACTACATTTGAGATCACAGCTAATAGAGTACTACGATATCGAGGCAGAGTTTGTGTACCAGAAGTTGCAGGGCTACGATAGTAGGTACTAGGGGAGGCACACCATGCCCGTTATTCTATTCATCTAGGGTCAAACAAGATGTATCACGACCTTAAAGGTTTATATTGGTGGGATGGTATGAAGAAAGATATAGCCAAGTTCATAGCCCAATGCCCGAACTGCCAACAAGTTAAAGTGGAACATCAGAAACTGAGTGGGCTACTATAGGAGATGAAGATTCCAACCTGGAAATGGGAAGTGATTAACATGGATTTCATTATCGGCTTACCTCGCACTCTCCAAGAGTAGGATTCCATATGGATTATTACGGATAGGCTGACAAAATCAGCCCACTTCCTCCTAGTCAAGACCACATACTCAGCAGTGGACTATGCAAAATTGTACATCAAAGAGATAGTGCAACTTCACGGAGTTCCCACCTCTATTATTTCATACAGGGGATCCCAGTTCACAGCCCACTTTTGGCAGTCATTCCAAGAAGGCTTGGGAACATAATAAGCCTTAGTACGACATTTCATCCCCAGACTGATAGACAGGCTGAGTGCACTATTCAGACACTAGAACATATGTTACGAGCCTGCATAATTGACTTTAAAGGCAGTTGGGATGATCATATACCACTTATTGAGTTTTCCTACAATAACAGTTATCATTCCAGTATTTAGATGGCGCCGTATAAGGCTTTATATGGCAGAAAGTGCAAGTCACCTATCGGTTGGTTTGAGGTTGGCAAAACACAACTAATAAACCCCGACATGGTCCAACAGGCTATAGAAAAGGTGAAGATTATTTGGGAGAGATTATTAGCTGCCCAGAGTCAATAGAAGTCATACGCAGACAATCGATGCCAACCTTTGGAATTTCAAGTAGGTGATTGGGTGTTCTTTAAAGTGTTTCCCATGAAAGGAGTAATGAGGCTTGGCAAGAAAGGGAAGCTGAGTCCAAGATATATTAGCCCTTACCTGATCCTTCATTGAATAGGAAAAGTGGCCTACGAGCTAGACTTACTAGCAGACCTGGAAGCAGTACATCTAGTCTTCCATGTATCAATGCTTCGCAAGTGTGTGGGTGATCCATCACAGGTACATCCCATAAATGATATCCAGGTCACAGAGGAACTAGCCTATGAGGAGCAACCTATCACCATCCTAGATCGATAGATTAGAAGATTGTGGACTAAGGACGTAGCTTCGGTCAAGGTGTTATGGCGAAATAGGAATCGTGAAAAAATGACCTGGGAAGCTGAAGAGGACATGAAACACAAGTATTCATACATGTTCCCAATATCTACAAGTAACCCGACTCCTGAAAACTTATATATTAATTATGTGGATGAAATGTGTGTTATCGCAAAAGAAAGGGACCTCCCTACAATCTGTATAAAGTTTTAAGGGAAGTTTTATTCAACATTTGAGGACGAATGTTCTAAAGGGGGGAAGGATGTTACACCCCACACTTTTAAACTCGGAATGTCTCTTAAGTTCCTTAGATATTATCATGTGAGTCGGATAAGCTACGACACTATCAAATGACTCTATGGAGGGGAGAATATGATACCCCATAGTAGAGAAGGTTGGAAATAGAGGCATAAGAATCCGAAAGGAATTGGAGGCCAAGTAATGAGATGTAGGACTTGATTTACCTACATAAGCCACTAACTTAGAAGTCATACATACCTAAGCTACTTGAGGATATACCAAGCTTATATGGCCCAGATTACATAGGTTCTTGAGATAAGATGAGATTACGAACCCACGGGGAAGGGGAAACAATGACGTGTGGCAGCCAATAAAGGAGTGACATATGGCAGCCCCTCAAGCAAGAAAGTGACCCACCTTCTTGGGTTCAAGTAGGTGACCCACCTTCTTGGGGGAGGTGGGCCCCACTGCCACATGGCAGCCCCTAATTGGCAGCATGTATGCGATAGCCCAATAGGGGTTGGACACATGTCACCCTTAGGGGATAACACGTGTCACCTCCTAAGGACACCTATATATGTATATTTTGACTATTAACTTCAGTTTGTCTCAAAAATCAGCCAAGACAAATCAAGAAAACAAACCCTAATCCTAGAAAGAAAAATGTGACGGCTTAATTATCTATTAATACAAAGATGATATGGAGGTATTATTAGTATAAAATCATGGCTTGGTGTAGCACAAATCGGACAGCAAGCAGCCACGGCATTTAAATTGCGCTAGAGAAGTTTCGAGGTGCAATTTTGGCGAGTTTTGGCCAATTTCGGGTAAGGTAAGGCCTTCCCTTATAATTTGAAGTTTATGGTGTTTTTATAGGGTGTATTACACACATTTTAGGCTGCTTTAAGTTTAAGAAAAATTGCGTAAATGCTCGACATTCGAAATAAACTAAATTGGAATAGTTATAGTTAAACTATAGTCGAATTGAGGGGTTGTGCGTGTGGGGAATGCTGCTGGTCGTGTGATGGTGTGTTAAGGTGATGGAACATGTGTTAAAAGCGGTGTGGGTACTTCTGGTTGCAGCCACCTGACCCTCTGTCTCGTGTAACTAAAGGTTTTATAAAACTGAAACTAGAAATCCTCTTTTGGTATCGTAGTTTCGAGCGAGTCATTTGGAGTTTATGTTGTATATTGTTGATGTGAATTTATTAAAAACATGATGCAGGTGATTTTTTTTGGTTGTATGTAGGTGTTAGGAGTGTAATTGGAAATTTAGATAGGGCACATTATAGGGGAGATGTTGCCCAATTTTTGTTAACTCTTTAACTATTAAGAAACTAGTTGAGAAGACGAACGAGGGGTTGAGTTATATGAATACTCATGAGTAGCCTAGGGTGCTGGAAAGAAAAAGGTTGTTAATATTCGTGTCTCTTTTATCTTACTTAGGTTCTGAGGATGATGAGATGAACGAGATAAAGAGTAACCCATAAGAGGTATGTAAAGCCTATCTTTTTTCTTCTTTTGGCATGTCGTAGATATAAGTAAAAGATGGTACAGTTGCTAAGGTTGTTCCACCCTTAAGTGTCCTGTATTTACTTCTGGAGGTTGAACTCCATAGTAGCTAAACTATTTTCCTTGAACCTTCTATACGTTAAGAGAAGTATTGAATGTACAGACTCCTAGTCTTAGAGACAATAGGATGATAAGTGCTTCCAGATTCATAGGTGGCTAGAGTTATTTTAATACATGCCTAGGACCCCTGAGATTCTAGTTGATGTGGCCCCTAATGGCACTTAGAGGGCACTTGACAGGATTACATTACTACTCGGGTCTACAGATGGTAGTTTAACCCTCTTATACTATCGGGTCCCTGATAATGTTCTAAATTGCATATGGTTACTCACTACTCTACTCGTGCATACTGTAACCCCTCTATTACTGAGTCCCGGGCCAGGGCATATTCTCGTGCACAGTTCACTACATTATCCACTAAGTCCCTCACTAGAGGGCCAGGGCATGTATGTATATATATATATGATGATGTGTTGTAATAAGGTGGTGATGACGCCAGGCCTATGATGGTCCTACAAGTATGATTCACCAGATCCCTAAAAGGGCCGGCTATATTGTATAATTTGATCATGCATGTCTTACAATTCACAGGGTACAGGTACAAGTTTCTTATATGATATTTTATCTCCTACTTCTATTTCAGATATGCTTCTAGTTATGTTTTACATAGTCAGTACATATGTCGTACTGACCCCCTTTCTTTAAGGGGTTGCATTTATGCCCACAGGTATAGATACACAATTTGGGGATCCGTCAGCATAGGAGTCCCACCCAGCGGTCCAGAAGTGCTCCATTATGCTAGAGCTTAATTTTTGGTACTAAACCTTGATGTATATATTTTTGTTCACGGATATGGCGGGGACCCTATCCCTCCTTATGTTACTATTGGTTTTTTTTACTCTTAGAGGTTTGCGGATATATATGTGGGGTATATATGGGCGGTATATGTGGTGTATATGGGCTGTATATGAATGTATATGAGTTATATATGAGATGTATATGGGTTATGTATATGTGTATGTACGGTTGTGGTTACATGAACTGTGTTTTGAGGCGTCCCCTTATCGTGGCATCCTTGTCGGCTCACAGGTGTTCATGTTGCGGGACGACCCCATAAATATTTATAGCCTCGTTGGCTTATTTGTTTTCCTACATGTTGTTACACTACGAGTCAAGTAGGAGACAGAGTTACTTACGGTCTGCAGGAGTACACGTGGGTATCCAGTTCGGGCACTCGTCATGGTCTATGGGGTTGGGTCATGACAATTCCTCTTTCTTCCGGTGTAGGAGTAGACATTGTGATTCCATGTTATAGCTCGCATGGTCTTATTATTAGTTATGGTTCTATCCCACATATGTATACTCTCTTTATGTTCTCTTTAGTATTCAATTATGTCTTTCAAATGCTTTGATCAAACTATAACTTTCTCATGACTCTAGTTATCTTCTTTATATTATGCAAATTATTTGATCATTGCATCTTATGTCTTATATTTCATGGCATTCCTGCATACTTTGTACATTCAAATGTACTAGTGCATACATTTACCTACATTGTATCATAATATAGGGGTCTACGATCACATCCACCCTCCACGTAGCTAGTAGAGTTGCTATACTCCATTGATAGGTGAGTCCTCATCTATTCAAAGGTGAATTTATGAGTTCTTTCCTTTTCTTGAAGACTTGTTATTTTACATTGAGGGTAAGCTAGGGATACGTCTTAGCCCCGCCCATATTTATTAGTAAAGGCTTGTTGGACACGCAAATGTAGAAGTCTATGTTGTCAATTTTATACTTTTATGGTTCATGTTCTTGAGATTTTTCTTATGGTTTTTCGGCTGATTTATACCTTATGCATGCTTACGATATGTTAATAGGATTGGTTAGAGCCCTTTGGGATTTTGATCACTGTGTCATATCTAAGGCCTAGTCCGAGTCGTGACAGCTGTAGACGAGGATTCCCTCAAGTTTTTGAGTACTCTTCGTGAGTGTCTATATACTTTGGGTTTGGTGGAGTTGAGAGGAGAAGAATTTACTCCTTATTAGCTTGACAGGCCAGTTAGGTAGTGGTGGTGCACGTCTAGTGTGTAGACCAATTGGGTCACCTCCGTTGTTATGGACTGAGTTTTCTGAGTCATTCTTTACTAGGTTTATAATGTGGATCATTAGGGATCAACTCAAAGATCCATTTACTCAGTTGAAGCAAGGCTCCATGACCGTATTAGTATATGAGGCCAGATTTCATAAGCTCTTCAGACATGCTATTATGATTCTAGCTACTATGAAGGAGCAAATTCATTGCTTTGTTTGTGGGTTGAGGTTGCAGCTGCAAACTAAGATTGAGTCTATGATTTTCGCGGGATGCTCTTTCTTAGATGTTGTTGATCTTACTCAGTTGGAGCAAGGCTCCATGATTGTATTAGTGTATGAGGCCAGATTTCATAAGCTCTTCATACATGCTTATTGTTGATCATGCTCGTTCTATAGAGGAGTTCCATCGTGAGACCCAAGGGTACAACAATAATAGGGCTCGTCACTATGGCAGTTATAGCAGTTCTCATTCTAGGGGAGGAGACTCCTATGATAGGACTTGCTAGCATTATTAGCAGTAGGGTCAGTCTAGCCAGCCAATTCAGGAGGCACTCTAGATTCAAAAGGCGAGCAGTACAGCTAAGGTGGTTTATGCACATGTCATATTTCTAGAGGCTCATATTCAGGTTCTTTAGGCTGTGGTGGTTGATCTACTCAAGATCGTGCTTCTCAAAATTATCTTGATTGTGGAGAGCTTGGCCATTGGTCTAGAGAGTGTCCCCGTCCAGGGATAATTGCACTTGCTCCATATTCAGCTCGGCCAATTTCAGAAATAGAACTTCAACTAGAGGTAGTTCCCACGGTTTGCACCAATGGGGTGGTCACCGGAGAGCTCAAGGAGGACCCCAAGGTTTTAGGTTAGGTGGTAGTTTGTATGCTCAGATCAGAGAAGGACATATCCACCTAATGCAGCTCCAAGGAGGATGGAGGTTGGGTCACCGTATGAAGTCATCACAAGTACAATTCTTTTATGCCATTAGCCCCTACCTTGATTTATTTGATTCAGTTTCTATATTCTATTATGTATGTGTATATTATGATTTCCGGTTGAGTATTTGTTCTGAGACTCTGTCAGCATTGTTGCATATTTTGACCCTCGTGGGTGAGTCTTTATTAGTGGATCAGGTATCTTGTCATGACCCAATTTCTCAAGCCGTGATGGAATCTATTATAACCCACCAGTAGGTAAGCCAAACCCATAACTCGGAACTACTAGTAATGGGTATATGGGCGGAGACTAAATAACATAAAGGAAGAAAAACAGAAATAATACAAGGCAAGCCAAAAATATATACATAAGCAAAATGAATCCCTCTCAGAATCTGGAAGTCACTAGTACAAAGCCACTAACAAATACAAATGAGTACAAGTCCAAAATTGGACCAAAAATATAGATACAACACTACTAGTCTCAAAAAGTAAAAGACGTTCCACCCAAACTCAAGGAGACAAAAATGATCCCAAAACGGAAAGTGTTCACCTTGGTCTCCAAATCTGACTGCAGCAAGCTCGATCTATCAATGGCAGTAGCTAGTTCTCGAACTTGCATCACGAATGTAGATTCAGAGTGTAGTGTGAGCACCAGATATAAGGTACTTAGTAAGCATCATAGGCCAGTTGAGCAAGGAAGGTGAAAGTAGTATGTAAAAGAGGAATAAACTTAACAGAAGTCATAATATAATGTCAAAGGTAAGGAAAAGTATCAGTAATATAGATAGTCTAAAGGAATCTAAGAGATCTACACTAAGTACACCCAACTGGGCTCCTACAAGCCCCGTCGGGACACACGTGGGCAATTTAAAGTAAAACCTGAGCAAACCCCATAAACCCTCCGAGCACAAAGAATGACTATGTTAAAGAGGGTAGGAGCTAGGGTTCTCAAGGAGTGAATGCCCTAGGGATTGATGGTGGGCTGTAACCCTGGATACTCGTCCAATTTGACAGTGTGGTAGAGGAAGGGCATGCAACCTCGATACTCATAATAAATGGCCAACTCAATAGAGGCAGGGCATGTACCCTAAAGCTCTGTTATAAATAATGAATCAGTAGAGGTAGGTCCTGTACCCTGACGCTCTATATAAGTAGTGAGTTCGTAGAGGCAGGTCTTTTACCCCAATGTTCCACGCAAGTATCTAATCCAGATGCCGATCCAACTCTTTTTTTCTAGCAGATGCCTAGTAAATCACCCAAACCTCTCTTTCCTTGGCAAGTCTAGGCTGAAATTAAATAAAGTATAATGTCCATATATCTCCTTCCATAAATAACCAACTCATCATATACACTTGATCTTCAACCGAAACCAAGAAAAGTCAAACACAAGGTTTAGGAACACCGATAAATCTCGAAAGTCGCAAACTTAGGAAATTATGGATAAGGTTGTTCATGGGAACACAATTGTTGCCTATCTAAGGCCCAACTATGAGACTCTAGTCTATTACTCCATTCTACAGGGATCTGAGCCCATCGGAGCGACGCTGAGGTATCTAAAGCAAGTTTCCACTAACCTACACTAAGGCAAACATACATCACAGTACCAATAATATGAGACAGAAATCGATAACAGAACCACCAAATAACAACAAGGATCATATGCTTTCTATACCCAAAATAGGACCTAAGATATGATTTCTACCCTAAGGGATGTAAATAAGCTACCCAACCCCAACATTCCAATAATTTCAACATGTTTTCACACAATCCAGCTCAATCTAAGGAAAGGAAAGTCGTAGCCTACATATAGGCCGATCGCGTGTGCTAGAAATCACTTTGCTAGAGCTTTTCCTTTTCATACGGTCTCTAAACTCAGCCACGCTATCAAAAACTAAATCACAACGTCATTACTGCCGTTTAGACACTAAAATTGCAAGAAATGGAAATGGGCCAATTTTCGAGGCCAAAATTGGGAAAATGGGACCTTTGTCCAGAATTCTGGAACTAACCCTACACAATGGTCCTTAAAGCTCCCCAAACGTTGACCCTAAATTGGGGCACAATTTGAGGCCCAGAAGAGATAAAATTCAGGTCAACAAGAAAGACATTTTATTTCAAAAAATAAGTGTAGGGCAGCAGCTATTTATGGAAAAATTACCAAAATGAAGCCTCAACAGCCAAAACCAATCACACCACAATGATCCTGACAAAAACTCCACAATTTAGACTTTTGAATAGTTAAAATCAGATGAATATTTGCTAAGAAATCACTTTCTAAAGTTTATCAAAATTCCAGTCTAAAAATCAACTAATGTAGTAGCAAAAACGGAGATTATATCTCAAATGATGCAAAACTTGAAGATCACACCACAGCGATCATCTTGAAAAATTACGCAAGATAGACCCAAGAATTACCCAATTCATACCTAAAACAACCAACTTATCAATTTCTCAAAATTAACCACAATTCTATTTGGAAAATGACAAGACAAAGCAGCAAAAGTCGCTTACTTACCTCACACGATATGTCTAATCAAGATTTTGACTCACCAATGGATTCCCCACAAAATATTCTTGAACTTAGGTCTTTGAATCACCAATTTTGAGCCTAGAATGAGGGAGAAACAACCCTTTGAAAATACATACAATTTCTGATGAGCACCAGATATTAGCTTTTTAGCTGATATTCTCCAAGTTTAAAAACTCAGATAGGGTGTTCGGGATTCATTGGAAATCCTGTATGCACAAACAGACTATGCCACCCTACAAAATTTAATGTTTTGGATTCAATGGCGCAGTTAAAATTTTCATATGAGGTCATTAAGATAAAATGTGGGTCTCATTCCCAATGTCATTTTTAACCAAATTCCACCGAGGGTCTCAGAATGAGTCGGGAGCCTCGAGAGTCGAACAAAAGGTCATTCTAGACCAAACTAGACATTTTAGAGCTAATTGTGTTGTCAAAATTTTCATCCAAGTGCATTTTTCAAGAATGTTGATTAAAGTCAACCTCTAAATAATTTTCAAAGCTAAAATGCTAAAAATGGTTTAAACTTGCACCGAAAACCCCGAAACTCAAGTCAACTGCGCTTCTAGCCTAATTTGGTCATTTTAGAGATGATGGAACCGTTAAAAATCCATTTCAAGGCTATTTTCGAGCACTATAACTCAAAAACCACTTTTTAAGTTATAAAGTCCTTCCAACACTAAAACCTGCTCAAAATCCAAACAAACGACATAAATAACTTGGGGTCACTATAGGAATGCTCTAAACGATGAAACAGAGGTAGTAAAAGGAAAATTACCTGGAGGGTCATTACAACAACCACTACTAAAAGAACTTTCATCCGCAAAAATAAAGACAAAGATATACCTAGAGGCTTAAATAAGTTGGGGAACTGATCCCGCATCTCCTTCTCAGTCTCAAGGTAGCCTCCTCAATAGGATGCTATCGTAACTTGACCTTAACCACAAGGATGGACCAAGAACAAAGCTGACAAATATCTCTGGCTAATATAGCAACCAGCTCCTTAACAAAGATCAAATGATCGTCCAACTCCACAGAATTATACTGAAGCATGTGGGACTAATTTGCGATGTAATGTCATCACGCCCTTCAATGGTGACACCCACAAGAACACTTGATCTCCAACCTCAAAATACAAAGGAAACCACCTACGATCAGCATAACTCTGGAGTCTACTCTAAGTTGTCCTTAACCCGACAAATCCTACCATATAATGCCTTAAATGAGTCTATCTGAATGCCAGAGTGGTAGTTGTTGTTGTACACAAACTTTGCTAGGGATAAGAACTGATCCCACTAACCACCAAACTCCAATACATAGGCCCGCAACATGTCCTCCAGGACCTAGATAGTACCCTCTAACTAGACATCGGTCTGTGGATGAAATGAATTGCTAATATCAACCCAGGTGCCCAACTCTCTCTAAAAAGCTCTCCAAAAAATGGAAGTTAACTAAGAGCCCCATCTAATATAATAGAAACTAGTACCCCATGAAGACGGACTACCTCCTAAATATAGACACTAACTAGATACTCTGCACTGAAAGTAGACTGAACTGGCAAGAAGTGTGATGACTTGGTTAATCGATCAACATTGACCCAAATACTATCACTACCTTTGGAAGTCTGAGGCAACCCCATCTCAAACTCCATAGTGATATACTCCCATTTGCACTCAGGAATGGGTAATCTCTAAAGCACCCCACCAGGCCTATAATGCTCGGCCTTCACCTACTGGCAACTCAAATAGTGAGACACATACTCAGCTATATCTCTCCTTATATCGTACCACTAGTAGTGCTTTCTCAAGATGCGATACATATTTGCGGTGATAGGATGAATAGAGTATCTAGAATCATGGGCCTAGCGAAAGATCAACTGAATAAAACCTCCCACTCTAGGAACACATACGCGACCATAAAACTATAGCACCCCATCTGAATCTATAGAAGCTTGGCCAACCTAGCCTTGTAATACGAACACTCAAAGCTCTGTCAATGCTCCATCCTCAAATTGTCGGCCACAAATCTGATCTAGTAGAGAGGATCATCCTCCCACTAAAGCCAAAAACTATCTAGAGTCTTAAATATCCAACCTGACCATTATATTAGTCAAAGACTGGATATCCAACTCTAGGGGTCGCTCCACAATAGGCAAGTAGGCCAAACTTCTTATACTCCCTACTTTTCGAAATAAGGTGTCTGCAACTACATTCGCCTTGCTCGAATGATAGAGAATAGATATGTCATAATCTACTAAGAGCTCAATCCAACTCCGTTGTCTAGAATTAAGGTCCCTCTGGCTCATAATGTAATGTAGGCTATGGTGATCTGTATATATCTCACAATGGACCCTCTATAAGTAGTTCCTTCTCATCTTAAGCGCGAACCCTACTGCCGCTAACTCTAGATCATGAGTACAGTAGTTGCACTCATGCACCCTCAATTATCTAGAAGCATAATCAATAACTCAACACTGCTGTATTAAAACAAATCCAAGACCTACACTAGAAGCATCAAAATATACTAAGAAACTCTTGCCCTTCACTAGAATAGTCAGGATAGAAGAGGTGGTAAGCAACTTCTTAAACCTCCAAAAGCTCGACTCACACTCCTCGGACCATAAAAAAGGGATATCATGATGGGTCAATGTGGCTACAATGGTGGGGGAACCCTCAATGAAGCACTTATAATAACCAGCCAATCTGACGAAGCTCTGAATCTCTATAATAGATGTGGGCCTAGCCCAACTACGAATAGCCTCAATCTTTGTTGGATCTACCATGATACCCTCCTTAGATACTATGTACCCTAGAAATTTCATAGACTCTAACCAAACTCGTACTTTGAGAACTTGGCATAAAGTTGTTGATCTCTCAAAGTCTATAATACCACCCTCAAATGTTGTACATGCTCCTCTCTACTCCATAAGTACACTAAGGTATCACCAATGAATACGATCATGAAGGAGTCATGATAAGGCCTGAATACTCAAGTCATAAGGTCCATAAAGGCTATTGGAGAATTAGTAAGCCCAAAAGACATCACTAGGAAATCGTAGTGGCCATAATGAGTTCAAAAGGCAATCTTAGGAATATAAGTAGCTCTAATCCCCAACTGGTGGTAGAAGAACCTCAAATAAATCTTATAAAACATGGTAGCACCCTGAAGCTAGTCAAACAAATTATCAATATGAGGTATGGGGTAATGGTTCATCAATGCCACCTTGTTTAGCTAACTGTAGTCAACACGCATCTGCATAGTCCCATCCTTATTCTTAACAAACAGGACAAGATTACCCCATGGAGACACACTCGAATGAATAAATCTATTACCTAGGAGATCCTTAAGCTGAGTACTAAGCTCTCGGAGCTTTGTGGGAGCTATACGATAAGGTGAAATAAAAATAGGTTTAGTGCCCAGCTCTAAGTTTATGGCAAAGTCAATTTCCCTCTTTGGAGGTAAGCCAGGTAGGTTAGTAGGAAAGATATCAATAAACTCCCGGACCAAAGGAACTGAATCAACAGGAGGGGCCTCGCTAGACACATCTCGGATATAAGCTAAGTAAGATAAGCACCAAGAAGAAACTAGCCGCCGATCTCACATAAAAGATATAATCCCCATTGGGGAGCGGCTATAAGCACCCTTCCATATTATAGAGGGAATATCAGGCATACCTCGCCCTCCGCCCTAGCTAGAGCAGCATAAAAATAACCCTGTCAGCCTCTCCCACATCCATCTAACCTACCACCTGACCTACCTCCCCGAGGACCTCCTAGAATACCCTACTAGCCATCGCCACATCCTTGTGGCTTATCTCACCTTGGCGGCCCAGACCTTGATCTCCGACTCCAGATAGAGGTAGTACTTCTACTAATGGTCTAGCTTAACTTGGTCACTCTCTGGACTAGTGCTTTAGTGAACCACAATCAAAACAACCTAAAGCTGAGTGTCTTATAATAACCTATCCGCGATAGGAAGGAAGCTCACCTGATCCCCTCGAGCCCTAACCTATAGTGGAACCCCTCAAACAGAGCTGACTACCCTCACCTCCTAGCAAGGCTACCTGAACTGTCTGGCTGGACTAACCCTGCTGGTCTCTATCATGCTGGAACCACTAGAGGGCCTATCATAACGGTCCTGGCCCCTAAACTAAGACTCACTAAAATAGCCTTAGTCCCTAGCCCTCTTATTGTTGCCCCCTTGGGCCTGAAAATAAATTATCTCTAGTAGTACAGGTACGGTCCACCACATCCAAGAAAGAGCAGCCCACAGAAATAATATTCCATCTCCAACCTCAATTGGGGCCTCAACTGATGCACAAAACACCATACTCGCTCCAATGGGTAGAATCATAGTGGTATGTTGGGATAGCTGGTAGAATCTGACCTCATACACAACAATTGTCATCTGACCCTACTTCAACCATGTAAAATGATCCCAAAATCAGTACCTAACGCTCCTGAGGATGCATCTAGCCAAGAAGGCCTCTAAAAACTTAGCCTATTTCAATGTGGTGACCTAGTTGGCCTAGTCTTAAGTAGCAGTACCACCACTGTCTGGCTGACTTATGAAACTAATGAGTGGTGAAGTCAACCCTCTAGACTCTACAAGAACCAATGAGTGTATTTGCTCCTGCAAGTACTTAAAAACTCCATAGTATCCTCGACAATAGATCAAAAAATATTGGGGGTGACAACCTCTAAAATACCCCCAACATCTTATGCTCCCATAAGGACATAACACCCTCTGGAACTACTATTGGGGGTGCAATATCTAGTAGGGGTGGCTGGACCTCGAGTGTTGGCGGCAAAGGTTGGTCCTGAAGTGCTGGCATATCAGTAGATGGGGATGGGTCCTGTGGCATAAACTAGATAGCAATAAGGAGCTGAGAAATTACCTCTTGTAAAGTTGGGGTCATAATTATTGTGGCTGGAGGTTGTGCTGCTGGTGGTGGCCCTTCTGGCTAAGGAGGAATATGGCATCCTGATGCTCCTCTACATGCTCGGTAGCTATATCTAGATTAGGGACTGGTGCTGCTCCTCTGCCTATTCTACGTAGGTGGCCTCTAGTCCTACCCGGTCTGAGTGGGTCATCTCTATT
The DNA here is from genome assembly GCF_947179165.1 of Solanum dulcamara. Taxonomy (NCBI): domain Eukaryota; kingdom Viridiplantae; phylum Streptophyta; class Magnoliopsida; order Solanales; family Solanaceae; genus Solanum; species Solanum dulcamara. The sequence continues at coordinate 32,573,821 of NC_077244.1, read as the reverse complement.
GGTAGTCCCGCCCGTACGAGCCATCTTTACAAAAAAGAGGAACAAGTGAGATTTTATGAAACCAATAAGACATATTGAATACACAAACTAATACATCATAAAGGGTTCTTTCTAAATACATCATTTCCTAAGGATGGGTTAAGGGCATCTCTGCACTAATTAGCAAAACTCTACTAGATGTTAACTCTTTACAAGTGACATCGATGAACCTGAGGCTTTGATACCAACCTGTCATAACCCGATTTCTCAAGCCGTGGTGGAACCTACCATAACCCATCAGTAGGTAAGCCAAAATTATAACCCAAAACTGCTAGTAATGGGTATATGGGAAGACATTACATAACAAAAAGGAAGAAAAATAAAAATAATACAAGGCAAGCCAAAAATATATACATAAGCAAAATAAATCCCTTTGAAAACTGGAAGTCACTAGTACAGAGCCACTAACGAAATACAAAGGAGTATAAGTCTAAAAGTGGACCAAAAATATAGATAAACATTGGCTAGTCTCCAAAAGATAAAGATGTGCCACCCAAGCTGAAGGAGATAGAAATGATTCTAAAACGGCAAGTGCTTACCCTAGTCTCTGAATCTGACTGCAACAAGCTCAATCTATCAATGGTAGTAGCTGGTGCTTGGATCTTCATCATAAAGGTAGATGTTTAGTATGAGCACTAGATATAAGGTACTTAGTAGACATCATAGGCTGAATGAGCAAGGAAGGTAAAAGCAACATGAAAAAGAGGAATAAACTCAACAGAAGTCACAATATAATGTCAAAGGTAAGGAAAGGTATCAGTAATAAAGATAGCCTAAAGTAAGCTAAGGTATATACACTAATGTACACCCAACCGGACTCCTATAAGCCCCGTTGAGACACACATTTGCAATTTAAAGTAAAACTCGAGTGAACCCCATAAGCCCGCGGAGCACACAGAATGATTATTCTGAAAAAGGGTAGAGCTAGGGTTGTCTAGGAGTGAATGCTCTAGGTATTGAGGTCGGGCTGTAACTCTGGATAATCATCCAATTTGATAGTGTGATAGAGGCAAAGCCTGTATTCTTGATACTCACCATAAATGGCCAACTCAATAGAGGTAGGGCCTACACTCAAAGCTCTTTTATAAATAATTAATCAGTAGAGACAGGGCCTATACCCCAATGCTCTATATAAGTAGTGATTCCATAGAGGAAGTGCCCATACCCCGATACTCCATACAAGTATCTAATTCAGATGCCGATCCAACTCCCTTTTTCTAGTAGATGCTTAGTAAATCACCCAAAGCTCTCTTTCAATAGAAAGTCCAAGCAAAACTTATATAAAATATTACGTCGATAGATCTCCTTCCATAAATAACCAACTCATCATATACACTTGAGCTACATCTGAAACTAAAACAAGTCGAACACAAGGTCTAGGAACACTGACGAATCTCAAAAGTCACAAACATAGGAAATTATGGATAAGGTTGTTTATGCGAGCACAATTACTGCCTAGATAAGGCCCAACTATAAGACTCTAGTCTATTATGCCATTCTATAGGGATCTAAGCCTATCAGAGCAATGCAGAGGCATTTAAAGAAATTTTCCACTAACCTACACTAAGGCTACCAACATACATCGCAGTACTAATAATATGAGACAGAAAGTGATAATAAAACAACCAAATAACAACAAGGATAACATGCTTTTTATACTCGAATGCTGCCAAGCATTCAAAAACAGAATCACAGTATCATTGTGATCATTTAGACACTAAAATTACAAGAAACGAAAATTGACTAATTTTGGGGGGCAAAATTGGGAAAAGTGGGACCTTCTTTTGGAATTTTAGAGCGAAACCCACATAATAGTTCTTACAGCTCCCCAAACTTGTATCCCAAATCGGGGCACAATTTAAGTCCCAAAAGCGATAGAATTCAGCTCAACAAGAAAGATATTTTATTTTTAAATAAAAAGTGTAGGGGAGAACCTATTTACCAAATAATTACCAAAATGAAGTTTCAAATTCCAAATCCAGTAACCCCACAATGATCCTCATGAAAAACTCTGCAATTTAGACTTTTGAATCACTAAATTTGGACCTATATTGGCCAACAAACCACTTCCCAAAGTTCATCAAAACACCAGTCCTAAAATCAACTAATGCAGCAGAAAAAATAGCGATTTTACCTCAAATGAAGCTCAAATTGAAGATTTTGACAAAACCTCAGGGATTACCTCAAAACATTACACAAGATAGACTAAAGAATCACCCAATTGGGACCTAAAATGACTAACTTATCAATTTCCCAAAATTCACCACAATTTCATTTAGAAAATGACAAGAGACAACAGTTAAAATTGCAAACTTAACTCATATGAAGCTTTGAATCAGGATTCTGAGTTTATCAATGGATTTCCTACTAAATTTCCTTGAACTTAAGCATTTAAATCACCAATTTTGAGTCTATAATGAGAGAGAAATTACACTTTGAAAATACATGTAATTGCTGATGAGCACCAAATATTAGCTTTTTAGTTGATATTCTCCAAGTTCAAAAACTTCGACGAGGTATTCGGGATACGTTCGGATCCCCGTACATGCAAATGGACTTTGTTACCCTGCCAAATTCAATATTTTAGATTTAATGGCCCAGTCAAACTTTCCATACGAGGTCGTTACGACTGAATATGGGTCCCACTCTCAATACCATTTTTAACCAAATTCTACCGAGGGGCTCGGAATGAGTCTGGAAGCCTCAGGAGTTGAAAGAAAGGTCATTCTAGATCAAACTTGACATCTTGGAGTAAACCACGCTATCATAATTTTTATCCCAGCATATCTTTCAAGAAAGTTGATTAAAGTCAACCGCTAACCACTTTTCAAAGCTGAAATGCTAAAAATTATTTAAACTTGCACCGAAAACCCTAGGACTTGAGTCAACCATGCTTCTAGCCTAATTTGGCCATTACAGAGTTGATGAAATAGTTAGAAATCTATTTCGAGGCCGTTGTCTTGCATTTTAAATCAAAAATCACTTTTTAAGTTATAAAGGTCTTCCAACATGAAAACCTGCACAAAATCCAAACGAACGACCAGGCAACCGAGCTACTAATAACAATAGTTCATAAATGACTTAGGGTTGACAGTAGGTCATAAATGACTTAGAGTTGACAGCAGGTCATAAATGACTTGGGGTCACTATAGGAATGCTCTAAATGACAAAATGGAAGCAGTATAAGAAAAATGACTAGAGGGTCATTACATATCTAGATCATTCTTGGTGACTATCTAGAGGTGTGACACTTAACCATACATTGTATTATTGGATATTAATTATTTTGATGTTATACTGAACATGGACATGTTATCCCTCTTCCATATGGTCTTGGATTGATATGCTAAGACCGTATGCTTATCCATGTCTGGTATCCCTTTAATTATGTGGTAGGACTCTTTTACATATATGAACTGAGGTTATTTCTTATGTTCGGGCACATAGATTGGTTGATAGTAGGTGTTTATCTTATTAGGCTTATGTTCAGAATGTTAGTAGGGATATATCGTTGATTCAATCCATATTGTGCTAGATTTCGCAAATCCATTCCCTAATGATCTACCTGGCGTTCCCCTAAAACTTGATATTGACTTTGCTATTGATCGTGAGCCATTCACTGGTCCTATTTCTATTTTGCCTTACTGTATGGCTACCATAGAGCTCAAAGATCTCAATGTTCAACTCCAAGATCTTTTGGGTAAGGGATTAATTTGACTGTGTGTTTCCTCTTGGGGTACCCCAATTTTGTTTGTGAAGAAGAATGGTGTATTTATGCCGATGTGTTCGATTACAAGTTGTAGAATAAGGTGATAGTGAAGAATAGGTACCCTAGGTCTCGTATCAATAATCTATTTTATAGCTTTAGGGTGTTGCAGTATTTTCTAAAATTGATTTGAGGTCCAGCTACCATCAGCTGAGGATTAGAGAAGCGGACATCCCTAAGATGATTAGAATTCATTATGGTCATTACTAGTTTCTAGTGATGTCTTTTGGGTTGACTAATGCCTCAGCGATATTCATGTACTTGATAACATGTGTGTTCAGGCTATATATCGATTTCCTTGTCATTATGTTCAGTGATGACATTCTAGTGTACTCGCAGAGCTAGGGGGAGCATGAGCAGCATTTAAGGATTGTGCTCCAGACTTTGATAGATCAACTACTTTATGCCAAGTTGTCAAAGTGTGAGTTTTGGCTTTAATCTGTAGCATTCTTGAGGAATGTGGTGTCCAAGGATGCCATTATGGTTGATACATTAAAGATTTAGGCTATACATAATTGAGCTAGTCCCACTTTAATTTCTGAGATTTAGAGCTTCGTCGGGTTAGTTGTCTACTACAAGGGGATTATTGAGGGCTTCTCACCTATTGTATCACCTTTAACTAGGTTGAATCACCTTGATATTCCTTCCGAGTGTTCAAATGAATGGGAGTTGAGATTTCTAAATCTCAAAGAGTTTCTTATTGCTATACCTTTTCAGGTTCTTCCAATTAAGGGCAAGCGATTCACCATGTATTGTGATGCATCCAAATATGTTTTAAGTTATGTATTGATACTTGAGGTTCGTATGATTGTCACACCCCGAGAGGGTACCCTAGGCGTGGCCAGCACTCAGAAACTATCTATGGCTTCCGAGAGAACCACTTGATCTCATTACTCATTTGTTCATCAGCGAAAGACTTATGAATACTAATATGGGCTTGTCATCATCAACATTAAAGGAAAAATAGATAATTCTTAGAAGAAGTAATTTCTAAGGAGAACTACTCTGATTACATCATCAAACTCTGTCTATGAAGCCTCTAATACTCTTAGATGGTGTTAGTGACATGTCCATGGCTACCTTAAAAGAAGCATAATACTCAAAAATAATAAAAGGATAGAGAATTCCTCTGAATACAAGAAGAACTCACCAAATAGCTGAAAAATAATGATCTTCAATAATGCGCCTATTAAGGATCTCTAACACCTGTATTTGCATCATAAAATGATGCAGGTCGAATGACGTCAGTACGTGGAATGTACGAGTATCTAAAATGGCAGGAAGGTAAGGACATATATCAAGAAATTCCTATCAGGAAAACTCAGCTCAAAACTCAACATCATCTCAACATTAATATGTAATGCAAATTTAAAATAATAATAAGAAATGCTTACTCAGTTGAGAGTTTCTTTAACTGACAACCATAACTTATGAGCTAGCGATGATACAACAAAGCGATATCGTTGCCACATCCATCCAATACCTTACTAGGGTAAAGGACATCACTATCTTGGATCCACTCATCAAAGTTCTCTTTTTGGGACTTAAGAGGCATAGCCTCCATCCTACGCTGGCTACGTAGTTCTGGAGTTTGAGTCAATTAAACTCTTACCCAACTCGGTGCTCAATACTACTCCCAAAATATGTGCTCGTATTAATCTCATCATCTAGTCTCATTGGACTTTAATTTAAATCATCAAACTCATCTCATTACCTCTTCATCAATCATTATACTTCAAAAATATCATTTACATCTCATCAAACATCTTTCTCAAAACATCATTTATTCAAATTCATTTAAACTCAAGTTTGTAGCTCTTTCAAAACTCAATAAAATACATATATAGTATTAATTCATATCACTCTTTTTATAAATGAAAATATTAAAAAGCCAACATCTTTACTCAAAACATATGTAAAAATATTCATGAACATCAAATCAATTAGGATTCATGGGAAAGTAGCCATGAACAATAATTCCAATAATATGAGAGATAACAATAATAATAATATTAATGCATAAATATATCTAACTCAATAGAAGAAGAATTAATTCATTTAGAATTAAAGATTTGGATAAAACTCAACTATAACTCAATTATAAATAATTTAAATATTGGGCGCATGGACGAACTCAATCCAATGCTATGAAAGTCTTACATTCCTTAAATTTGAAGCTTTACTCCGAATTGAAACACTCTTGGACCCCTAGCCTTTTCTTCTTGCCAGAGCATTTTGTGTACTACTCGGAGTATAAGAATCACCGGAGTAGTATTTTTATACTACTAAAACTAAAACTATATTTGAGAATGAGTAAAAAAGTATATAGAGAGAAAAGTTGCTTAAGAAAGCTAGATTAATAAAATGAGGAAATAATGTGGGTATTTATAGGTGTGGAGGAGGGACTTAACAATAAATAAAATTAATTACAAAGGATGATCTTGAAAATTCAATGGAGGATTTTGATGTCATGGATGATGTCAAATGTATTTAGATCTTTTCATGGTAGGTGAAATGAGTTATCTTTGACAGTGATAATTTGGTGTTATAAGAATTGTACATATAGAAGTCTAATTTCATGTCGTTTAAGAATCAAACAATTTGGAGAATCCTACAGTGATATATAAATTTTCTTCTACAAATACTTCATTTTTTCATAGCACACTGTCTTACAATAATTAATTTATTTGACCTACTCAAAATCTGAAACTTAACATATGGTCTAACAAAAGTTGTAGGTAATGATGTTGTGGTTACTCAAAAATTTGGTTCACCTAATTTGAACCATCCTATGAAAAGTTAAGCCCAAAATACAGAGGTTGTATCATTTTTGTCGAGAATTGAAATACCGACATACAACGTTTTAGGGGTTATTACAATGATCTTATATGCATCGATTTAAATTAAGGTGCACAAGCAAACTACACCACTTGTGCCTTGGAATTGGTAGTGGAAGTTTTCACACTAAAGATTTGGAGGCATTACTTATATAGGGTGAGATGTGAGATCAACATCGATCACATGAGTTGCAATATATTAAGAGCTAGAAAGACCTCAACTTGAGGCAGCATAGTGGATTGAGCTCCTTAAGGACTATGACTTCTTTATTCTATATCGTCCGGGCAAAGCGAATGTGATGGCATAAGCCTTCAGTTGAAGGGCGATAAGTATAGGTAGTTTGGCCTTCCTTTCCACATCACAGCAACATTTGGCTTTAGACATTCAAGTTTAATTAATAGGTTTATTCTAATTGATATTTTAGATTCTAGGCGGGTTCTAGCCTATCTTGAGGTTCAGTCATGTATTTTAGAATGGAGTTGTGGTCTATAATTTGAGCATGATGCCCTAGTAACTCATTAAGACCACATTTTGTGAGGTGATCCCGAGAAAGCCACTTAGATGAGAATGGTGTTTTGAGGTTTGATGGGTGAATTTTTGTTTCGATGGTTGGAGATTTGATACAGTTGATTCTTTGTAAGGCCCATGATTCCACATACTCTATTTATCCAAGCACAGCAAATATGTATCATGACTTGAGGAAGCACTAATGATAGAGTAGTATAACGAGAGAATATTGCAGACCATGTGTCCCATTGCTTATGTTGCTAGTAGGTGAAGGAAGTGCATTTGAGGCCTAGTGGTGAGTTTTAGAGATTTTTCATTCCAGAGTGGAAGTTGGAGCACATCACAATGGATTTCGTTATGGTATTGCCTCAGACTTCTAGAGGTACTGATAGCATTTGGGTCATTGTTGATTGATTAACAAAGTCAGAACATTTCCTTCCTATTTAGTCTCTTTTCAGCGCCAAGAGACTAGCTCGTTTCTATATTCAATAGGTAGTTCGTCTTCATGGGGTGCCTGTGTCCATTATTTTAGATAGGGGTTCTCAGTTTACTTCTAGCTTCTGAAGGACCTTTCAGGTAGAGTTCGGTACCCATGTTTATCTTAGAACAACTTTACATCAGCAAAACCAACGGGCAATAAGAGCATATTATTAAGGTTTTAGAGGATCTGTTGTGAGCTTTTGTATAGGACATTGGAGGTCAGTGGGACCAGTTCTTAGCCTTAGCATATTTTGCATATAACAATAACAACTATTTGAGCATTCAGATGGCTCCTTTGGAGACCTTATATAGTCAGAATTGTCGCTTTTTGATTGTATGGTTTGAGGCTTCAGAGTATAGGCTACTGATTTTCTTCAGGAGGCTCTATCCAAAGTTTGGGTAATTTAGGATAAGCTTAGGTCAACATAGATTAGGCATAAAGCTACGCTGACCAAAGGCGTCAGCCTTTAAGATTCAGAGTTGGCGATCGGGTATTCCTTTGAGTATTGTCCATGAAGGGATAATGATACATTTATCTATTATTTTACTACTCGTACTTAAAATTCAAACTTAGTTCCTTTCTATAGGACTTACTCTCTTAGTGAATTTATGGCGCTTGATTCAATATCGTGTTCATGAATAGTAGTTAGTGAATAAACTCCAAGAGTTATTTTGTACCGTGGTTTTTTCCAAAGAGCATCTTTCTATTTTTATTTTTCTTTAGTCATTTGTTTATCGAACTGGGTTGGTGTTTCCCTATGATAGATTGAGAGGCAACTTTTTTAAGATAAAATTCCAAGTTTTAGTTTAAAATTGAGCCATATGTCGCATCCTCACAAGAGGGACCGCCAAAAAAAACTATTTGCAAAGGAATTTTTTTAAATAATTTTAAAAGGGAAAAAAGTGAATTGAAAAGCAATCTCTTGTCATGGGGCATAAATATTTGGTTTGTCTTTGTGATTTACAAGTGGAGAATATTCCCGTTGTAGTTTATCAAAAGTCATTTGATTTAATTGATTTTGAAACTAGCTTGTGAATTTGATGGATAGAAATGTCTTGTCCGGAAAGGATTTGATTTATTTTTGTATATGTATATTATCTAGAACATGCCTCAAAATGTACTTCAAGGAAAAATACATGATTTGACTTGGCTTGAAAGATGAACCTAAGCCCTTTTTGACCAACCACTCTATCCCAAACGTTTTCTCCAATGATGTGATCTTAGTCAACCCCATTTAGCCTAAACCAATTTTTTTGGCCACCATGTCGCAAACCTTAAACCTTTGTAACCTCTATCTTGACACCCTCATGTCACCCTATTTGCTAATGATTTGTGATATAGGCTAAAAGCCTAATTTTATGGGAGAAAAAGAGAAAAAGTGTTGAAATGTAGGCACAAGCCTACGTTTGGGGGTTTAAAAATAAAGAGTCTTGAGCTAAAAGTATAGAGAACCATAACCTTCAAAATGAAAAGGTGTTGAAATGATTTCATGAATGAAAGAATGTAAAGAAAGAAAAAGAAGAAATATTGGTGCTAGCTCAAAGTATGTGCATGCCTTAAGTATATTTTTTGTGTGGTAGCATGGTAGAAACCTGAGGATTTATAGTGGTAAAAGGGTTTTGTCTGACGGTTTATTGATTCTAGTTCGGCTACAAAGTATCTTATAGTTTCTTTCTTCAGACTTAGCTCAGTTAAATAGTATACTATATAATTATGATGAATTGGTAGGAGTTTTGATTCTATAGAATTAGGCTTGTTATGAATTTCGTATGATCGGCCGTTTTAAAATCTTTAGAAGTAGTAGTAGTCTTTTTGAAGCCTTAGTTTAGGTGGTTTATGGTTGCCTTGTGATAAGATTGTAGAATCCTTAGTATGATTTACTAATATGACTTTAGATTTTGAAATTAATATGCCTCAATTTTTACTGGGCTTGACTCTGAGGGAGTGCACTATTGATTTTTTTGAAATTTGGATTTTATAGTAAATGTATTATTTATGTTGGATTTTCAACTTTTGAAGAGATTGTTATCCTTAAACTTACTGATTTTGCTAGTTGAATCTAGAAATTGATGAGCTGAATCAAAGTTGTAGATGGGATTGTTGTGATTACATATAGAGGTTTGAGAAAATCCATGTGAAATTTAATAGTTGATTGTAAAATGGTTGTCAATACCTACAATCTATCTCACCCAATAATGTTTAACTGATAGCCTCAATTACCCAATTGTTAGTTTGTGTTTCATACTACCACACTCCTAAGACTCCTTACTTACGATTGATCTCTGTGTGAACACATAGAAAGTTTGAATTGTTAACAACCCCCCTCCCCTCCCCATTTACTTTTAATGCATGATTTTCATCAACACACAAATCTCTAGTGATTAGAACATATTATAAGATAAATTATATTCAATCATTTCCTGTGGGATCGTCCCTAACTCTTAGTTGGGTTAAATATTCCGAACAACCGCCGACACATTAAATTTTAATGTGTGGTTGAGAGTTATCAATAATCTAATCGCAACATACAATCAAGAGCGTGGACTCCCGTCACATAAAGGAGGATTAGCAACATGTAATTGTTCACAAAGATAAAGCATTTCTTTGTTGGAAATTTTTTCAACATTTTCTCCGGATTTAAAATTGAATGCACCCCAAAAACATCCTAAACCATCGAATTCATCCTAGAATCTTAGACATAATCATGTTCGAAAGACCTACTACATTCACCAACAACAAAGATTTGAAATCTATCAATGTTATCATTAGTTGCACCATAAAAATTCAAAACATGATAATCTAATTTAAATTCCTTTTCATAGAAATGTAACTTAACAACCTCCGATTATAGGTAGACCATATATTGACTGGTCTCACAAGGACACTTAATCAATCTTGAGCTTATAAAATTTGTATGAGTCATTGCATGATTGACAAAATCTGCGACACCATCCGTAAATTTCTCCCTTATCCCCACTCAATCATGAAAATCTCTATCACACATCCAACTACGATAAAATTTCATCTATAGAAATAGATTATCGTAAAGTAATTTATTGTACTCAAATAAATGTACAAAAAAATATTTTTAAATTATAAGTATTGTACTATAAAATTCTACTTATTTATTTAACACTTAATTAATTTAGTTTTGTTTTATAATTCAATGATACAAATAATTAGAAGTTCAATTTACCAATTGCACATTTTGAGTTAATTTTATCTGTGGTTTTAAAGTTCAATTCTAACTTGAATTTTTTAATTAAAGTTCAATTGAAAGGTCTAACTTAATGAAGGTTCAAAATTTATTATTCTATTCATAGCAATGCAATGTTCAAAACTAACAATGTAATCAATTTAAGATTCTAAACTAACAAATTAAAGAAATTACATTCAACATTTTAAAAAAAACAAATCCTAAAATAAATATTAGCATTAATAAATTATTATATACACAAAATTCAATCAAACTATACAATAAATGTACATTTCAATTAAACTAGTCTAACTTAACATAAAATGAATCACCAATTAATATTTTGGGGGAAAACACAATAAATATTGATTTTTGGATGGTGGCAGCAGAGTACGGTTGTAGATGAAGGCGGACAACATGGGAAGAGTCTTGGGTTGGGACGATATAGATTCGATGAACCCCTAGTGGTAGTCACCTCTGAGGGAGTGGGAGAGAGGAGGAGAGAAGAGGGAGATTAAAAGAGAGAGGGAGGCCGAGTGAACTGAGAAAAATGGGATCACATATAAAAAATAAGTAATTGTTATAAATAAAATGATAAACCAAATTAAAAAGATGGAATAGAGAAAAAGTGAGTAATCTATATGTTTTTTCTCTTTACTATATTCATCCACACTTATAATAATGGCCATTTATAGTCCTAAAAGAAGAAACAAACTGTGGTGGAAACACATAATAGTGAAAATAAGATATAGTGAAAATAAATTATGGTAGTGGGTAAGATATAGTGGAAATAAATTGAAGTGGTAGATAGCATGGACATATATGTAAAATAGAGGTTATAATGAAAGAAAAAGTATATATATTTATTCCTAATACGCATTATTTTTTGCCTCATTAAAAACCTTACCAGAAAAAATCTTTTGGGATAAAAACCTTGGTTAAAAAAAAAGAGTACAACACGTATTTACTCCTCCTGATGAGATCATCACTTAATATCTCAAAGACGACGCATTCTAATTTTGTATCTCAGTTTTTCAAAGTTTGAAGTTGGCAATGCCTTCGTAAACATATTTGCTATTGTCACTTGAATGAATTTGTTGGATATCTATTTCACTCTTCTTTCGAAGATCATGTGTAAAAAAAGAATTTTGGTGAAATATGTTTTGTTCTATCTCCGTTGATGTATTCTCCCTTCAGTTGAGTTATTCATACAGCATAATCTTCATACAATATTATTGGAATGTCTTTTTTCAAAGAAAAGCCACATGTTTGTTGAATGTGTTGAGTTATTGATCTTAACCAAATGTATTATTGACTTGCTTCATGAATGGTTATTATCTCTGCATGATTTGAAGAAGTGGCAACCATATTTTATTTTGTTAACGCCATGATATAGTTGTACCACCACATGTAAATAAATAGTCTGTCTGCGATCGACCTTTATGGGAATCAGATAAATATTTTACATCTGCATAACCAATCAATTGTGACGTAGATTCATTTGAGTAAAAAAATCAAATATCAATGATCCCTCGAAGGTATCTAAATCTATGCTTAATTTTATTCCAGTGTCTTTGTGTTGGAGAAGAATCAAATCTTGCTAACAAACTTACAGAGAAAGCTATATTTGGTCTAAAACTGTTGGCAAGATATATTAATGCACCAATTGCAATAAGATATGTTATTTCAGAACCAACAAGCTCTTCATCATTTTCATGAGGTCGAAATAGATCTTTATTATTATCAAGAGATCTCACAACCATTGGGACACTCAATGGATGTGTTTTATCCATGTAAAAAAAATTAAAATATTTCAGTATATGTTGACTGATGGACAAATATCTTATTCTCAAAATGTTCCATTTGTAGACCAAGACAAAATTTTATCTTTTTGAGGTCTTTCATTTCAAACTCTTTTTCAGACATTTTACTGCCTTCGAAAGTTCTTTAGGAGTTCCAATAATATTCAAATCATCAACATATACAGCTATTATGACAATTCATATCCAGACCTTTTTAAAAATACACAAAGGCAAATTGGATCATATCTAAATCCTTCTTGTAGCAAATATTTGCTAAGACGATTGTACTACATTCGCCCTGATTGTTTCAAGCCGCATAAGGACTTGTGAAGCTTTATTGAACAAGTTTCTTGAGAATCCTTGTATGCTTCAGGAACTTTGAATCCTTAAGGAATTTTTATAAAAATATCATGGTTCAATAAGTCATATAAATAGGTAGTGACCATGTCCATTAGGTGCATTTCAAGCTTTTCATGAACTGCCAAATTTATTAGATACCTGAAGATAATTACATCTACCACAGAGGAATATGTTTCCATATAGTAAATGTCAGGCCTTTATGAAAATTCTTGGGCTACAAGTCGTGCTTTATATCTTACGACTTCATCGTTTTTATTTCGTTTATGCACAAAAATACGTTTGTATTCCACTAACTTGACACCTTTAGGTGTTCGGATTATTGATCCAAAAAAATTACATTTTTCAAGTGAAGTCAACTCTGCTTGAATTGCGTCTTTCCATTTTGGCCAATCATTTCTCTGTCTATATTTATCGACAGATTTTGGTTCAAGATCATCATCTTGTTGCATTATTTCTATGGGAATATTATAAATAAAAATATTATCGACCATACTATCATTTCGGTTTCACCTTTTTCCTATCAAGACATAACTTATTGAGATCTCTTCATTCTCATTATTTTCAGGTATTTGAACCTCTTCTGTAGTCTCATCATTTGTTATGTCTCGAGGCTCTCCTGGAGAAATCTCTTTCATATTAGATAATTTTCTCCATTTCTTTTTTGAGAATTTTTATCCTTAAAACCAATTGGTCTACCACGTTTCAAATGTGGTTTGTACTCATTTGCATTGATAGTTTGTTCTATAGGAACGTCAACTCGAATTGGAGCATTTGTAGCTGGAACATAAGATTTAGTAACCCTTGGAAGGTTAGTAAATGCATCTGACAGTTGATTTGCAATATTTTGCAAATAAATCATCTTTTGAACCTCTTGCTCACATTGATTTATTCGAGGATGTAAATGGGATAGTCATAATGCATTCTAATCTAACTCCTTTTCCTGTTGCTTATGTTTTCCCCTAATAGGTATTCAGATTCATCAAAATGACAATCAACAAATCTTTCCGTAAATAAATCTCTAGTCATAGATTTCAAATACTTTATAATAGAAGGAGATTCATACCCAACATATATTTCCAACCTTCTGTGGGGACCTATATTTGTGTGGTGTGGTGGAGCAATTGTAACATATACCACACACCCAAAAATTCTAAGATGGGAGATATTTGGATCCTTCCCAAAAGCCAATTGTAATGGGGAAAATTCATGAAAATTTGTTAGCCTTATGCGCACAAGTGCTGGTGCATGCAAAATAGCATGCCCCTATACCGAAAGAGGAAGTTTTGTCCTCATTTGCAATGGTCTAGCTATCAACTAGAGGCGTTTAACCAATGATTTTTCTAGAATATTTTGAGTATGAATATAAATAATCGGATGCTCAACTATTATACCAGCCGACATACAATAATCTTTAAAGGACTGAGATGTAAATTCACCAGCTTATCAAGACGAATTATTTTTATTGCATAATTTGAAAATTGTGCTCCTAACCTTATAATTTGAGTTAACAATCTTGCAAAAGTCATGTTGTGAGTTGATAATAAGCACACATGTGACCATCTTGTATATGCATCTATCAAGACCATATAATATTTAAATGGTCCATATGAAGGATGAATTGGCTCACATATATCACCCTGTATAGGTTCCAGAAAGGCAGAAAATTCAATCTCAACCTTACTCTCTAATGGTTTAATAATTAATTTTCACTGAGAACAAGCAACACAAGAGAATTTCTTGATTGAAGAATTTTCTGATTCTTCAAAGTATGCCCATGCGAATTCTCAATAATTTTGTACATTATATTATAACTGTGATGGCCGAACCGGTCATGCCAAATGATAAAATTATTATGGTCAATAAATCTTTTATTTATCTTAGCATGTGATTCAACCACATCAATACTTGTATGGTATAACCCAGAAGAAAGTGCAGGTAACTTTTCATGCACAAATCTTTTTTCCTCTTTTATTGTAGTAATGTAAAGGTACTCAATCTTTCCTTCATTAGCAGTTTCAATATGACAGCTATTTTGACGAATAACCTTAAAACTTAATATGTTTCTTTGAGACTTACTACAATACAAAGTATTATTAATGGTCAATATTATTCTCCCAGGTAATGATAAGGCTTCTCTTCCATAGCCCTCGATTATTTTTGTACTATCGGATAATATAATACCTCTTTCATAACATAATGAGAGAAATATTTCTTTTCTATTAATATAGTGTGCGTTGTAGAACTATCCAAAAGGCACATATCTCCATTACTCATCTTAGATCCAATTGAAAATTGAGAAATATATTTATCTTTATAAAATAAAAGTACATTATAAGAGATAAAATAAGTAACAATATTTTTAGAAAACTTAAGTCTTTATTTTTTTAATAGATAAACATAAAAAAAAATCAAAAGTACATAAAAAAGACAACATATTATAAATCATATAATAAAATTAAACATCAATTACAATCCCCAAAGAAGTCTTCAACCTCCAAATGAGTAATATTATTGAGGTCATTAAAATCATCATCCTTCAAATCCAAATTCACTTCAATATTATCATTGTATATTTGAGAAGATCTTGCCTCAACATTATTTTCAAACGTCAAGTGTGGCTCTATCCGAGCATTACAAAAAGAGGTACTACCTTTATTTACCTTTGGCGGAGCCCGTGACTTGGGATCAGTTCAAGGGGGTTTTCTTGATCGTTTTTTCCCACTAGAGTTGAGAGAGGCTAAAATGCAAGAGTTTATCAACCTTAAGAAAGGTGGTATGAGTGTGAGAGGTATGCCCTCAAGTTTGCTCGATTGTCGAAGTATGCTCTATTCATGGTTTTTGACTTAAGAGCTTATATGAGCAAGTTCATATCAGGATGTCGGATATGGTAGTGATGGAGTCCAAAATGGCTATGTTGATTCGGGAAATGGATATATCTAGACTCATGACCTATGCGGAGCAAGTACAAAGTGAGAAGCTAAAGGTGAAGAATAGGAAGTCTAAGAGGCCAAGGACCGATGATAGTGAATTCTCTCATGCTAAGTCTAGAAGTGGTGGACGTCCTCGTTTTCGCCAAAAGTACTCCGGACAAAGGTCTTCTAATGCTCTTACTCCAAGGTTTGACAAATATAGGGTTCCCAACCCTAAACCTCAAGGAGGTGCTCCTATAGGCCAAGTTACTCTCGTATGCAAGAAGTGAGGTAGAAACCACAAGGGCGAATGTTTAGCCAGATTGAATGTGTGCTACCAGTGTAGTAAGCTGGGTCATCATGCTAAGGAATGCAAGGTCAAGGATGCTCGTCCTCAAGTCCAATGCTCAAGGTGTCCAAGTGCAACCAAAGGGTGGTCAACGCAACAATAGGTTCTATGCCCTCCATGGTAAGCAAGAGGTGGAGGAGACTCCCAATGTTGTTACCGATATGTTATGGATCTTTCACTATGATGTTTATGCTTTGCTTGATCCGAGTGCAAATTTATCTTTTATTTCTCACATTTGTTTTGGATTTGTTTTAGATGTTCTTGTAATAAGTTTTTTTCAATAAACCTTTTGATTTCATCTATTAATTTTCCCTTTATTTCTTAGTTGTTGAAAAGGGTATGATTTCTTATTTTGGTTTGAACTTAGTTTCTTTTTCAAATTTCAGTTTATTTTATTTTTTGCTAATTTGTAAGTCAAAGCCTGTAGATATCTAGTATTTTATTATGGATTTTCGTTCTTATATATTTGCATTTGCTTTGAACATCATTTTTAGAGGAATTGTGTGTTTGTGCTATGGTGATTTTGAAGTTTTTCTCATGAACAATTTTGAATGTTGTGTGATTGAGATTATGTGAAACTGAAACCCAAAGGTGTATAAAGAGGAAATTGCCATTTTTTTTATATTTTTAGATGTTGATAAGTGGAAAATCTGAAATCCTATTTATACATTTTCTTGATTTTATTTTTGTTTTTACCCATTTCTTGCATGTTTTTGCTATATTAAAAATGTCCCTTGACAATTTTTGCCACATTTCCTTGTTATAATTCTCAAAAATTTACTTTTGTCCATGACTTTTCAATTGATATCCAGATTTAAAATTGAAAGAGTCAACAAATGTTGTCTCATTTTTTAAAAAGTAAAAAAAAGCGCGTAGAAGAAAAATGCAAGGTTGGCAGAAAAGAGGAAAAAATGTGTTCCACTTTTTGACAATATTGCAACGCGTAAAATAAATTACGCATTTTTTATTCCTATAAATAGAGGGTCTCTTGCCCTCATTTAAATCATTCAGAAAAAGAGAGTAAGAATAAAAAGAGATTTATACACCAAGATAAATATTATATTCTTGAGTGTCCTCTTTAGTAGTTGTTTCTTTTACAAGAAAGGAGTATTAATTCTTATTTTCTCCTTGTATTTGAGAGCAGTGTACTCCCATATTTTCATAGTAAAATTCTTCTACCCTGTGGTTTTTCCCCTCTAGCTGTTTGAGGGGTTTCCACGTAAAATTCTCGTGTCTAATTGATTTTCATTATTTATTATCATATCAAACTTTAGTTGTGGTGCTTCCTCACCCCAACAGTGGTATCAGAGCCCTTGGTTATTCTGTCTGTTTTATGCGAAGGTACTATTCATAAATAGTAAATTTTCATGAATAGTAAAATTTGGTAAATAGTACTATTTACGTGAATAGTAAATTCGGTGATGGTATAATTTATCACGATTGTTCATAAAAATATTCAGAAATAATCTAGAAGGGTGTGAAGCAAATAACAATGTCGTAGGGTAGTTACGCTCATGCACCTTTAATTGCCTAGAAGCATAGGCTATGACCTTGTCATTTTGCATTAAGACACAACCTAAACCAATCTTTGAAGCATCACAATAAACTACAAACCCCTCTAATCCTTCTGGGAGAGTCAAAATAGGAGAAAAGGTATCTTTTAAGGTCTGTAAACTCTTCTCACACTCATCTGTCCATATGAATTTGGATTTCTTTTAGGTCAATTTTGTCATAGGAGATGAGATGGAAGAAAAGCCTTTGACGAACCTTCTATAGTACTCGGCTAGACCTAAGAAGCTCCTAATGTCTGAAGGAGATAATGGTCTAGGCCAATTTTTGACTGCCTCTATTTTCTTAGGATCAACCTTGATCCCATCACCGGACACTACGTGACCAAGAAATGCTACCTCCTTTAACCAAAATTCACACTTACTAAATTTTTGCAAATAATTGTCTATCCCTCAAAGTTTAAAGCACAACTCTTAAGTGATTTTTATGTTCTTCCTCACCCCGAGAGTAAATCAAAATATCATCAATGAAAACCACCACAAAAGTATCAAGGTAAGGTTTGAACAGCCTATTCATCAAGTCCATGAACACCGCCGATGCATTCGTTAACCCAAAACTCATCACCACAACTCATAGTGACCATACCTTGTTCGGAAGGCCGTTTTGGGAATGTCACATTCCCTCACCCGTAGTTGGTGATAGCCAGACCGAAGGTCGATCTTGGAGAAGTGACTAGCTCCTTGCAATTGATCAAACAAGTCATCTATTCTAGGGAGTGGGTACTTGTTCTTAATGGTCATCTTATGCACATTCGAAGCGATCCATCCTTCTTTCTCATAAATAACACAGGAGCACCCCACGGCGAAATACTTGGTCTTATGAACCCCTTCTCTAACAAGTCCTTTAACTGTTCCTTCAACTCTTTTAATTCTGCCGGGGCCATACGGTAAGGAGGAATAGAGATAGGTTGGGTATCAGGGAGGAGATCAATACCAAAATCAACTTCCCTTTCGGGAGGGACACCAGGAAGGTCTTCGGGAAAGACATCGGGGAATTCATTGACTATAGGAACCGACTCAAGAGGAGGACTTTTGGAGTTGACATCCCTAACCCTCATAATGTGGTAAATACATCCCTTAGAAATCATTTTGCGGGCCTTAAGATAAGAAATAAACTGACCCTTCACCACCGAATCATGACCCTGCCATTCAATAACAGGCTCATTTGGAAATTGGAATTTGACTCGACGATTCCTACAATCTATGGAAGCATAAGATGCATGTAACCAATCCATCCCAAGAATGACATCAAAATCTATCATGTCAAGCTCAATGAGATCACAAAGAATAACTTTATGCAAGATAGACACCAAATAGGGCTCTAATAACATTTTAGGTAAAACATCAAATCTATTAGCAAGGAATGGAGTAACAAAAGATAAATTTGCACCCGGATCTAATAGTGCATACACATCAAAAGAAAAGACCTTTAACATACCGGTAATGACATTGGGTGCATCCTCAACCTCTTGTATCCCATGCAAGGCGTAAAAGCGGTTGGTGCGTTGGACTCTCCTTGGACTTGTTGACCATGAGCAATTTGGCCTTGAGTCCTACCACCACCATCTCTACAATTCTTAGCATGGTGGCCCAGCTTGCCACACTTAAAGCATGCATTGGAGCCAGCTAAGCATTCCCCTTTGTGAGTCCTTCCACACTTCTTGCAAGCAGGGAATGTTTGAGTAGCAACATTCTCTCTTGGAATTATTAGTTTACCACTCTTGTCCTTGTTGAACCTTGGAGGAGGAGTATTGGTGGAACCTTTTCCCATAAATCATTGCCTATCTTGGCCTTTGCCATTGTTACCATAATTGGACCTTTGAGGGTTAAACCCTCCACCATCCACTCTAGCCTTTTTGAACCCCCTTGATCTCTCTCTAAGCTTCTCTTCTTCAATTTGTTCTGCGTAAGTCATTAACCGAGAGATATCCATCTCCTTGACCAATATGGCTGTTTTGCACTCCTTGGACACCAAGCTTGACACACCAAAAATAAACTTGCTCATCCTAGCTCTTGGGTCGGAGACCATGAAGGGAGCATAGTTGGATAACTTGGTAAATTTGAGAGCATACTCCCTCACGCTCATACTCCCTTGACGGAGGTTGATGAACTCTTGAATTTTGGCCTCCCTTAGCTCCAATGGGAAGAAGCGGTCTAGGAAGGCACCTTTGAACTCTTCCCATCCTATCGATCCTATTTCTTCATCCCTCTCAACAACCCATTGTTCATACCACACTCGAGCCACACCTTTGAGTTGCTAGGCTACTAGCTCGGATTCTTATTTGGTGGCACACCCATGATAGCCACAATCCAATATACCTCATTAATGAATTCCATAGGGTCCTCATCTAGTTTAGAACCATCGAACTCGGGTGGATTCATCCTTTGGAAATCCTGAATCCTAAAGGCTGGATTTTGTATTTGGGGAGGAGGAACACTTAGATTCCCTTGGTTAGCTACGACTTGGGCTAACAAAGTAATAACACTGCGAAACTCGGCACGGGTTACCCCGTCCTCATGATGTTGGGCATTAGGAATCGGAGGAGTTTGGTCCTTATCGTCAACCCTTGCTCTTCGAGGTGGTCTTCCACGAGTCATTATCTAGAGAACACAAAATGGGTCGTTAGTTAAAGGAAAGCTTAGGACACTCTAAGGCACGACATGAATTTGAAAGAAGTAAAAATTTTCCTAAACGCCTCATAGTCTCTTATTCATAATTGTGGCGCGCTTCACAACCATGAACAAGAACCTATTCGACGTGGTATGTTGGACTTCCAAGGATTATTCAAAACCTCGGGCTCTGATACCAAGTTTGTCACGACCCAAGCCTAGGGCCTAGACGTGACATGGCGAATGAGGAACCCGAAAGTACCTCAATCAAGCCTCTTAGCATTCTTTTAGCCTTTCATAGGTAATGATGATAAATAAATACGCGGAAATCATAATAGTAAATCTTCAACTTACATATGTCCAACAATACCTCTAACTATTAGATTTAATGGGGATAAGACAAGTCCCTAGCTCACCCTTAATTATAATAGAAGAAATGTCATAGTAAAATATCTTAACATATCATAAGCTAGAAAGATAAAAGAGTATTGTTCCCGGAACATGAGAACTCACCAAAAGTAGTCTTCAATGGAATATCAACTAGCCACGTGGAGGAGAACGAGGAGGAGCTCTGATCCCTACATGGTGATATCATGTAGGCAAAAGAGTATGCGTTAGTACTATCAATGTACTAAGTATGTAAGGATGCATGAACATTAAGGAAAACATTAAAACATTTATGTAATATGAAACATAATTTAATGTATGCATAATAAATCATATATATATCCTTAAAAATATTCATTTTGTGGGAAATTAACCATAACCGACATTTAAGACCATGCGAGCTATTACATGGAATCCAACATAACCCCCTACGTTGGCTGGGGAGACTACTTGCCGGGTAGAACTCCGTCAACTTCATTCATTTCTTTAACTTTAACTTTAAGGGCTATTTATGGATCCATTAGCCTAAGCCTATAAGGGCTCCTATGTTGGCGCATAGTTAATGAGACAAGGGGTTGCTACTAGGATTCCCTTATTGAATCTCACCTCAATGCCTCATTCGGTGCTAAGTCAATCCCACGAAATAGTTTAATATTTTAAAATATTCATAGCATATACTTGAGAATTCAAACATCATATTCGATAGAATAGCTCATTAAAACATTTGATAATTCAAATATGCAAGAATTGTCCTTATCGCATAAAGAATTCATCATTCATATCATTTCATCATTCTTTCATTTCATAAGACTCCCTTTTTTATCATAGATATTATTTTCATAAATATTTATTTTGAGTCAAAGCTTTCAAGTCAAGCTTTATTAAAAACATAGTAAAACTAGGTGGGTTCAAATCACTTCAACTTGCAAATATGTATGTAAATAAATATACATAAATACTTTGAAATCCATTAATTAAAAATCATGTTTTAAACAACCCACCATGAGTTTCAAGAATCTTTAAATAGATAAATAGAGGAATTACTTGTAAATCATCAATTCATACATATGAAATTATGTTACATCAAAATAGAACAATAATCATTAGTTTAACCATTATTCATACTATTAAGTAAAATTAAGAATTACCATAAGAAAATATTACTTGAAATCAAGAGACTTAATTGAAAGAGTTTTTGGACTACATGGGTGGAAGAACCCATGGATAAATACTCACATAACTTAGAGTAGAGCTTAAAGAAAATAAATATAATTTATCATATAATCAAAATAATTTAGACATGAGAGTGGAAGAAATACTCTCATTGAAGCCCTTACATACCTGGAATCTGAAGCTTTAGTTGGTACCGAAAGACTTAATGAACACTCTTGAGTCCTAGCTTCTCTCCTCGCCGGAACATTTTGTGTACTACCCGGAGTATATGAATCACCGGAATAGTATTTCTTCACTATTAAGAACTAAAACTATATTTGAGAATATGTAAAGAAGTGTATAGAGAGAAGATTTGCTTGAGAAAGCTTGATGAATAAAATGAGGAAATAAGGTGGGTATTTATAGGTGAAAAAGAGAGACCTAACAATAAATAAAATAATTATAAAGAAAAATCTAAAAATTTAATGGAATATATTGATGTCATGGATGATGTTAAATGGAGGACAATTTATGTCATGAGTGATGTCAAATGTATCTAGATCTTTCCATGGTAGGTGAAATGAGTTATCTTTGACAGAATACTCCTTTTCATAGCTGCGTTTGAACAGGATAAATTCCTTATTAGGATTTGGTGTCTACATAAAAATTGTAGATATAGAAGTCTAGGTTTATGTCGTTCAAGAATCAACCAATTTGGATAATCCTACAGTAAGATATGTTTTTTCTTCTATAAACACTCCTTTCCATCACAGTATTCTGTCTTACAATAATTAATTTATTTGACCTATTTAACCTCTGAAACTTAAACTATGGTCTTCCCAAGAGTTGTAGGTAAAGATCTTGTGGTTACTCGAAAATTTGAATCACCCAATTTGGATATTCCTATGAAAAGTTATGCCTAAAATACAGAGGTTGTATCATATTTAGGCGAGAATTGAAAAATCGTATACAACGTTTTTAAGGGATGTTACAAATAGCAAGTGCTACAACTGTGGCAAAAAAGGGCATTTCAACAAAGATTGTTGGTTCAAAAAGAAGAGTGAACACTCTGAGCCATCAAATGCTCAAGGGAATATTGCATGTACCTCAGATGATGACGATATTTTATATAGTGAAGCAATATCAAATAATGAAGGCAGAAAATATTTCATTGATGTCTGAATCATGGACACAGGAGCAACATGGCACATGACTTCCCGGAGAGAATGGTTCCATCAATATAATCCTATCTCAGGAGGGTTTGTGTTCATGAGAGACGATCATGCTTTGGATGTTATTGGTATTGGGTCCATCAAAATAAAAATATAAGATGGAATGATACGCACCATCCAGGAGGTACGACATGTAAAAGACTTGAAGAAGAATCTATTGTTTGGGATAATTAGATGATAATAAATGTTCATATAAGACTCATGGTGGAGTCATGAAAATATCCAAAGGAGCGCTTGTAGTGATGAAAGCGGAAAAACTTGCTGCAAATCTATATGTGCTTAAAGGTGAAACACACCAAAAAGGAGAAACATTAACCACGTCAGCAAGTTTATTTGAAGAATCAATGATAATAAGACATCGTAAACTTGGCCATATATCGTAATGAGGTTTGAAGATTCTTGCTGAGCAAAAGCTTCTTCTAGGGCTCAAAAAGGTTTCACTACCCTTTTGTGAGGATAGTGTTACCAGTAAGCAAAATAGACTAAAGTTTAGTAGTTTCTCTGCTAAAAGCAAAGAAATATTAGATCTGGTCCAATCTAATATCTGGCAAGCATCAGTGGAGTTACTAGGAGGAGCAAAATATTTTGTGTCATTTATTAACAATTTTTCCAGGAGAAGTTGGGTGTATCCAATCAAGAGAAAGGATGATGTTTTTCCAATTTTCAAACAGTTTAAAGCGCGGGTGGAACTTGAATCTAAGAAAAAGATCAAGTGTTTGAGGACAGATAATGGAGAAGAATACACTGGTGATGAATTTGATAACTACTGTAAACAAGAAGGTATTAAAAGGCAGTTCATGGTGGCATATACTCCACAATAAAATGGAGTAGCAGAGCAGATGAACAGAACCTTGTTGGAATGAACAAAAGCTATATTGGCAACTACAGGGTTGGAAAAACAATTCTGGGCAGAAGCAGTCAAAACCGCCTGTTATGTGATCAATCGGTCACCATCAACCGCAATTGATCTGAAAACACCAATGGAGATGTGGACAGGAAAATCAGTTGATTATTCTCGCTTACATATATTCAGAAGTCCTGCTTATGTTATGTACAACACTCAAGAAAAATTGAAGTTGGATCCAAAATCTAGGAAATGCATTTTCTTAGGGTATGCTGATGGAGTCAAGGGGTATCACTTATGGGATCCCACTATCCGTAAGGTGGTAATCAGCAGAGATGTTGTATTTGTTGAAAACAAGATACAAACAAAAGAAGGTAGCACTTCAAAAGAAAAATGAGAGACTACTACAGTTAAAGTTGAAGAAATAGAAGAAGTTCCAGGTTCTTCTGAAGCAGCACCAGAGCATGAAGAACAAGAGCAAGCTGAGATCGAAACTCCACAAGTTCGAAAGGTCAACTAGGAAGAGAAGAGAACCAACTTGGTACTCGAATTATTCTATGGAGAGCAATGTTGCATACTGTCTATTAACAAAAAATGGAGAGCCTTTAACCTTTCACAAAGTTATGAAAGGCCAAGAATCATCTCTGTGGATGGCAGCAATGCAAGAAGTAATTGAAGCTCTTCATAAAAATAAAACATAGGATCTTGTTCAATTACCACAAGAAAGGAAGGCCATTGGAAACAAATGGGTCTACAAGATCAAACGCAATGGTAATGATCAAGTGGAGAAGTATCGTGCAAGATTGGTGGTAAAAATATTTGCTAGGAAAGAAGGTATAGTCTTTAATGAGATATTTTCTCCGATGGTTTGACTCACAATAATTCGAGTGGTCCTGGTGATGTGTGCTACATTTGATTTGTATTTGGAGTAGTTAGATGTCAAAACTGCATTTCTTCATGGAGAACTTGAAGAAAAAATTTGCA
The DNA here is from genome assembly GCF_947179165.1 of Solanum dulcamara. NCBI lineage: Eukaryota > Viridiplantae > Streptophyta > Magnoliopsida > Solanales > Solanaceae > Solanum > Solanum dulcamara. Next base: position 32,548,797 of record NC_077244.1, on the reverse strand, counting down.
TGCTCCAACCAAAAGGTTTTGAAGAACAAAGAAAAGAGAACTTAGTTTGCAGGTTGAACAAATCTCTTTATGGTCTCAAATAGGCACCGAGATGTTGGTATAAGAGATTTGATTCCTTCATTATAAGCCTTGGATACAATAGACATAGTTCAGATCCTTGTGTTTATTACAAGAGATTTGGTGATGAAAATTTTGTTATTTTGTTGTTGTATGTTGATGACATGTTGGTAGCAGGCCCCAACAAAGATCTTCTCAAAAATTTAAAGGCACAGTTGGCTAGGGAGTTTGAAATAAAGGACTTGGGACTAGCAAATAAGATTTTAGGGATGCAAATTCACCGAGACAGAAATAATAGGAAAATTTGGGTTTCTCAAAAGAACTAATTGACGAAAATCTTGAGGTGCTTCAAGATGCAAGATTGTAAGTCAATTTCTACCCCACTTCCTATTAATTTCAAGTTATCCTCAAGTATGAGTCCTAGCAATGAAGCAGAGAGAATGGAGATGTCTCGAATACCGTATGCATCAGTAGTAGAAAGTGATCAGTCGATATATGGCTAATCCTGGTAGAGAGCATTGGAATACTGTTAAGAGGATCCTGAGATATATCAAAGGTACCTCAGATGTTACAATGTGTTATGGAGGATCAGACTTTACTGTTAAAGGTTATGTTGATTCAGATTATGCAGGTGATCTTGATAAAAGTAAGTCCACCACAGGTTATGTGTTAACTCTTGTCGGAGGAGTTGTAAGCTGAGTTTTAAAACCATAATCTATCGTGGCTACATCTATGACTGAAGCAGAATATGTAGCAGATACACAAGCGAGCAAAGAGGCAATATGGATGCAGATGTTACTGGAGAAGCTCGGGCACAAACAAGAAAATATTGCTCTGTTTTGTAACAGTCAGAGCGCTTTGCATCTTGCAAAGAATCCAGCATTTCATTCAAGGACAAAGCACATACAAGTTCAGTATCACTTTGTTCGTGAGAAGGTGGAAGAAGGCAGTGTGGACTCAGAAAATTCACACCAATGACAACCTAGCAGATATGTTTACAAAGCCGATCAACAATAATAAGTTCATATGGTGTCGATCTTCTATTGGCCTAGCAGAAATGTAGCATTGAGTAATTGGGTAGAAAGAATGGTGTGAAGACTTAATTAATTCTGAATTAAATCTTCAAGTGGGAGAATGAAAGAGTCAACAAATGCTTCCTCAAAGAGTCAACAAGTGTTGCCACCTTTTTTGAAAAGTAAAAAAAACGCGTAGAAGAAAAATGCAAGGTTGGCAGAAAAGAGGAAAAAATGTGTTCCTCCTTTTGACAATAACGCGTAAAAAAAATTACACGTTTTTTATTCCTATAAATAGAGGGTCTCTTTCCCTCATTTAAATCATTCAGAAAAAGAGAGTAAGAATACAAAGAGAGTTATACACCAAGATAAATATTGTATTTTTGAGTGTCCTCTTTAGTAGTTGTTCCTTTCACAAGAGGGGAATGTTAATTGTTGTTTTCTCCTTGTATTTGAGAGCAGTGTACTCTATATTTTCATAATAAAATTCTTCTACCCCGTGGTTTTTCCCCTCTATCTGTTTGAGGGGTTTCCACGTAAAATTCTCGTGTCCAATTTATTTTTATTATTTATTATCATATCAACTTTAGTTGTGGTGCCTCCTCACCCCAACAAAAATTACTTCTTAAAGTGTAGTTTTTGTCTCCTTGCAGCCTTAGGAACTCAATTTTTGATTCACGGAATATAAAGACAACCAGGTGCTGCTTTCTGATTATTACGCAGGTCTTTTGTTTCCATCCAGTGGTTCTAGAACCACATTCGTTTCCTTTTAATTTTTCGAGTAAAATATCTGTATTAAATTGATTCTTAGATAGAGTCGAGTTTTCGTATTGGTATGAAATTGAAATGCTTCTTAAGTTATCTTGTAGTTCTGTTTGTGCTTGTTGCTAGAGTTTTTTGTGCACGTATGAGGAAGACTGGTCTCTTTAAGTCTCAACTAATTCATAACCATAACATATCGAAAACGAGGTGAACGTAAAGGGAAAACACAACAAATGTCCCCACTTGTCTAGAAGTCCCAACTATAAGTCAAAGCTTATATAGTACCAAAATAATTGTTACAGATGAAAAATTCTGAGGAAGCATTAATAACCTTGGACTCACCTTGTTTCTATAAGATAAGTTGACCGATGTTTGATGTCATAGACTGGTACAAGATTGTTTCCTGTTATCTTTGACCTTTTTTTATCTTTTTCATAAATGATTAAGGCTATTGAGTTTCCAATCTCAAATCAACTACATTTAGAGATGATGGATAAGTACGAGACTAGAATCTCATATATCTTTGAAAGATAAGAAGGATAGAGGAAAGAGGAAAGAGGAAAGAGGAAAGAAGAAAAAGGAAAGAGGGAGCTTTGGTTAAAAGAAGACGGAACATCCCGAAAAGATCACATTTTGTCTAGGGATGTCCTATTTATGATGATCTTAGATTTTAGGCTAGGAATTAGCATCCACTAATAGTAGTTGTGTGCACGATATTTTGTTACTGTCTGCCTCGATTTTTGTGTATGCTTTTAATTCCCTTAATTTTAAAAAGAAAATTGTTCTCCTGCTTGTTATGTTTTTGTTGTTGATCTATTAATTCTTAACTATGCTTAAAGTTTGGAGTATACGCTGAAATTCGTCTTGGTCTTTCATTAAAAGACCAGGCCAATGGTCTTCGCAAACGCGGCTACAGTGCTCCGCAAATGCAGAGGCCAAGAAACTTGACCTTCGCGAATGTGGCCAAAGGCCCGCGATCGCAGAGGCTAATGACTCAAGCCTCCACAAATGCGGTCAAGGCTCCGCGATCGCGGGGATCAAATTCCTAGACCTCCACGAACTTGGCCTAGGGCCAGCAATCGCAGAGAGCAAACGGTGCTGCACCAGATATAAGCAAAAGCTGAATTTTTCACCAAGTTCAAATATCCGATGGGGTATTCGGAATTCGTTCAAAATCTCGTGCATGGAAATGAGATATGCTATCCTACCAAATTCGACGTTCTGGACTCAATGGTGCAGTCAAAATTTCCATACAAGATCGTTACGATTGAAAGTAGGTCCCACACCCAAAGGCCATTTTGAGCCAAATTCCACAACGGGCCTCGAAATTAGACTGAAAGCCTTGGGAAATGAACGAATGGTTGCTTTAGACCAAACTCAACAATATAGAACTAACCACGCTATCAGAATTTTCATCCGAGCACATTTTTTAAAATATTGACCAAAGTCAACTATAGGCCAAACTTTAAAGACAAAATCGCCAAATGGTCATAAACTCGTACCGATCGCCTCGGTACTCGTGCCGATCATGCTGCTCACCTAATTTGGTCATTTCAGAGCTGATGGGACCGTAAAAATTCCGTTCTGAGGTCATTTTCCTGAAATTATGGCCGAAATCAACTTTTCAAGTTATAAAAGCTCCAAAATAGGGAAACGGGCCTAAAACCCAAACGAATGACCAGACGACCGAACAGTCAGTGCCAGCAAGTCATAAATGACTTGGGTCGCTACAAAAATGCTCTAAATGACGGAATGAATGTTTTAATTCAAAAATGACCTGGAGTGTCATTACACTCTCTCTATTTTAATTGATGGATATTCTGAAAATGGACTTGATTATGTGACTATTAGTAATTTACCCCATTGTTTGTAGGCATTGTGAGATAAGTAACATTGACAGAGTTATGGGTGCTGATATTCCTTTTAATATTTCATTTTGTTGTAGATTTAGAATCGGCTATTTTTGTACTTAGAACTCTTGAATAGTCAACTGGATAGTTATAAGTGAGTTCCTTTGTATCACTGGATAAGGTTTGAGCTAATTGTTGCACAAGATTTTCTTGTTTTGACCCGAGGAAGAAATCGACAAGGACAAGATCTACAGCTTGATTATCTTTAGGAATGGTCTTCATTGTTTGATTTAGAATACTCTCATATTTATAGTATGTTGACTTCTTGGTCTTATTTGCTAATTTGTATACCTGTTGTTTCATGAATTAAATTTTTTGCAATACTTGGTTATATGCCTTCTCTGTCCTTAATGTTCTTTGGATGTCTTCAAAAAAGATCACCTTGATTTTTCTAGTGATTAATATTCATTTGATAAATATTTTTGTTAGTTTAGTTCAATATGCTAATTGTCTATCTCGAATGAGGTTTAATGTAATTTATTTAGCTAAGTTATCACATGTTTGTAGGGTTATTATGTATTTTAGTACAAGATTTAAATGTGTACAGATTACTTCGTTACATGTAACTTTTTCACCTAGTAATAACATGAAAAGATTAGGTGCTCATCAATTATAACAAAGTTTCATACTTTGCACCTGTTTGTAGATTTCAGCAACATGACTTTGAATTGTCTGAACTTATCAGAAGCACTATATGGCTTCATCAATATATTAATCACTTCTTCTGTTGACTTTCTCCTACTTGGACCTTCTTCACTGCCCTCTTATTCATAATCAAAAAATTTCATTTAATGATTGCATCCTGCTACCCTATTTTATTCATAGTCATGTCTTCTACTACTTGTTCTCTAATTTTGGCATGAAATTCAAGAGTTATAGGTCAGTAGAGTAGCATACGATTTCTTTTATTGTGATATTTCTATTAGAGTTTCTTGTTGCTAAAAGGATTTAAATCTTGACTTCACTGAACATGTCTAGATTTTTTTCTTACTTTGGGTCACATATTGCTAAAGGAATCTAAATACTGACTTTAAATTTTAGCTTTGCATGAACCTAATTCTAGTGATTTGCTTTTGTTAATAGGATTCTAATGGATAATGATGATAAAAGTTGGATGAACTGCTTCAGATGGACGGATGAATATATACATGGAGTGAACAATTTTGTTAATAAGGTATTTGAACGAGCTTCTCAAGGAAATGAGATACTATGCCCTTGCAAAAAGTGCATAAATCGCTATTGGCACTATAGAGATGTGGTGGAGGATCACTTGATTAATGATGGGTTTGTTGCTAGTTACACCAAATGGATTTTTCATGGAGAAGGAATTTCCTCGGGAAATACACCTCATCCAATCAATAATGATAAATGCTCTAATTTACATGACGATATTGATGGGCCGCTTCATGATACATTTAGAAATGTTGATGCTGAATTAGGGCATGAAAAAGGATTGGGAGAGGAATTATCGGAAGATGCAAAGAAGATTTTTAAATTATTGGAGGAAGGGAAACAACAGTTAGGGTTGTACAGGGCAAATCGATAAATCGTACCAAATCGATAAATCAAACCAAATCCGAAAAAAACCCGACTAGTAGTTTGGTTTGACTTGATTTGGTGTTTGGAAAAAAAACCCGACCATTATAGAGTTGGTTTGATTTTAACTAAAACAAGTCAAACTGAACCCAAACCGGTCTATTATAGATATACTACTTTTAAATTATGTTATACATAAAAAATTTATTAAAATGTGATTTATAAATATTTTTTTAAAATTTTTCATAATTTTTTTTCTTTCTTACATTTAGATTTGTACTTGAGAAGCTCATCTAAATAATATACAAAAAAACTCATCTTATAAAGTTATATTATAAAGTTAAAACTTCAAGCAGTGTTCTGTCTCCATCTTATATGTTGATATTTTGTACTAGAACTATTTTTCAGAAGCACTGATCTGTGCTTTTTATTAGATAATATGAAAAACCCGAGAAATCCAAAAAAAACCAAAAAACCTGAGAAAAATTGATATCGAAAAACTCAACTTTTATTGGTTTGGTTTAGTTTATAGATTTAATAACCCGACACAAATGATTTGGTTTGGTTTGTATAAAATCTGAATCAAACCGATCCATGTACACCCCTAACAACAGTTATGTCAGGGATGTGAAAATTTCAGTAAATTGAGTTTCACCATTCGATTGTATCTATTTAAATCCTTGCATAGGTTGAGTTATGTGGCATTTTTAGACTTGTTAGATTTGATAGAGGCATTTTCCTTTTTTCAGCTACCAGAGTCTTTTAACAAAGCTAGAACGGTGATAAAAGATTTGGGTCTTCATTATGAAAAAATTTATGTTTGCCCTAATGATTGAATGCTATTTTAGAAGGAAAATGAGAATGTAGATAATTTCTCTGTTTGTGGGTCTTCTAGATGGAAAAGTGTTGGTCATTCATCTACAAATGCAAGCTCTAAAATTCCTGCAAAGGTTTTAAGGTACTTTCCCTTAAAGCCTAGGCTTCAAAAGATATTTATGTGTCCTGAAACAACTGCTACAATGAGATGACATGCTAATGAACGACCCAAAGATGAAAATAAAAGGCATCCTGCTGATGGAGAAACATGAAAGGATTTTGATAATTTGCACCAAGACTTCTCAGGGATCCACGGAATGTTAGGCTTGGTCTCGCAAATGATGGTTTCAATCCATTTTGAACAATGAGTATTTCTCATAGCACGTGGCCTATTATGTTGATGAACTACAATTTACCACCATGAAGTTGCATGAAGTCAGAGTACATTATGTTGTCAAGGATCATTCCAGGTCCTTCCTCTCTCGAAAATGATATAGAGAATCAAATTATAATGGAAGCATAATATTGCGTCCTTGGAATATGAGGATTCACCAACAAGGAACTAGCGATAGACAACTCTAGCCAAGTATGTGAGAAGCATGCATAAATAATGATAATAGGATATAAGCAATATAAACATGGAATGCATGACCAATATCTTGAAACCATGTGTAAAACTGGAAAATATTTGAATATCATATCATAATCCGGTGGTTAATGCATCATAAACATCATAAGAACTTATATAATTTATTATACCTTTATGTGGGACAGGAAATTTAACTGACATATAAGACAATGCGAGCTATAATATTGAATCTAATGTAACTCGTACATTGAGAAAGGAGAGGCTACTTGTGAAGGTAGACTACATGAGAAAATCTTAAACTTGAACTATTTGTGGATCCACTAGCTAGGTCATAAAGGCAAACCTATGTAGGCAATGTAGTTAGGGACTAAAAGTTTCTACTAGAATTCTCTTGGGTCACTAGTTGACCTTTCAGACCAAACCCCACCTCAAAAATCATCTTGGTGCTTAGTCAATATTCCAATAAAAATCATAAATCATAGTCCCAACATCATTAGAAAAGAAGGTAATCATAAAAATGAATGCAACATCATAAAAATATTCATCAGAGTAGCTCATTAACATGATTGATTCATACATAAATAAGAAAACATTTCAATCTCAATGAATCTTTGATTAGGTGAGAAAATCATTCATCATTTTTAACATGAATGTGTGCGGAAAACCCATCACAACCTTTTTACTTTGCTTGAAACATCATTGAAATTATAATATATCATCATTAATTCTTTCATAAATCATTCATAAGTCCTTGATAATCATTCATAAAAATCCTTTATATGTCACAATCGTAATTCCTTAAAATTATACATGAAAATAATATAGGGTATGGGTCCATAAAAAACAACTTCAAATCATGAAGTGTAACTTCAATTGTGCATAATTAGATCAATAATAATGAAATAAACCATAATTGAGATGACCCTATGCAATTCCATATAAACTTAGGGCTAGAACATAATCATACAAAAAGAATTTGAGAGAAAAGCCTTTGGGACTCCATGGATGGAAGGATCCATGAATGAATTCGAACATACCTTAGACAATTAAATCCCTAAAAGAACTTGAATTGGAGACTTGGACGTGAATTTCCTTGGAACCTTGATTAAGGTAGAAGAAGACCTTGGGAGGAAATTCTACACAACATATTTATGTTTTGGATGATTGGGAGTGAATGGGGGATTTAGGAGGGTTTGGTTAGTTATTAGAACAATATTAATCCCCAAAAACTATCCATATACATTAGCAAAATAATAGAAAAAAGACCAAATCACCCTTAATTAAAACTAGCCAAGGTCACCAGGACAGCCACTCTTCAAGGTCCTTGAAAAGCTCCACGAGCCATGAAGTGTTCTAGAGAAACTAAGGATCAAAAATTGGAAATAGGAGGAAACCTTGACGAATGGGGATGACGGACCGTAGAAGGCATGACAGGCTGTGAAGGCCCTCGTGAAAACATCCTACATTCAATATCCTAAAGGCTCTTTTTATGGTAGGGTTGATGGACCATCATGAACATCATGGGCCATGGAGAAGTTCGTGAAAGGGAGACTTGCTTAGTGGCCTTGAAGGTTGGGTTCCATGGAGCATATGATGGTCCGTGAACAAGTCTATAGGTCGTAGACCCGGTCGTGGCCTTCTCCAAATTTTCCCTTATTTCTTGTCACTTCCAAGATCCCTTTCCATGGGTTGTGGTACTTTGTACGCCCGTGAAGGGCCTCATGAACTTTATCTGGTGCAAATTTTTCTGAGATTTTCCATTTGCACTTTGTTTTTCCGACTTTCCAACTTCTAGAGCCTTACACCAAGGGTTCGCTTAGGAACAAGCAATAGTTTGTGAGTGTCGGCCACGCCTAGGGTGTAGACTCGAGGCGTGATAATTTGGGTAGTTATATGACATCTAAAATAGTCTAAAATGACGTAGTTTAGGAGTTGAATAAAGTGAAAAAGTCCAAAATACCCCTAGATTAAATATTTTGAAGTGACCTACTGATAGGACCTACAATTCTTAGTTCCTTCGGCTTGTCAAAACCTCTCGTAGAAACCCATGACACAAAACTAAAATCAACCTCAACCCTTCAGATATTCCTTCTACGGCTAATAAACAGCCCAACATATCATAGGACATGTCTGTAAAATGTGTGCACCAAAACATTAGCTAGTGTAATTGCACATTGACCTTCCATGTAGCACCCTCAACTAATTAATTCCTCCATAAAAACCTTCACGAGTGCAATCTCTATATTCCTCAACATCCATACTTGACGATCTTACATCTCAATCAAAACCTCCTCATAAGATAAACTCTCTTTCACACAAATGTTGTCCAATAGCGCAATAGGAGTGGGATCATCAATACACTTCTTCAATAAAAAAGCATGAAACACTAGATGCATATTCAAACAATTGTGTGAATTTCAAAGAATACTCTCTCATGCTCATGTTGCCTTGGTTGATATAGATGAACAGTGGAATCTTGGCCTCCCTTAGTTTAAGAGGGATGAAATAGTCAAAAAAGGTATTTTTGAACTCTTCCCAATACAATAGACTCGCATCTCTAATCTTTCTAGTTTCCATTAATCAAACCAAATTTGGGCTACGCCCTTCAATTGAAACACAGATAAGTATTCCCTCTTCATCGGACTAACTCTCATAATATCGCCAATCTTGTGAATATCCTCTGTGAAATCTTGTGGATCCTCATCTACCTTTTGTAATATCCCTCAAAATAATCATAATTGTCTTAAGAATGCCTTGGGAATAGGCCGCTCATTTAATGCATTATCCGTAATCTCTTTGCAAAATTTGAGTTTGGAATATCGATTAGGGGGGTCAAAACCTCCGCATCGCTAACCTGGCGATGGTTTTTTGGCCGAATTTAGTTTTTAGCAAGGGCACTTTAGACTTTTCCCTAATTGATATTTAATAAACCTACATGTTTTTAGAACTAAATTCAATTCTATAAATTGACCTAAACCTTTAACTCTATTCTTTCTTCTATGATTCAACTACTCAAATATTTCTCTCTCTACAAAAGACTCTCAAAGGCTCCATTGAAGACTTCAAGTAAATTCACTCAATCTCTCCATCAAAACTCTCAATTTATTCCAAATTATTTAGTTTTCTCACTTAAGGTATGTGGGTATTGATTCATGGATTCTTTCATGCATGAAGAACAATCAATTTCTCAAGGTTTTCTATCAAATTAAAGTATGGTATTTTATGAGTTTTATGACCTCTATTCCTATTGCATGAATTATGATTCAAAGTATGATCATGAGTCTATTTTGATATAAATTGATGGTTATTGTATTTAATTGAAGAGTTTTTCCATTAATTCTCTTATTTGGATCTCTAGGGTTCATGATGTAAATTACGAGTATTTTGAATTATACTTCCTAGGGATATTATCTATATGAATTATGTATTGGATGATATAAAGTTTATGATCATGCATGTTTTCAAGTCAATTACATGATTTTCAAAGTCAATTGATTATGCAATTGAGTTCTACTCTAAGTTCAAGGTATGAATTTCATGCAAGTTATGAAGTAAGGTAACTTAGGGCCATATGTGGTGATATAAGGCCTAAAAGGTGACTTAGGGACCTATGTGGTGACCTAAGGCCTAAAGATATGAATTATGCAAATATGATTGTAATAATGAAAGGAAAATTCTCATATTACAAGTATGTTATGAAAATGAGCTACTCTATGATTTCAAACCTATGATAATAACTATGATATATGTAATTATGATTTCTATGCTATGCATTTATTCCGTCGGATTTAATTTAGCACTGAGTGGACTTGAGGTGGGGGTCTTACCAAAAGCTTTATTAGCAGCCTCATGTCACATAAACTACGTGCCACCCTAGGTTCCCTTCATGGCCTAGCTATTGGATCCACATATAGCATATGTATGACCCGTCTAGCGGGGTAGAGTCTACATTGGCAAGTAGATTACTCTTTTTCTTCATTGTATGGGGAGACAATGTGATTTCATGTTATAGCTCGCATGGTTTATTATCGGTTATAATTTCTATACCACATATGTATGATCTCTTATGTATTCCATGATTTTAAATTATGCTTTTTAAATGCTTTGGTCAAAATTATTTTCTCATGACTTTACTTATCTCATATTATCATTTAATTTATTTGACCATTGTATTTTATGATTTATATTGCATGTCATGCCCTCATACTTAGTAAATTCCAACATACTAATGCATACTTTTTGCCTACATTATTTTTGAGGTTGAAGATCATACTCATCTATGTGGCTAGTTAAGCTTTCCTATCCAATGGTATTTGTGGTGAGTCCTTATTTATCGGGGACTAGTTATCGAGTTAGTTATTATTTTCAAATACTTTTTCTATTTTTCATACAGAGGGTGAGCTAGGGACATGTCTTAGCCCCCACCCATATTCATGAGTAAAGGCATCTAGTTGGATAAATGTTTCGAGTTTATGTTGTCATGTGACATTCTTAAATTTCTATTCATAGTTTAGACTCTCTTATGATGTTTTTGCTGTTACTTTACCTTATGTATGTTTATGATATATACAAGAGGCTTGGTTGGATCCCTTTTGAGTTTCAAACATCGTGTTACAACTAGGCCCTAGGTCAGTTCTTAACAAACTTGGTATCAAAGCGTAAGGTTTTTCAAGTGTCCTAGGGTGTCCACTATCCCACGTCAAGTAGTGTCTTATTCATGGGTGTGAAGCGCGCCACACTTATGAGTAGGAGGCTATGAGGCATTCTAGGAATTCTCACCTTTTTTATGATCCATGTCGTGCTGTAGAGTTTACCATAACACTTCTTTTTCCTATCGGTCTTTCTTTACCATTTTCAGAAAGATGGCCCTAAGAAGACCACTATTTCTAAAGGGTGTATTTATCATATTACACAAGTTAGGTACATCCATTCCAAAACTCCTACTCTTGAGTCGGTCCCTATAGTTAATGAGTTCTTCATTGTGTTTTTCGATGATTTGCCTGTTATTCCTCCCGCAAGGAAAATTGAATTTGGTATCGATCTCCTTCTCAATACCCAACCTATTTCTATTCCTCCTTATAGTATGGCTCTAGCGGAACTTAAGTAGTTGAAAGAACAATTGAAGGATTTGATGGATAAGGGTTTTATAAGACCGAGTATTTTACCATGGGGTGCTCCCATATCATTTGTTAGGAAGAAAGATGGGTCACTCCGAATATGTATAGACTACTGGAAATTGAATAAGGTCCCCATAAAGAACAAATATCCAATTCCAAGGATAGATGAATTTTTTGATCAATTACAAGGAGTAAGCTACTTTTTTTAAGATTGACCTCCGTTCTGGTTATCATCAATTGAGGGTAAAGGAGTGTGATATTCCTAAAACAGCTTTTCGGACAAGGTATGGTCATTTGAATTTATAGTAATATCATTTAGTTTGACTAATTCTCCCACTATATTCATGGATTTAATGAATCGTATTTTCAAGCCATATTTGGACATTTTTGTAGTGGAGTTCATTGATGATATCTTGATTTATTCTCGAAATGAGGAAGATCATATGGGTCACTTGAGGATTATGTTGCAAATATTGAGAGAAAAGAAATTATTTGCTAAATTTAATAAGTGCGAGTTTTAGTTGAGGGAAGTTGCATTTCTTGGTCATGTGGTTTTCAGTGATGGGATTAAAGTAGATCCAAAAAAAATGGAGGCGGTTAAGAATTGGCCTAGACCATTATCTTCTTCGGACATTAAATATTTTTTGGGCTTATTCAGATAATACAAAAGGTTTGTTGAAGGTTTCTCATCTATTTCTTCCCCTTTAACTAAGTTGACACAAAAGAAGGCAAAATCCCAATGGTCGGAAGAATGTGAGAAAAGTTTCCAAATATTGAAGGATCGTCTTATGTCGGCTCCTATTTTGACAATGCCCAAAGGTTTGGATAGGTTTGTTGTTTATTGTGATGGTTCACGTGTTGGTTCGGGTTGTGTCTTGATGCAACATGGTAAGGTTATATCCTATGCCTCTAGACAACTTAAAGTGCATGAAAGGAACTATCCAACCCATGATCTTGAACTTGCGGCGGTTGTGTTTGCTTTGAAAAATTAGCGTCATTATCTATATGGGGTGCAAGTTGATGTATTTACCGACCACAAAAGCTTGCAATATGTGTTTAGTCAAGTGGACTTGAACCTTAGGCAAAGGAGGTGTCTTCAACTCCTAAAAGAATATGACATGAGTGTATTATACCATCCGGATAAGGAAAATATTGTAGACGATGCTATTAGTCGGTTGTTTATGGATAGGTTTTTAATGGGAAGATGACAAGAAAGAGTTTGTTAAAGATATTCACCAATTGGCTTGTTTGGTGGTAAGATTGAGTGATTGTAATGAGTGTGGTATTTTTGTTTGAAATAGTCCAAAATTATGATTGGTAGTGCATGAGAAATTGATGGTGGATGAGAAGATTGAGGTTCTCTCACAAGGGGGAAATGGAGTATTTCATTACCAAGGTTGGTTGTGTGTCCCAATGTAGATGGCCTAAGAGAAATGATATTGAGTAAAGTTCATAGCTCTTGATGGATGAGATAGGGAAGATTGGGGGAAGAGTGGGTGTTCCATATTATGATAATTATTGTACGTTTGGTCCATTTAAGGTTATAAACATGGAGAAAGAGTTAGATTAGACCTTGTTGTGTGCAATAGATAGGTAAGAGTATATTGGTTTGACCTTTGGTAGGAGTGAATACCAATGAGGATATAGAGATGCTAAGTTAGACACAATAATTACTAAGTGATGTTGACTTCAAGGGAGCCATAAAGTGGTAGAATGGTAGGCTTGAATGTGTGGTTGTAGATATGTGAGTGATTGTAATAGGCTATTGATGACTTCTTATTAAGGGTTTCAAGTTATTATATTAGAGTGGTTATAGAAATAGGCTTGAATGTAGTGTTGATGGCATAGGGGTGAATGTACGATGTATTGGGTGTTTCTTTATTAGGTCTCGAGGTTTGTTGAATATCGTAGTAAGGGGTAGTATGCTTGGGATAGAATTTCCTATAGAGGTAGAGGACCCTAAGGTGTATTGGTGGAATGGCATGAAGAGGATGCAGTGGAGTTTGCGGCTAAGTGTCCTAATTGTCAACAAGTGAAAGTTGAGCATCAAAGGCCGAGAGGTCTAGCTCAAGAAATCAAAATTCCTACATGTAAGTGGGAAGATGTGAATATGAACTTTGTCACTGGTTTTCCTCGTACTAGAAGACAACATGATTCTATTTGGTTCATTGAGGACCGAATGACCAAATCTGCACATTTTCTACTGGTCAAGACTTCTTATGGTGCCGAAGACTATGCTAATTTGTACATTCATGAACTTGTGAAACTTCGTGGTGTTTCTTTGTCGACTATATCAGATAGAGGTACTCAATTTAGTTCACATTTTTGGAAGTCATTTCAAAAAGGTTTTGGCACTAAAGTCAAGCTAAGTACCACTTTCCATCCTCAAACCAATGGACAAGATGAAAGAACAATTCAAACCTTGGAGGATATGTTAAGGTCATATGTGATTGATCTTAGAGTAAGTTGGGATGACTATTTTCCATTAATTGAGTTCTCCTACAATAATAGTTATCATTCTAGCATCCAAATGGCTCCTTTTGAAGACTTGTATGGGAGAAGATGTAGGTCTCCGGTGGGGTGGTTTGAAGTAGGTGAGATGGCATTGGTTGGTCCAGATTTTGTAGTTGATGCAATGGAGAAATTAAGGCTCATAAGAGAAGATTGAAAATGGCTCAAAGTAGTCAAAAGTCCTATTCGGACACTAGGAGGACAGAGCTTGAATTTGATGTGGATGATATGGTATTTGAAGATTTGACCTATGAAAGGGGTAATGCGGTTTGGTAAGAAAGGGAAGTTGAGCCCTAGATATATAGGACCCTATAGGATATTGAAGCGCATTGGCAAAGTAGCATATGAGTTAGACTTGCCACTTGAGTTGGCTTTGGTTCATCCGGTATTTTATGTGGCAATGTTGAGGAAGTTTGTGGGTGATCCAAATTCTATTGTACCAATGGAGAATGTAAGTATTGAAGAGAATTTGACTTACGAGGGTGTCCCGGTTGAGATTTTAGAAAGGCAAGTGAAGAGGTAAAGAAATAAAGACATTGCATCCGTCAAAGTCTTATGGAGGAATCAACAGGTAGAGAGTGCTACGTGGGAAGCGGAATCAGACATGATGAAGCATTATCCGTATCTCTTTCCTTTCACTCGATCCTAAAGGTACTATGTTATTCATGGTTAAATTGATTAAACTCCTACATTTCAGTTCCATATGTGATTCATATGCATGCATGATTTATGAAAATAATTTTTCTCAAGGACTATGTCTTATGTTAACTATGAAGTTTATATGTTCTATGCATTTTTCAAAGTGTTCTCATATCCATGTTGGGTTTATAAGTACTTTTTCCATGCCCTTCCTATATTAGTTGGATATCATTCGAGGACGAATGTTCCCAAGGGGAGGTATTGTAATATCCCTCAAAATACTCATAAGTGTCTTAAGAATGCCTTAGGAATAGGCCATCATTTAATGTACTATACTTAATCTTTTTGGTAAATTCGAATTTGGAATATCTATTAGAGGGTCAAAATCTGTAGAGAAATAGTCTCGGTGAATTTTTAGTACCCGTAGATCGAACGATAGATTTCTCAAAGGAACTACGCAAACTAGTAAAGTGTGCGGCAAGTCTGCATCGCGGACTTGCTTGCCTCTGCATTGCAAACCTGGCGATGGTTTTCTAGATGAATTTATTTTTTAGCAAAGTACTTTAGGCTTTTTCCTAATTGATAGTTAATAAACCTACACATTTTTAGGACCTAATTCAACTCTATAAATTGACCTAAATCTCTAACTCTATTCATTCTTCTACAACTCACCTACTCAAATATTTCTCTCTCTACAAAAGACTCTCAAAGGCTCCATTGAAGACTTCAAGTAAATTCACTCAACCTATCCATCAAAACTCTCAAGTTCTTCCAAATTATTTGGTTTTCTCACTTAAAGTATGTGGGTGTTGATTCATGGATTCTTTCATGCATGAAGCGCAATCAATTTCTCAAGATTTTCTATAAAATTAAAGTATGGTATTTTATGGGTTTTATGATCTCTATTCCTAGAGTATTATCATGAGTCTATTTTGATATAAATTGATGGTTATTGCATTAAATTGAAGAGTTTTTTCATGAATTCTCTTATTTTGATCTCTAGGGTTCATGATGTAAATTACGAGTATTTTGAATTATACTTCCAAGAGATATTATCTATATGAATTATGTATGGGCTGATATAAAGTTTATGATCATGCATGTTTTCAAGTCAATTACATGATTTTCAAAGTCAATTGATTATGCAATTGAGTTCTACTCTAAGATCAAGGTATGAATTTTATACAAGTTATGAAGTAAGGTGACTTAGCACCGTATGTGGTGATCTAAGGCCTAAAAGGTGACTTAGGTCCTTATGTGGTGACCTAAGGTCTAACGACATGAATTATGCAAATATTATTGTAATGATGAAAGGACAATTCTCATATTACAAGTATGTTATGAAAATGAGCTACTCTATGATTTCAAACCTATGATCATGACTATGATATATGTAATTATGATTTCTATGCTATGCATTTATTCTGTGGGATTTGACTTAGCACCAAGTGGACTTGAGGTAGGGGTCCTACCAAAAGCCTTATTAGCGGCCTCATGTCCCATAAACTACGTGCCACCATAGGTTCCCTTCATGGCCTAGTTATTGGATCCACATATAGCGTATGTATGACCCGCCTAGCGGGGTAGAATCTACATTGGCAAGTAGATTACTCTTTTTCT
Source organism: Solanum dulcamara (assembly GCF_947179165.1). NCBI lineage: Eukaryota > Viridiplantae > Streptophyta > Magnoliopsida > Solanales > Solanaceae > Solanum > Solanum dulcamara. The sequence continues at coordinate 32,532,227 of NC_077244.1, read as the reverse complement.
TCATTGTATGGGGAGACAATGGAATTCTATTTTATAGCTCGCATGGTATTATTATCGGTTATAGTTCCTATACCACATATGTATGATCTCTTATATATGCCATGATTTTAAATTATGCTTTTTAAATGCTTTGGTCAAAAATATTTTCTCATGACTTTACTTATCTCATCTTATCATTTAATTTACTCGACTATTACATTCCATGATTTATATTGCATGTCACTCCCTCATATTTAGTATATTCGAATGTACTAATATATACTTTTTCCTACATTGTCTTTTAGGTTGAAGATCATACTCATCTACATAGCTAGTTAAGCTTTCCTATCCAGCAGTGTTTATGGTGAGTCCTCATTTAGCGGGGACAAGTTATCAAGTTAGTTATTATTTTCAAAGACTTTTGCTATTTTTTATATTGAGGGTGAGTTAAGGACATGTCTTATCTCCCACCCATATTAATGAGTAGAGGCATCTAGTTGGATAAATGTTTCGAGTTTATGTTGTCATGTGACATTCTTAAATTTTTATTCATAGTTTAGACTCTCTTATGATGTATTTGTTGTTACTTTACCTTATGTATGCTTATGACATGTACAAGATGCTTGGTTGGATCCTTTTGGGGTTTCAATCGTCGTGTTAAAACTAGGCCCTAGGTCGGTTCATAACAAACTTGGTATCAGAGCATAAGGTTTTTCAAGTGTCCTAGGGTATCCACTATCCTGCGTCAAGTAGAGTCTTATTCATGAGTGTGAAGCACGTCACACTTATGAGTAGGAGGCTATGAGGCATTCTAGACATTCTCACTTCTTTTATGATCCATGTCGTGCTATAGAGTTTACCGTAACACTTCTTTTCCCTATCGGTCTTTCTTTGCCATTTTTAGAAAGATGGCTCCAAGAAGACCACCATTTCCATAGGATGTATTTATCATATTGTGCGAGTTAGGTACATCCATTCCAAAACTCCTACTCTTGATTCGGTCCCTATAGTTAATGAGTTCTTCGATGTGTTTTACTTTACCTTATGTATGCTTATGATATATACAGGAGGCTTGGTTGGATCCCTTCGGGGTTTCAATCGTCGTGTTATAACTAGGCCCTAGTTCGGGTCGTGACACCTTTAAACCATGAAACTACATAGGGTTCATCAGAGTAAAGTCACAAACCCTACTAGTTTTATGCCCCAATTATATACCCTAGGCATGGCCAATATCCAGAAACCATTGCTAGTTAATAAGAAAACCCTTGACCTGGCTAATTACTTAGCAAAAGACTTAACTCAATCAGATTTAGCACCCCGTACTATTCTATCTTATATCAATATCAAAACCCAGAGAAAAGCCTGAGGAGGCCACTACATAGTGGACTATGAGGGTCACCTACGACCCGTAGAAGATTCTATGAGTAATAGGAATTATTCGTAGGGTCCCTCTATACTTAGTAAAAATTTTAGTGTGAACAGCATTCCTATGAGTTTGAGTTATGACCCATCATACCCTATGACCCGTGGATTCTCCTCGTAAACCTTGTATTACATTCCAATAGCTACTAGAATATACACTAAGTTCCATAAGTGGGTCCTATGATCCTTAGAAATTTCTATGGACCATAGGACAATCCATAGACCCCCAACCCATATGAACCCCCAGCGATTTAATAAGTGGACTATACAATTCGTAGTATGCTTAATGACCTATACAAGGGTATCAATACCCATACTCCACATATCTAGTAGATCTAACTTTTGGACCCTAGTGCCTATGAGAGGGCCCCTACAACCAATAGAAATTCCTATGGACTGTAGGAATGGCCTATAGATGGCCTAATCAATTTTATGTGAAAGGTAAAATTGTCTTTTTCTCATTTTTCAAATTAAAACCCTGATGTTCTAGGATTACAAATAGGTACCTTATTAGTACCCAATCAGGCTTTTATCTTATAAATACTTAGAATATTTTGAGAGCAAGAATTGGAGAGGAGAAAAGCTAGGGTTCAAGCGCTTCAACCTAGTTTTACGAGTTTTACTTAGATAGTCATCATTCTAGGTATGTAAGACTAACAAAAACATTGGACTGAGTTCATCCTCATGCCTTACATCTTATTTAGTTATTATGAGTTTGAGTTTTGAGTTTCAGTTCTAATTTGTCGAGTTCTTGAGTTAATTATGTAATCTTTCATCGAGTTCCCTATGTGTTTAATGATATTGTAATTACTTTTATGAGTTCAAGTTCCTGAAATTATCGTGCATGTTTATATTCATGTAAACCATAGTTTAATGTCTACATTGCTTAACTCTATACATTTTTTTAATTTAAAGGATGATTAAATTTCATATATATTTGAGAAAAAGTTTGAGCATGAGTTTGAGTTTGAGAAGTCTTTCATTCACTGATTTTGAGCATGATCATTATCTAATATAAATAATTTTTAGTAATAATTCATTGAATATTTATCTTCAGACTAAGTTAAGAATGTAAAGATATATTTTATGCATTCACTATGTTGAAAAGTAAAGCTATTTTTAAATAGAAGTTATGGGATGAGAAGAGTTGAGTTAAAGTGAGTAAAGTCCAATGAGACTAATAAGACAATATTTTGAGTACTTAAACTCACTAGAGTTTATGAGCATTGTAATACATCTATTTTGGGAGTAGTATTGAGCATCGATTTGGGTAAGAGTTTAAATAACTCAAACCCCATAAACTACATGACCAACGTTGGATAGGATCGTAACGTTGGTATGAACGACTCCTCACTTTAGTCCCTGAGATGGAATTTTATTAGATCATGAGATGAGTTGTGCCCCTAATCCGGACAAGGTATTGAAAAGTTATGGCAATGAAAATACTTTGTTGTATCATCACTATGCTTATAGTGATGGTTTTCGATTTGAGAAACTCCCCAAGGAGTAAATATTAATTTAAATTGAGTTGCATACATTATTAATACTTTGAAAAGCATTGTCTATTTTTATAAATGCATGCTTTATTGACTTGAGTTGTTTCATTATTCATTCTATTGAGTCATTTGAGTATTCTTGAATAAGTGTCTCTTTAGCTATGTTACATAGCGTAAATTCCATGTACTTACGCATTCAGTGTTCCATCATTTTATAAAGTAGATAGATATGATAGACATCCTCAAAAGGCACATCTTTGAAGATCAACTTCCACTCTACTTTTTATGAGACCTCTTTGCATTTGAAGAAGCACTTAGTTATTTCATTCAGTCTTTATTTTATTAGTCTTTGAGGTAGACATGGACTTGTCTTGATACCTATTTGAGTCAGTTTTAGAGGCTTTATAGACTAGATATAGACAGAGTTGGAGTTATTTTTAGTTTTTGAGATTATTTCTAACCTATTCATTTATTTATATACTTGAGTAAATTGAAGCCTAATATTGCAGAGAATTTCTTATATTCTTGTACATGCCCATCTAATTTACATTTTCTATGAGTTAAGTCTTCTTCTTAAGTTAGTCGGGCCAAATATTTTCTTGGAAATAAGAAATGGGTTTTGGGTGCTGGCCACGCCTCGGGTGTAGACTCGTGGCATGACAAACTTGGTACCAAAGCTATCACAACACGAAGTAGTTTTAAGCTGTGATACGACGATCGAGATGAGAGAGACCCCAACCAAGCCATCTTAGCATACATTGCATTCATAAGGTAAAGAAACATAGTAATTTAAGTGGAAATAACAACTCAATAGATGTCCAATCTGGACTATATTACATAGCGTCTAAATATGCCTCTAGTCTAGTCTTTGATGGGGGCATAGGACAAGATCCTAGCTTACCCAAAACAATAGAAGAAGTCAAAAATTGTAGCAACATGAAAATAAAGTCATTTCCCTTGATAAGCTGAGGACTCACCAACTCTTAATATCTATACAACTTCCCATGAATAGGATGATCGTGAGTGTCATCCATCCCTACATTATGAGATAAAGTAGGAAAAATATGTGTTAGTACATAGAAGGTACTAAGCATCTGCGATATGCATGAACAAGTAATAGGAACGTGAATAATATACCATAAGATACATGACCAATCATAATGAACATGAGTAAGGCTAGGAAAAATATTTGAAACATATAAAACTCATGGTCAATGCATTTTGGTAAACTTTATCATAAAACTCATAGCTTAACTTCCAACTTGTGTGGGATAAGACTTTTAACCGATATCTTAGACCATGCAAGCTTTAACATGGAATCCGATGGAACCCTCACTGAGAAGGGGGAGGCTACCTTTATAAGGTATACTCCATCATGGTACTCAACTCAACTGTGTTATATGTGGATCCACTAGGTAGGCCATGAAGGAAATCCTACGTGGGCAACGTAGTTTGAGACTTTAGGTTGCTACTAGGATTTCCTTGGATAACTAACTGTATTATCGGACCAAACCCCACCTAGAAGTTGTCTCGGTGCTTAGTCAATATCCCAATGGAAACTCATAAAACATAATCATAACATAATAGAAAAAGATAGTAACTACCTATCAATCCATCTTTATAAAACATATTAGGAGTAGCTCATTAACCTTAAAGATTTATAAGAATACATACCTTCGGTGAGAATTGTTCTTATCACCATTTTAAATATGATTGTGTAAGAATTGTAATTATCACACGATAATATTTATTTTGATCATAACTTTATCATCATCATAAGTTCATCATTTAAAATCATAATCTCAACTTTAAATTATGAAAACCTTCCTTGAAAATCATTGAACTCATAATCAACTGATGAAAATTTATCTTTGAACCTTAAAATTGTAATTGAGATAGCTTTATACATGTACATTCATAATTCAACTTAAAATCATGAAATTCATGTAAATACACGATTAGAATAATCATTGGTAACACATCAAAACAAAATTTAAATAACCCAATATAATTCATCAAAACTAGGGTTTATAATCAGTTTGAAAATTTGAAGGGAACTTGAGAACTTTGGGACTCCATGGAATAAAGGAACCCATAGATCAATTACCACATACCTTATTGAAATTACTCAAAATTGAAGAAGAAACCTTGGTGAAATTTGAAATCCTAGCTTGTAGCATAAAAAAGAAACCTTGACAGACTTTGTTCTTGCCTTAGAGAATTTGGGAGAGTTATTTAGAATGAGAGAATTTTGAAATAATTGGGTAGAATAGGGTTGAAAGTATCCATAATTGTGTCTAGGTTCATTTAACCAAACTTGGAAAATAACATAATTGCCCTTCATTAAAATTGGGATTTTGACCATACGGATCGACTCTATGAGTCATAGAAATGGTGATGAGTCGCCAAGATGAATCATTTTGTAGGCTTTGGAAAATGCCTAAAAATCAGGTATTTAAGGTTTGCAAACGAATCATTTCTACGACTTGTAATAGTATCTACAAGTCATCCTGTCAAGTAGTAGACTTGACCTTGAGGGACTTCAAGAACAATGCCTCTGAAGTTGGGTTACAGGTCCATATTACCAATCGTAGAAACCCTATGACTCATCCTATTAAGTTGTAGGGTGTCATCTGAGGTTTGTTCTGGATGAACCCTTTGGAATCAGTCTACGACTTACTCTTATCAGTCGTTGAAAGCCCTACACGTCGTAGAGTGACTCATAAATATGAGTCAGTTTGAAATTTTAAGAATTTTCTCCTTGGTTTAAACTTTATGTCTTTTAGGATCTTACAAAAGCATAGAGTTCAAGAGTCTTAAGATGTCTATGAAGCTGAGTCTAGTAGAGTCCTCCTTGTTAGTGTGAAGTGCTCCACATCTATAATGAGGAGGCTACAGGACTTTAGGAATTATTTCACTTCTTCCATACTCCAAGTTTGTGTGATAGAGTGTAACTATAAATAGTCTTCCTTCTAATTTGTGTATTTCAAATTTTCAAATAATTCCTTCAAAACACACTCTTAGCTAGAGAAACATCACTGACAATGAGATTCCACCACCGTCTGGAATATAAACCCATAACTAAACCTAAGTAGCTAATCCTATGAATGAGAATATAACTCAAGAGGTTCTACAAACTGCTCAGCTTCACATGACTTCTGAGGCCGAGTTTAAAGGATAAATATCTATGCTCACATAGTTGATGGCTGCCCAATCAAGTTGTCAGAGTAATCCAGCTCGTAGTTCTAGATCACATGAGCTATCTGCTTCTACGAGGATTAGATAATTTTTGAGAATGAACCTGTGAGTCTTTATTGGATCCGGAGTTGAAGAGTATCCCCAAAACTCTATAGATAACATATGGAAAATCCTCAAGGCTATGCATAAAACCAAGATTGAGGGTGTTAATATTGTCTCCTATCACTTCAAGGATGTTTCTAATGTCTGGTAAAATCAATGAAAAGAGAGTCGTGGTGAGGATGATGAACCTTCTATTTGGGACAAGTTTGAAAGCACATTCCTAGACCACTTCTTTCCCCGAGAGCCGAGGGAAGCCAAGGTTGAGGAGTTCGTGAACTTGAAGCAATAGGGATTGAATGTGAAATATTATAGCCTCAAGTTCATCCAATTGTCCAGGTATGCTCTATATAGTTCAAAATATGAAAGCAAAGCTGAGAAGTTTATCTATAGTGAGTGTTATACTACATTGTTTATTTCTGACATGGAAACCTCTGTGCTTATGTTATATGCTTACCAAGTTGAGGAAAAAAAAAAGAATTATATGGAAGAGCACCATCACAAGAAACATAAGTATTCAAACAATAAGTCTAATCACCAAAAGAGTGGTAATAGCAACCAATGTTTCTTTTAGATAAGGTCTTCTAGTTATGCACCATTATCTACTAGTGCACCAGCATCCAACTATAGGAATGACCAGAGATCTTAGAGCAACTAAAATTTCAAAGCTAGAGGCTCTTAATCACAAGGTATTGTGGTTCAAGGTTCGTCACGCAAGCTGTTGTGTAGTAAGTGTGGTAGGACTGTATTTATGAGAGTGAGATAATAGCACTATTGGCTGCTATAAGTATGGATGTATGGGTACATGCTAGGTAATAGGGGAAATAGAGCCCAATTTTCATCAACAGTACTATCAGGTAGAGTTAACCAGAAAGGTACTACTTTGGGGAGAGGCGGAGGTTCAAACAGTTTGTATGTTATCGCTAGTCACCAAGACCAAAGGAACTTGTCCAATCTTGTCATTGGTATGCTTTGAGTCTTTTCATTTAAAGTTTGAGACTTGTTCTCTTTTATTGAGATTTTCCATGTTGAAACTTTATTTCTATATCTATGTCTTAGCTTTTTACTTTACTTACCTTATGTATGCTCATGAATTATATGATAAGAGCCTTGGTTGGGTTCCCTCGGAATTCTAATTATTGTATCATACCTAGGGACTAACTTGGGTCATAACATATTTAGATGGATACTGAAGAGGCATTTTATGGGAGGATATGTAGATCTCCAAATGGTTGGTTCAAAGTTGGTGAAGCTGAGTTGATAGGGACACACTTGCTACATCAAGTTATAGAGAAGGTGAAGATTATTCAAGTGAGATTGAAAACTAAGCAAAGTCGTCAAAAGTCCTACATTGATATTAGGAGAAGAGACTTAGAATTTGAGGTGAATGATTAGGTATATTTTAATGTTTCGACCATGAAGGGTGTCATGAGAATTGGGAAGAAAAGAAAGCTTAGTCCCCATTACATTGGTCCTTACCAGATTATTAAGAGAGCTAGAAATGTCATTTATGAGTTTCTACCATTCGAATTAGCAGCCGTTCATCTAGTGTTTCATATTTCCATGCTTAAGAAGTGCTTGAGAGATCATTACTCAAATTTCCTACAAAAAACATTGTTCTGAAAGATAGCTTGTCCTATAAGGAGATTCTTTTTCAAATTATTGATTATCAATTTTGCAAGTTGAGGATAAAAAGGGTTCACTTTAGTCAAAGTCTTCTGGAGAAATTAGTTTATTGAGGAGCCTACATGGGAAGTCGAAAAGGATATGAAAGCCAAGTATCCATATTTATTCGTTCCTCCTAATGCCGATGAAGGAGGTATAGTGCATTCTAGAGTATTTTAGAAGCTATTCTTGAGTTTGAGTCTTTAAGTTCTATCAATACATTTGTACCTTGAGTAAATTCTTGTCTTGCTCATCATTCGAGGATGAATGATCCCAAGAGGGAGATATTATAACACCCTGTAGTATTGTAGCTTGGATAAATTTCAAAAATCTAGAGAGAATCTTGAGGTGGTCACTGCCCAGTGGATCACGAGGATTACCTACAATCCTAAGAAGTTTCTACGAGACGTAGGGATGACTTTTAGGGTCCCTTTAAGCTTAGTAAAATTTTTAGTGTCAAGAACATTCCTACAAGCTTGAGTTCTGACCCGTCAAAGACCTTATGACCCATAGAGTATCCTCGTAAACCTTGTATCATATTCCATAGCTACTAGCTATTGGAATGTGCACTGAGTTCCACTATCGGGTCCTACGACCCATAGAAATTCCTATACACTGTAGGATGGTCCGTAGACCCGCAACCCTTATGAACCTCAGCAATTTCATGAGTGGATTTCATGATTCTTAGTATGGTCTACTACCCATAGTAAGGGTCCATAGACCCATACTCCACAAATCCAGTAGGTCGAACTTTTGGACCCCTGTTCTTACAAGAAGTCCCCTATGACCCATAAAAGTTCCTACAGAGCATAGGAAGGGCCTTTAGACAGCCCAATCAGTTTTAAGTGAAGAATAAATTTGAATTTTCCCACCTTTCCCAAACAGAAGCCTTGATGTTTTTGGACTAAAATAGGTTCCTTATCAATACCCAACAAGCCTTTTCACTTATTAACACTTAGAATATTTCTAGAGCAAGGATTGGAGAGGAGAAAAGCTAAGGTTCAACTGCTTCAACCAAGTTCTTTGAGTTTTTCTTAGATAATCGTCATTCTAGGTATTTAAGTCTTACCATACCATTGGACTGAATTCCTCCTCGTGCCCTACATCTTTATTCAGTTAGTATTAGTTTGAGTTTAAGTTTCAATTTCTTTATGTCGAATTCTTGAGTTAATTACGTAATCTTTTATTGAGTTCCCAATACATTTATTGATATTATAATTATTCTTATGAATTCAAGCTCTTGAAATTATTATGCATATTTATAATCACGTGAACCTTAGTTGAGTGTCTACATTGTTTAACTCTATACATTGTTTTCAATTTGAAGGATGATTAAATTTCATATCTATCAGAGAAAGAGTTTGAGAATGAGTTTGAGTTTGAGAAATCTTTTATTCACTGATTTTGAGTATGTTCATTATCGAGTCTAAATGATTTTGACTAATAATGCATTGAAGTTTTATCTTGAGACTGAGTTGATAAATTAAAGCTATATTTTATTCATTCATTGAGTTGAGAAGTAAAGCTATTTATAAAGAAAAGTTATGAGATGAGAAGGGTTGAGTTAAACTGAGTAAAGTTCAATGAGACTAACGAGACAATATTTTGAGTACTTATACTCACTTGATTTCTTGAGCATAATAATACATTTTGGAGTAGTATTGAGCATTGATTTGGATAAAAGTTAAGATAACTCAAACCCCATAAACTACATAGACAATATCAAATAGGATCGTACTATTGGTTCAGGTGAATCCTCCCATCAGTCCCTAATACAAAATTTTATTGGTTCAATGAGATGAGTTGCGTTCCTTAACCTGGCAAGGTTTTGGATGGATGTGGCAAATACAATAGTGTGTTATATCATCACGATGCTTGTAGTGGTGGTTTTTGGTTAGAGAAACTCCCCAAAGAGTAAATATTATTTTAGACCAAGTTACATTCATTATTTATACATGTAAAAGTGTTGTCTATTTTTATAAATGCATGCTTTATTGAGTTGAATTGTTTCACTATTCATTCTATTGAGTCATTTGAGTATTCCTGAGTAGGTTTCTCTTAAGGTATTTTACATATTCTACATTCCATGTGTTGACGCTAATTTGCACTGCATCATTGTATGATGTATATATAGGTGATAGAGATCCTTAACAGGCGTAGCGTTGAAGATCACATTCGACTCAACTTTTTATGAGACCTCTTTAAATTTTGAGGAGATCTTAGTTATTTCATTCAGTTTTATTTTATTAGTCCTTTGAGGTAGTGGTGGACCTATCCCTGTATATATTCAGAGTCAGTTATAGAGGCTTCACAAACTAGATATTGACAAAGTTGGAGTTATTTTCAGTTTCAAAGATTATGTCTAAACAATTCATTTATTTGTATATTTAAGTATTTGAGACTAATATTGAGAAGAATTTCTTATATTCTTGTACATGCCCATTTGAGTTACATTTTCTGTGAGTTGAGTCTTCCACTAAGTAAGCTAACCAGGCAAAGGGTTTGCTTGGGAACTAGAAATGGTTCATGGGTGTTGGCAACTCCTAGGGTGTAGATTTGGGGCATGATAGATAGCCTAATATGGGCATGCAAATTTTATATAAAATGTTACTTCTCATAAATAAATCTCAAAAATACTCTAAATATAGAATTACACAATGTTTAAAACATGAAGTCTGGAAATAAAACTAAATGAACTTTAACTATGTCTGTGTATAGTCTATGAAGCCTCTAAACTGAATCTAAAAAGGTACCGGGATAGGCCCATGGCTACCTCAAATGACTAATAAAATACTGAAATAAATGTCTAAGAGCTCCTCATAAAGCAAAAAGGTCTCACTAAAATCTGAATGGAAGATAATTTTGATGCGCCTGTTGAGGATCTCTATCACCTATATATGCATCATAAAATTCTACAGCGTTGAAAGACATAAGTACATGGAATGTAAGGTTTATAAAATAGTTGAAAGGGAGCTTACTCAAGAATACTCAATAGAATTAATGCTGAAATAATCCAACTCAATAAATCATGCAATATATGAATAAGACAATACTTTACAAAATATGAATAAATAAATGCAAATTAGTATAAAAATAATATTTTACTCTTTGTAGAGTTTCTCTAACCGACAACCATCACTATGAGCATCATGCTAATATAACAAACTATTGTTATTGCCACAGCCGTCCAATACCTTGATAGGGTAAGGGACACAACTCATATCATGGATCCAATAAAATTTTGTATCAGGAACTGAAGTGAGAAATCATTCGAACCAACGATACGACCCTATCCAATGCTGGCCTTATAGCTTATAGGGTTTGCGTTATTCTAAACTCAAACCCAAATCTATGCTCAATACTACTCCCAAAATATATAATATTGCTCATAAACTCAAGTGAGCGTAATTACTCAAACTATTATCTCATTAGTCTCATTGGACTTTACTCGATTTAACTCAACTCTTCTCAACTCATAACTTCTTTTTAAAATAGTTCTACTCCTCAACTCAATAAATGCATAAAAATATAGATTTAATTTCTCAACTCATTCTCATGATAGTTCCTTAAATGCATTATTAGTCAAACTTAATTAGACTCCACAATAATCATGCTCAAAATTAGTGAATGAATGACTTCTTAAACTCAAACTCTTCCTCAATTAAGGACTTGAAATATATCATTCTTTTATCTCAAAATAATGCATTAAATTAAGCAATATATATACTCAAATAGGTTTTCCATGAATGAAAACATGAACAACCAATTAAAGAACTTGAACTCATAGGGATAATCTCAATTTTACTAAATATACAGGGAACTCAATGAAAAATTATAAAACTAACTCAAGAACTCAATTTTATGGTCTTGAAACTCAATCTCAAACTCATACTAACTAAACGAAGATGTAGGACATGAGGACGAACTCAGTCCAATGCTATGATTAGCCTTACATACCTGGAATGACATTTATCTTAGCGAAACTCGAAGAACTTTGTTGAAATGCTTGAACCCTGGCCTTTCTTCTCTATACTTACTCTCAAAATATATTAAGAGTTAATCATAGAAAAGCATCATTGAGTACTAATAAGGGAAGGGACAAATGTTAGCCCCAAAATTTCATGTTTTTAGTTTGGGAAAGGTTGGAAAAGACAATTCTACCACTCACATAAATTTATCATTGGGTTGCTACGAGTCATTCTACAATCTGTAGAAGACCCCTTATAGAACATGGAGTTCAAAAATTGGACATTCTGGAATCTAATATCCTGGGTCTACGGACCCCTTACTATGGGTTGTGGACCCTAAGACTAGTTGTATAAGCTTTTCGAGGAACTAAACTGAGGAATTAAGACTTGGGGTCTACGAATCCCTCTACGGTTCAAAGAACCTAAGACAAGGTCAAAGGACCAAGTCGTTGGACTCGGTGCACATCCCATTAGCAATAAGAATGTGGCATGGGACCTAAGAATTATCCCTATTGGTCATAAGAAGTTAGACGACTCGTATAAGGGCTCGTGGAACTTGGGTGTTTGACTGGGGTGGGGGGACCCTTCAATAGACATCCTCTATAATCTGTAGAAATTTTTATGGGCTGTAGAAGCCATTTGAAGGAAGGCTCTAGACACTTCAAATTTTTTCTAACTGTGGGGGACCTTACGAGTTCCACCTACGACACATAGAAACTTCTACGAGTCATAGCTTCCTGCTCGTGGCCATTGGACATTTATCACTTCATCACTTTCATGGATCTTTGGTTCTGATCTAATATAGAATGGTACAAGGTATTGCAATATCTCTCCCTTGGGATTATTAGTCCTCGAATGATGACCAGGCTAAGAATTTACTGAAGGCATGAATGCATGCAAGATTTCAAAGACTCAAACTCAAGAATAACTACTCAAATACTCAAGAAGGAACTAAATATAAGATAGGAAAAAGAAAAAGTACCTTCAATATCAACACTAGGAGGAATGAATAGATGAGGGTACTTGGCTTTAGCCTCTTCAACAAACTGATTTCTCCATAATACTTTGATTGACCCAACCTCTTTGGTCCTTAATTTGCAAACTTAATGGTAAATGATTTATATAAGAATATCTTCACAAGATAAGCTTTCACACCAATGTTTTCTATAGGAATAATGTGTGAACGATTTCCTAAATACTTCTAAAGCATGGAAATATAAAACACTGGATGAACGGATGCTAACTCGGATAGTTGCTCTATCTCATAAGCAATATTGCTAACTCTCTTAATAATTTGGTAAGGACCATTGTAATGAGGACTAATGTTACACCCCACACTCTCGAGCTTGGAATGTCTCTTAAGTTCTTTAGACATTATCATGTGAGCTGGATAAGCTACGACACTATCAAACGACTCCAAGGAAAGGAGAATGTGTTACCCCATAGTAGAGAAGGTTGGAAATAGAGTCATAAGAATCCGGAAGGAATTGGAGGCCAAATAATGAGTCATAGGACTCGATTTACCTACGTAACCTACCAACTTAGATGTCTTACATACTTGATTTGCTTAAGGACATACCAAGCTTACGTAGCATGGATTACATAGGCTCCTAAAATAAGATAAGATTATGAACCCACGAGGAAGGGGAAAAGACTACACGTGGAAGCCAATGGAGGAGCGACACGTGGAAGCACCTCAAGCAATCAGGTGACCCACCTACTTAGGGTCAATTAGGTGACCCACCTACTTAGGATGTGGGGCCCACAAGGACACGTGGCAGCCTAAGGGTAAGGCATGGATCCGTGGCCCAATAAGGACTGGACACGTGTCACCATATGGGGATGAAATGTTTCACCTCCTAGGACCACATATATACATGTATATGTGTCTTATACTTCAGTTCTGATCCATTAAGATGCAGCAAAAACTCAAGAACAAACCCTAGAACAAGAGAGAAAAACATGACGGCTTGGAGGAGAAAAATAGGTACGTCCCAATTTCGCTCCATAAATTAATTAGATAAGGTATTATTATATCAAGTGGAGGTGTTTAAAAACGTATCTTACCTATTTGGGGAAGCAAAAACGAGTAACAAGAAGCCACAACATTTCAGCCGCGTCAAGGAGGTTCCGAAGTTAATTTTCAGCGTGTTTGGAAGGCCATTTGATAAGCTATGGCTTGATTCTCTTCTCCCACATTTTTTAAGGGTTTTTTCTCTGTTATTAGGGTTTTCATAATGTAAATTTAATGTTTGGAGCAGTACCAAATGGACAGCAAACAGTCCACTCCATTTCAGCACATCAAGATATTTTCCGAGGCGGGTTTTGACGTGTTTTGGACAATTTCGGGTAAGGTAAGATTTCTCCTTTAAATTTGGAATTTATGAGGTTTTTATGGAGTGTATTATGTACCTTTTATACTGCTGGGAGTATGAAAAAAATCATGAGGATGCTCGGCGAAAGAAACAATCTAAATTGAAGTCGCCGTAGTTAAATTGTAGTCGAAGTGAGGCGTGGTGTGTTTGGAGCTGCTTATGGTTGTGTGGTGTGTGTTTCAGGGTCTAAATGTGTTCTAAAATAGTTTTGTGAGCTTCTGGTTGCAACCACATGATTCCACTCTTCGTACGGTTAAAGGTTTCGCAAAATAGAAACTAGAAACCGTATTTTGGTATTACAATTTTTAACAAGTTGGGTGGAGTTTATATTGTGTAATTCTGCCATGTTCTACTTGTATATGAGATGAAGGTTGTTGTTTTTGGTTGGCTGTAGTAATTAGGTATGTAATTGGGAATTCGGATAGGGCATATTATAGGGGAGATGCTGCCCAATTTCCGGTAACTCATTAAATGAGTTAAGGAACTAGTCGAAGAGGCGAGCGAGGAAATGAGTAATGTGAATACTAAGGTGAAAACGAAGGCGCTGAAAAGTTTAAGGTTGTTGATACTCGCCTTTCTTCCATGTTAAATAGGTTTGGAAGACGACGACATGGACATGATTAAGAGAAGTTCATACGAGGTATGTGAAGCTTTCTTTTGGCGTGTTTTTAGAATAAGTATGTAGAGATATCTTTCTTTTCTTTTGGCATGTCTTAGATGTATTTTATGAATGATATTTATGTGATATGTGGGATTCAATCCATTCATAAAGCCCTGAATATAAGTAGAAACTCTCGTTTACTTTTTGATGTTAGAACTCCTACAATAGCTGGGTTGTTGCCTTTAAGTCTTCTATGTGATGAAAAATAGTACATGTAAAGCCTATATCTTCTTTCCTTTGGAATGGCTTAACTTTATGTAAAATGATATATGATATAGATTTGGAGAAAATTCCAGTTATGAGCTATGAGTGTAACTCGTGACTTATAGTCACTTCTGAACATTCAGAGTCTAAAAGTAATCAAATTACTATTCTCGAGCCTGCTATATAATGAGTAGTAAGTGGAGGTACCAGCTCTTCTTTTTAAAGTCTCTGAAATGATCAATGTCGCTGATTGCATAACTGTGTCTCTGATTACATAACAGTGTCTCTGATTACATAACAGTGTCTCTGATTGCATAAACCATGTTTCTGATTGCATAAACTGTGTGGCATTGTCTTGATGCATATCTGTGATTCCTGAGGCCCCAATTGATGTAACCCCTAATAACATCTAAAGGGGTACTTCGAATAATTACCTTTCTAGTCTTCAGGTGACGGTTCACTTGAGTGTTTCATTGAGTCTCAAAGGGTGACTTAGTTGCATATAGTTTCTCATTACTCTACTCGTGCATGCTGTAACCCTTCTTTCTTCACATCCCACAATGGGTTGGATATTATGTCGGGGCAGCTTTACTACTTCTTTCACCGCATCTCAGGCTGGATGTGTATAGTTCCACGCACAAGGAGACAATGTCATACGTGAGGTGTGATATATGTTATATGTTATGATAATACGATTATTCACCGAGTCCCGGGCCGGCTGTAATATGATAGTATATGTGGCGAAATAAGAAAGGAACACTGAGTCTCTCCTTAGAGGGCCGGGTACGGTATGTATATTATGATGATACGCTATAAACGTACACCACTCTATTCACCGAGTCCCTCACTAAAGGGCCGGATACTTTATGTAGGCATGCATATGAGATTAGAGTGATACATTATGACCCCGAGCCCCGTAGTGAATCGGGTGTAATATAATGACATACATGATAAGATTATACCATATACGATAATATGATACCGTATATGATGATATGATGAAATGAAATACATGATGATACGATGACATGTGAATATGAGGAAATGATTATGACACCGAGTTCACTAGAGGGCTGGGTACAACATATGATAAGGTATATGATTTATGTGTCCTAAGGTGCAGGTACAGTAATTCGTTAAGTTGTTATACGTGTCCCCTGCATCCCTATTTCAGTTATGGTCTCAGTTATGTGTTGTTATGCTTTACATACTCAGTACATATATCATACTAACCTCCCTTTTCTCGGGGGGCTACGTTTCATGCCCACAGGTACATATGTTCATTCTGGAGATCCGCCAGCTTAGGAGTTCCTCTCAGCTATGTTAGAAGTGCTTTACTATTCTGGAGCCTATTTTTTGATACTGGTCACTTAATGTGTATATATTTGTACATTTCGGGGTACGGCGGGGAGCCTATCCCGCCATATATTATTGTTACTATTCCTAGAGGTCTGTGGACATATGGATGTGGGTTGTTTGTGAGTTCGATTCGATTATGCCTATACGGCATGTTGTGAATGTTTTTTTGTTATAACGACCTTGTCGGCTTCCATACCCTTATATGTTATGACACGACTGAAAGAGGCTACAGGTACATGAAAAAGTTTTAAACTATTGAGGTTTTTGTGTATTGTATCACATCACATACGGTTCAACTTAAGTGTAGCTGATAAATACGCATAAGAGGGTCCAGGTCGGACCCCGGTCATGGCCTACGGGGTTGGGTCGTGACAACTAAGCTTCCCTTCCTTCCAAAATTTCATGACACTCTTCATGGGTGAAACTTTCAGATATACCTCATCATTTACCTAAAACTCTAAGTCTCTTCTCCTAACATTAGTGTAGGACTTTTGATGAATTTGCGGTTTTCAACCTTTCTTGAATAACCTTAACCTTCTCCATAACTTGGTGAACTAAGTATGGTCCTATCAAATCAGCTTCACCAAATTTGAAACAACCAATTGGTGATCTATATCGCCTCCCATAAAGAGCTTCATAAGGAGTCATCTGAATAATTGAGTGAAAACTGTTGTTGTGAAAACATTCTATGAGAGGCAAGTGATCATCCCAACTATCTTTGAAGTC
Source organism: Solanum dulcamara (assembly GCF_947179165.1). Taxonomy (NCBI): domain Eukaryota; kingdom Viridiplantae; phylum Streptophyta; class Magnoliopsida; order Solanales; family Solanaceae; genus Solanum; species Solanum dulcamara. The sequence continues at coordinate 32,515,075 of NC_077244.1, read as the reverse complement.
AATAAAACAAGCTCTGAACATATCCACAAGAGTCTGAATTGTATCAGGAAGAACATCTATTCTAAAGTTTATTTCTTGGTTGAGAGGTACTCTGGATAAATCCTCAAGAAAGACTTCAGAAAACCCATTTACTACTAGAACCAACTAAAGGGATGGTTTCTTAACACTTTCATCTCTAACTGGAACAATGTGGTAGACACACCCCTTGGAAACTAACTTTCAGTCCTTAAGGTATGAAATAAACTGACACTTAGACACTATTAGAGTACCCTTCCACTCAATAACTGGCTCATTTGGAAACTTAAATTTGACAACTCGAGTCCTACAATCGATTGAGGCATAACAAGAAAAAATCTTGTCTATGCCTAGAACATTTCTAACTCAACTAAGTCTGTTGAAATATATGTATGACAAATAGAGATTGTACAATCTCGATAGAGTCTCTTTGCTAGAATAGACTTACCAACGTGAGTAAAAATATGGAATGTCTCTAAAAGACATTCAGGGAAAATCCTAAACTTAACGACTACATATAGAGTCATAAAGACAATGCTGCACCCAGATTAAGTAAGGCATACACATCATAAGAAAGGATTTGAATCATACCAGTGACCAACATTTGGTGAGTTCTCTTGGTCTTGGTGACTAGCAATAGCATATATATGGTTTGAACCTTCACCTATCCCCGAAGTAGTACTTGAGGGTTACCTTAACTTGATGGTGCTGCTAAAAAAGATTGGGCCTTGTTGTCCCCATAATATTGCCTATCGGACTGGAAAACTCTCATAGAGTGACTCATATGGCCACACATGTAGCAGCCACTAGTGCCATCATGACACTTTCCCAAGTGCAGTCTACCACAGTTACCACAAAGAGGCTTGCGCAAAAAAACTTGAGTCGCACTACCTTAAACTTGTGAAACTTGTGCCCTAAAGTTTTGGTTGCTCTAAGATCTCTAGTCATTTCTATTATTTATTATCGGTGCACTAGCTGATGATGGTGTATAACTAGAAGACCTTCTTTAAAAGAAAGATTGGTTTCCATTACCACTCTTCTGGTGGTTAATCTCATTACCTAACGACCTCATTTTTTTATGATGGTTCTCCCTTCTATATTTATTGTTGTCCTGTTCAACCTATTGAGCATATACCTTAAGTCTGTAACTGTCCATTTCTAAAATCAATAATGCAGCCTAATAATCCTTCTTCATATGTTTGTCCAGGAAAGAGACAAACTTTCTCATCTCTTCTCTCACATCCGGAATCATCTATGGGGCATACCTTCATAGTTGGATGAACTTGAGGTTGTACTGAAGTGGTCTAGGAATGTTCTCTTAAAATTATCCCAATAGTAGGCTCAGCATCCTTACCACAACTCTCCTCCCACTAATTGTACCACATATTTGCAACATCCTTTAGTTGATAGTAAACAAGCTTAGCTCCCCCGATCTTAGTCACATGCATAGGTTTAAGGATTTTTCATATCTCATCAATGAATTTATAGGGATCCTCCTCTATATTGGATCTGGTGAATAATGGTGGGTTCATTCTTAAAAAGTCCCTAATCATTATAGAAATAGATGACTCTTGAGAACTAGATCTATCGACTATGGTAATATAACAACTTGACTGAGTAGCCATCAATTGGGAGAGCATGGTGATAGCTCCACTAAACTCGGCCTCAAAAGTGAGGGTAGGCTGAGCATTCTTGGGAAGCTCTTGAGTTCCATTGTGAGTCTCAGGCTCAGCTGCTCTAGCTCTATTTCATGTCTACATTCCATATGGTGGAGGCATCTCATTATTGAAAACATTCCTTTGAATGAGAGTGCGTTTTGAAGATATGATCTAAAAACATGAAGCGCACAAATTAGAAGGAGATATTTATATAGTTAAACTTTATTGCATGAACTTAGAGTATACAATAAGTGAGATAATTCCTACAGTCTTGTAGCCTCCCTGTTATAGATATAACATGCTTCACACTAATAAGGAGGTTTCTACAAGGCTTGGCTGCATGGACATCCTATTACTCTTGAACCTTGATATGAAACCAAGTTTTTCATGCCTTAAATCTACACCCTAAGCGTGGCTAGCACGCAGAAACCATTGTTGCTTCCTAAGTGAACCCTTAGCCTGGCTAAATACTCAGTGGAAGATCAACTAAATTAGATAGCTTAAGATTGGCTTGCAAAATTTATATAAAATTTTACTTCTCATAAATAAATCTAAAAAAATACTCTAAATATTGAATAACTCATTGTTTGAAAACATGAGATCTAAAAATAAAACTGAATGAACTCTAACTCTGTCTTTATGCAGTCTATGAAACCTTTAAAGTGACTCTGATAACTCTCATAAACACAAGGTAGTGTAAGTACTCAAAATATTATCTCATTAGTCTCATTGGACTTTACTCAATTTAATGTAACTCTTCTAAACTCATAACTTCTGTTTAAAATAGTTTTACTCCTCAACTCAGTGAATGCATAAAATATCGCTTTCATTTCTCAACTCGATCTCAAGATAATTATTTAAATGTATCATTACTCAAACTTATTTAGACTTGATAATGATCATGCTCAAAATTAGTGAATGAATAACTTCTCAAACTCAAACTTGTGCTCAAATTCTTTCTAAATTAAAGACATGAAATATATCATTCTTTTATCTCAAAATAATGTATAAAAGTAAGATAGTTACTCAAATAGGGTTCATGTGAATACAAACATGAACAAAAAATTCAAGAAATTGAACTCATAGGGATAATCTCAATATTAATAAATATACAGGAAACTCAACGAAAATATGTATAACTAGGAAGTCAATTTAACGGGCTTAAATCTCAAAATCAAACTCATACTGACTGAATAGAGATGTAGGGAATAAGGATGAACTAATCTAATTTATGATTAGCCTTATATACCTGGAATGATGTTTATCTCAGTGAAACTCAAAGAACTTGATTGAAACACTTGAACCCTAGCCTTTCTCCTCTCTAATCCTTGCTCTCATAATATTTAAGTGTTAATGAGAGAAACACATTATTGGGTATTGATAAGCGATTATTCTAGTCCCAAAATGTAAGGGTTTTGGTTTGGGAAAGGTGGTAAAAGACAATTTTGCTACTCATTTAAATCTGTCACTTGGCCACTATAGGTGGTTCTACGAGATGTAGAACTTTCTACAGGTCGTAGAAGACCCCTCGTAGAACATGGTGTCCAATAATTAGATATTCTAGAATCTAGTATATTGGGTCTATGGACCCCTTTCTACGGGTCGTATATCCTACCACATAGATCCTAAGATGGTTTATATAAACTTCTAGTGGAACACAATTGAGGAATTGTAACTTAGGGTCTACGGACTCCTCTACAGTTCGTAGAACCTATGATGGGTCATAGGACCAAGTCGTGGGACTTGGCACACAACCCAGTAGCTAAAGGAATGTGTCATATGACCTACAAATTAGCCTTATGAGTCATCGGAATTTAGAAACTGCAGAAGAATGAGGTTCGAGTTGATGAAAAAGGTGTAAGATCCCGTAAGTCAGAAAGTTTGAACCAAAGAGAAAATTCTCAAAAAATGACCCATTTAAATGAGTCACTCTATGGCTTGAAGAAGTTTTCTCAACTCATAAAGTTGAGTCGTAGAGTTACCCCTCAAGCAAAATGAGATATTTCCCTGAGGAGAGGTTCTACAAGTCGTTGTCTTATTGACGGGCCATAGCAACCCCTAATAAACTATAGTGTAGAGGCCTTGTTTAGAGATTTCCTTAAGTCCAAGTCTAAGACTTGCTAAAATGGATCATAGAAGTTGTTACGGGTCAAACTTCAAAGACGCAATTTTTGGCACTTTTCTCAGACCTACAAGATGAATCGTTTAGATGACTCATCATACCTTAGACGTCCGTAGAAAGTGATTTATAGGATCAAAATTAGAAGTTTAATGCAGGGCAATTGTGTCTTTTCCAAAGTTTGGTTCAATAAACCTAGACATTTTTATGGCCAAGTTCAAAGTCTACTAATATTCAATTCTTAAAATTCCCATCCTATTTAATTCATTCTCTCAAAATTTGCGAAGGCAATAACTCTCAAAGTCTCTCAAGGTTTCTCTCAAAATTCAAGCTAGCGTTTCCAAATTTTGTTCAAAGGTTCTTCTTCAATTCTTAGTGAATTCAACCAAGGTGTCATGACAAACTTGGTATTAGAGCACAAGGTTTAAAAAAGTCCTAGGAAGTCTAACATGCTTCATTAAGTAGAGTCTTATTCATTAATATGGAGCATGCCACATCCATGAATAGGAGGCTATGAAACTCCTTAGGAAAGGTCTCACTTCTTTCATGATCTATGTCGTGCAGTAGAGTGGTTAAGTATTTTCCCTCTAACACTTGTTCTTTGCGATTTTCAGAATATGCCTCCATGAAGATACCTCACTAGAAGGAATGTGGTTGAAGAGAAGAAACAAGCTCCGAATGACCCTTTGAATGATCAAGTTTCCAATGTCGAGTTCTAAGCAGCCTTTCAAGTACTTGCTTAAGCCATTAAAGCTCAAGTTAATCATGAGGTGGTTGCTCCCATGAACCAAATTATTGGTACAGCGGTGATAAGAGTTCGAATTTCATGAGGTTGAATCCTTTGGAGTTTTGGGGTTCTAAAGTTGAAAAGGATCTACAAGAGTTTATTGATAGCATCTATAAAATTGTTGAGATCATGGGGATTAGCCCGGTTGAGAGGGAGGATTTGACCATGTACCAATAGAGGGGTGTTGCTCAAATTTGGTTTGATCAATGGAAAAGTGAGAGGCCTAGAGAGACGGAGCCTGTGACTTGGGATGAGTTTAAGGAGGTATTTCTTGATTGTTTTTTTCCATTGGAGTTGAGGGAGGCCAAAGTACAAGAGTTCATCAACCTGAAACAAGGTGGTATGAGTGTGAGGGAATATTCCCTCAAGTTTACTCAATTGTCAAAATTTACTATTTTCATGGTTGCTGACTCAAGAGCTCATATGAGCAAGTTCATATCAGGTGTGTCGGATATAGTCGTGGTAGAGTGTAAAATGGCTATGTTGATTTAGGAGATAGATATATCTAGACTCATAACCTATGCGGATCAAGTATAGGGTGAGAAATTAAAGATGAAGAATAAGGAGTTCAAGAGGCCAAGGATCGATGGTAGTGAATTCTCCCATGCTATGTCCGAAAGTGGTGGACGTCCTCATTTTTGCCAAAGGTACCCGGCCAAGGGTCTTCTAATGCCACTACTCCAAGATTTTACAAGGATAGGGTGCCCAACCCTAAGCCTCAAAGAGGTTCTCCTATTGTTCAAGTTACTCCTGCATGAAAAAATTATGGTAGGAACCACAAGGGTAAATGTCTAGAGAGTTTGAATATATGCTATAGGTGTGGTACGCTGGGTCATCATGCTAAAGAATTCAAGGTAAAGGATGTTCTTCCTCAAGTCCAAGTTTCTCAAGGTGCCCAAGGATGATCATGCAACAATAGGTTTTATGCCCTCCGTAGTAGGCAAGAGGTAGAGGAGACTTCTTATGTTATTATCGGTATGTTACGGGTCTTTCACTATGATGCTTATGTTTTTCTTGAATAGGGCACAAACTTTTTTTTGTTTCCCCTTATGTTTCCATGAGATTTGATGTTAGTCCCGAGATATTTTTAGAGCCTTTCTCCGTTTACACTCTCCTAGGTGAGTCAATTATGTCTAAAAGAGTCTATACAAGTTATCTGATTACGGTCCTCTATAAAATTACTCTATGTGATCTAGTCGAGCTTAAGATAACTGATTTTGATGTTATCCTTAGTATATATTGTCTATATGCATGTTATACTTCTATTGATTATACAACCCAAGTGCTTAAGTTCCAATTTCCAAGTGAGTCGGTCCTAGAATGGAAGGATAGTAATTCTGTGTTTAAATGTCAATTCATTTCATGCGTTAAAGCTCGGAAACTGATTTCTAAGGGTTGTATATATCATCTTGTAAGGGTTAGGGAGGAGAATTTTGAAGCCCCTATTCTAGAGTCGGTCCCTATTGTTATTGAGTTTCTGGATTTATTTTCCGATGATTTATCCGATGTTCCTCCCAAAAGGAAAATTAACTTTGTATAGACCTTCTTCTAGATACCCACCCTATTTTTATTCCTTCTTATCGGATGGCTCCGGCGGAGTTAAATGTGTTGAAGGATCAATTGAAAGACTTGTTAGAAGAGTTTCATTAGACCAAGTATATACCCATGGGGTGTTCCCTTATTATTTGTTAGAAAGAAGGATGACTCAGTGCGTATGTGCATTGACTAATGGCAATTCAACAAGGTAACCATCAAGAATAAATATCCAATCCGAAGGATAGATGACCTGTTTGATCAATTGCAAGGAGCAAGTTACTTCTCCAAAATAGATCTTTGTTTTGGTTTCACCAATTGAGGGTGAGGGAATGTGATATTCCCAAAAGGCATTTTGAATAAGGTATGTCAATTATGAATTCCTAGTTATGTCATTTGTTTGACCAATGCCCCCATGGCTTTCATGGAATTATTGAATAAGTTGTTCAAGCAATATTTAGACATGTTTGTGATTGTATTCATTGAAGACATTTTGGTTTACTCTCGGAATGAGGGGGAGCATGCTAATAACTTGAGGATTGTGTTACAAACTCTAAGAGACAAACAACTATTTGCACAGTTCAAAAAATATGAGTTTTGGTTAAGGGAGGTGTCCTTACTTGGTCACATTATATTCAATAAAGGGATTATGGTTGATCCTAAGAAAACTGATGAAGTTAAGAATTGGCATAGACCCTTATCTCCTTCGGATATTAAGAGTTTCTTCTACCTAGTTGGATCTATAAGAGATTTATGGAAGGATTTTTATCGATATCATCACCCTTAACCAAGTTGACTCAAAAGAAGGTGAAGTTTCAATAGACGGAGGCATGTGAAAAGAGTTTTCAAGAGTTGAAAGATCATCTTACTACTACCCTTATCTTGACCTTGTTGGAAGGGTCTGATGGTTTTGTGGTATACTATGATGCTTCAAAGTTTGGTCTTGGTTGTCTATTGATGCAAAATGGAAAGGTAATAGCTGATATTTCTAGGCAACTTAAGGTGAATGAATGGAATTATCTAACCCATGACCTTGAGCTAGTGGCAGTTGTGTTTGCGTTAAAAATTTGGAGACACTATCTTTATGGTGTCCATGTGGATGTATTCAGCAACCATAAGAGTTTACAATATGACATAAGTGTGTTATACTATCCGAGAAAAGGTAATGTGGTTGCCGACGCACTAAGTAGATTGTCCATGAGTAATGTTGCATATGTTGGGGAATATAATAAAGAATTGATCAAAGGCATTCATAGATTGGCTCATTTAGGTGTGTAGTTCGTTGACTCGGATAATGGAGGTATTCTTGTTCATAATGGTTCAGAAATCGTCTCTTGTGGCAGACGTTTAGGCCAAATAAGACCATGATCCGATGTTGATTGAGTTGAAAAAGTCAGTTGCTAAAAGAGCCATTGAGGCTTTCTCCTAAGGGGGAGATAGTGTGCTTCGTTATCAAGGTCTTTTGTGTGTACCTAATGTTATGGGTTGAGGAAGTTGATATTGAACCGAAGTCAAGCCGAAAGAATGATCCAAACTTTAGAGGACATGTTAAGGGTGTCTGTTACTGATTTTAAAGGAAGTTGGGATGAACATTTGCCATTAATTGAGTTTTCCTATAATAATAGTTATCACTCTAGCATCCAAATGGCTCCGTTTGAAGAATTGTACGGGAGGAGATGTAGATCCCCGATGGGATGGTTTGAAGTAGGTGAGATGGCCTTGATTTGTCCATATTTTGTGATAGAATCTATGGAGAAGGTAAGATCATAAGTAAGAGGTTGAAGATGGCTCAAAGTCATCAAAAGTCCTATTCGGATGTTAGGAAAAGAGATCTTGAATTTGAAATAGATGATTGGGTCTAATTGAAGGTTTCACCCATGAAGGGCGTAATATATTTTGGCAAGAAAGGGAAATTGAGTCCTAGATACGTTGGACCTTATAAGATATTGAGGCATGTTGGCAAGGTGGCTTATGATTTAGATTTTTCCCTTGAGTTAGCTATGATTCACCAGGTATTTCATGTGTCTATGTTGAGAAACTTCGTGGATGATCCACGTTCCATTGTCCCTTTGAAAGATTCAAGTGTTGAGGAGAATTTGACTTATGAAGAAGTTTCGGTGGAAATCTTAGACCAGCAAGTCAAGAAGTTAAGGAATAAAGAGGTTGTGTCCGTCAAGGTATTATGGAGAAATCAACAAGTAGAAAATGCTACTTGGGAGGTGGAGGTGGATATGATGAAATGATACCCGTAACTCTTTTCCTATACTCAAGCCTAAAGTAGTAAGTTGTCCTTATTCAAGTTAATTGAACTCTTACGTATTCAGTTCCTCCTATGTCATTCATATGCATGCATGTTCATGGAAAGGTTGATTTTAAAGTCCTGATTTTTGGTTAAGTTGAAGTTTTCAAGTTTCATGCATTTTCAAATGTTATCATGTTCATGTTGGGTTACTAGTCCTGTTTACATGTCCTTCCTATGATAAGTTAATCTCATTCAAGGACAAATGTTTCCAAGGGGGAGATATTGTAAGACCCCATAAGTTGAAAAGTTGGAAACAAGGAGAAAATTCTAAAAATATCTTGAACTGACCCATGTGAACGAGTCACTCTACAGCTCATAGAGTTTTCTATGGCTCGTAAATTTGAGTCGTAGAGTGACCCCTTGATAAAAATAAGATGTTGCCCTCAAGAGAGGTTCTACGAGTCATCGTCCTGTTTATGGGCCATAGGAACCCCTCGTAAACCATAGTGTAGAGGCTTTGTTCAGATATTTCCTCAAGGCCAAGTTTATGACTTGTCAGGATGGGTCGTAGAAGTTGTTACGGGTCATAATAACAACTTATGACAATGCTTCAGAGACTCTCCAATTGCAAGTTTTTGGGACCTGTAGGACGAGCCAAAAGGATGGCCCATAAACTACTTGATGGGTCATAAACATGACCCGTTCCCAAACTTCAGAGACTCCATTTTTGGCACTTTTCTCAGACTTAGAGAACAAGTCATTTAGACGACTCGTCGTTCCTTAGACGACCTATAGAAAGTGATCCGTAGGATCAAAATTCAAACTTTAATGACGGACAATTGTGTCTTTTCCAAAGTTTGGTTCAATAAACCTAGACACTTTTATGGCCAAGTTCAAAGTCTATAAATATTCAATTCTTCAAATTCCCCTCCTATTCAATTCATTCTCTCAAAATTTCCCAAGGCAAGAACTCTCAAAGTCTCTCAAGGTTTCTCTCCAAATTCAAGCTAGGATTTCCAGATTTCTTTAAAGGTTCTTCTTTAATTATTAGTGAACTCAAGCAAGGTATGTAGGGAGTGATTCATAGGACCTTTCACCATGAAGTCCCAAAGATTTATTTCATTCAATTTTAAATTGGTTATGAACCCTAGTTTTGATGAATTGCATTGGGCTAATTAAATTCCATTTTTAGATGTCATCAATAATTATTATATGCATGTTCTCATTTTCATATGATTTTCATGATTTTAAGTTAAATTTTGAATCCCCATGAATAAGCTATTCTCAATCTATGATTATGAGTTAAAGATAATTTTTTATTAGTTAAATCATTTTCAATGAAAGTTTTATGAGTTAAAGGGGAGAAGTACTACCTTTGAGAACTACAGCTAACTATACCCAACTAGACCTCCATAAGCCCAGCTGAGACACTCGTGCATAAGTTAAATAAAAACCCGGATGAACCCCCATAAACCCGCCAAGTACACAGAATAGCTACAACTACCAAGGCTAGGAACCAAGAATCTACGATGTTAGGAGCCGAAGTACTATATCATTTCCAAACCCAGAATCTCTAACAATCAATCGATCTAATGGTGACTTAGGGGTCGAGGCCAGGACTGGGACTCGGATGCTCACCTGAATGTTCAAAGTGCCAACGTCGGGACTGGATATCTTGATGCTTGCCATAACACATAAGTGAGGTTGAGACTGGGACTGGGTACCCGGATGCTCGCCATAATACATCGATATAATTGAGGCCGAGACTGGGTACCTAGATGCTCGTCATACTGGCAAGCCGGTAGAGGCCGGGGCTGAGTACCCGAATGCTCCCCAATAATTTAGAATGGAGGTCGGAACTTGGTACCTGGATGCTCACAGATAATTTATTCCATGATGCCAAACATTTTACTTCCCAACTAGAATACAACAGTACCAAAAATATTTTTCCAAATGAGTCAACCGATATGCCGCCAAAACTGAAACTGGAGCCAAAGTCAACGATCACGAAATCTAGTGTGGCCGACGCATCACGAAAGTCATGATTATATCAATTTATGGATGAGGATATTTTTAAGAGCAAGGGTAATGCCTAACTAAGGCCAAACTACCAGGAACTACCATCCTATACTAAGGCCAACATACTCCACAGTATCAACAACATGCTCATTCAACTCTCCTTATAATACTAACAAATAACGATAAGATACATATGCTTTTAAATATCCGAAAAAAACCGATAATAAGCCTAAAGCATGATTTCTAACACCTAAAATATACAATCAAACTACCCAACCCAAATTCCAACTATTTCAACATGTTTTCACATATTTTAGCTCAATCTAAAGAAAGGTAAAATTGTAGCCTACCTGTAAGCTAAACACAAGAGTTTCAAATCATTGTGCTGGAGCTTTTTTCTTTCGAATGGCCTCAGAACACTACCACGCTGTCAACAACAGAACCACAACATCAATTGTTTAGACACTACTTTTATAATTTTTGGAGATAGACCAATTTTGGAGTCTAAAACGGGAATGGGATCCGCATATGGAATTCCGGATTTGACCTCCTAAAATAGGTTTCAAATGTCACCCCGAGCTCACAAATCAAATTTATAACATAATTCATGGTGTAAAACTACGCTGGACGAGCATGCAACCAAAACTCATAAATTCCAATTAAAGGACCATAAAATGGCAGCATCAAAATCAGTTAATTCTGAAGAAACGAGGCTCTTCTAACCCAAACAAATTGTACTATGACAATCCTTGCAATAAACCCCACATTCTAGCTCAAGAATCACTCAAAATGGAGTTATATTGATCAAGATACACTCTTCAAAAATTCAACAAAATTTCATTCCAAAAAAGACTAAATTAGTAACTAAAAATTCACTTTTACCTCAAACGAAGCTTCCCCTCGCATTTCTGAGATCACCACGAGAGTCCTCACAAAATTATATTGAATTTAGACCCTTGAATCACCAAAATAGGATTTATATAGGTCAAGAAATAATTTCTCAAAGTACTTCAAAAACTCAATCTGAAAATGGACACTGCTGCAAATAAAATCAAGATTTTTACCTGAATCGAATGTTTGAAATCAATTTTAATCTCTCCAATGCATTCTCCATGAAAAATTTTACAAGTTTGCCTTTTGAATCACCCAATTTGGAGATATATAACTCAAGATAAAGAGTTTTAAAGTTGGAGAAAAACCCAAAATAAAAGGGATGTTGCTGCTGCAATTTTTCAGATTTTGGAATTTTCCAAAAACTTCGATGGGTGCTCGGGATTCGTTCGGAATCCGATAAAAATAAACCAGATATGCTACCCCACTAAATTCAATATTCCGGACTCAATGACATATTCAGAATTCCCATACGAGATCAGTTTAATAGAAAGTGGGTCTCACACCCAGGAGCCATTTTAAGTCACATTCCACAACGGGCCTCGATATTAGTCTAAAAGCCTCGAAAAGTTAACGAAGGGTCGTTCTAGACCAAAATTGACATTATGGAACTAACCGCGCTGTCAAAATTTTCATTTGAGTGCATTTTCCAAAAATGTTGACCAAAGTCAATCATAGGCTAACTTTCAAAGTCAAAAGCGTCAAATGGCCCCAACTCGTATCGATTGTCTTGATAGTCATTCCAATAGTGCTACTAGCCTAATTTGGTTATTCTAGAGCTGATGGAACCATCAAAATTTGAATTCGAGATCCCATTGATCCAAAACTCGAAAAGTCGCAACTAAAACAACTTAGGCCTTCAAAATACCAAAACGGATTCAGGACTTCTAAAAATTCAACCAACACTTCTTCTAGAAAAAAACCCATCTCCTGAATCCAATAGAGTCATGGAATTTCATTCCGAGCATCGGAACTCCAAAAGTTGACCAAAGTCAAACCTTGGCTTAAAATTCCTCAATTTCTCAACTCAAGGCCTCAAAACTTCTTTACAACTCCAAAAATAATTCCGTAAAGCCTCCTAAGACAATTTTGACATTTCGAAGTTGCTGGAATCGACGGAATTCCATTTTGAGACCTATAACTCTGATTGACCCCAAATACCACTTTTTAATACTTAAAACTTATGAAAACTCAAAATTATCAAAGACTTAACTTTTCATAGGATTTTCTAAAATCAACACCCGATACAAATCAGAAACGACTCAGGGAATCTAAAAGGAGGGGTAAAATGGTCATTTTACAAAAATTTTAAAAATGACCTTGAGGGTCATTACAAGAACTCAAAGACTCAAACTCATGAATAACTACTCAAATACTAAAAAAGGCAATAAATCTGAGATCAGAAAAAGGAATAGTACCTTCAACATCAATAGTAGGAGGAATGAATAAATGAGGATACTTGGCTTTCATATCCTCTTTGGCTTCCCATGTATCCTCTTTAACAAACTGATTTCTCCAAAAGACTTTGAATGGTGCGGCCTCTTTGGTCCTCAATTTGCGAACTTAAGGATCAAGGATTTGGACATGAATCTCCTAATACAACAAGATATCTTTCTGACCAATAAGTGAAGGTTCTCCTAAACACTTCTTAAGCATGAAAATATGAAACACTGGATGAAGGGATGCTAACTCGAATGGTAGCTCTAACTCATAAGAGACATTGCCAACTCTCTTAATAATCTTGTAAGGACCAATGTAAAGAGGACTAAGCTTCCCTTTTTTCCCAAATCTCATAACATCCTTTATGGGTGAAACTTTCATATATACCCCATCATTTACCTCAAATGCTATATCTCTTCTCCTAGCATCAGTGTAGTACTTTTGACAACTTTGTGCGGTTTTCAACCATTATTGAATAAGCTTCACCTTCTCCATAGCTTGGTAAGCCATTTCAGGCCCTATCAACTAAGCTTTACAAACTTCAAACCAACTAATTGGTGATCTACATCTTCGCTAATAAAGAGCCTCATAAAAGGCCATCTAAATACTTGAGTGAAAACTGGTATTGTACGTAAACTCTATGAGAGGAAAGTGATCATCCCAATTACCTTTTAGGTCAATCAAATAAGCTCTCAACATGTACTTAAGAGTCTGAATCGTACGTACAGCTTGACCACATGTCTGAGAATGGAAAGCAGTAGTAAGATTTACCTTTGAGGCTAAACCTTTCTGAAACGACTTTTAAAATTGTGTAGTGAATTGAACACCTTTGTCTGAGATCATAGCTAGGGGAACTCCAGGAAGTCGTACTATTTCATGAATGTATGATCTGACATAATACTCTATTTAATCTATAGTCTTAACTGGCAAGAATTTGGATGATTAGGTCATCTTATCCATATTCACCCAAATCTAATTTTGCTACCTGCGAGATAGCGGTAAGCCCACTTCCACTTTGGAAACTCTATATTCTGAGCAACACCATAAGGCCTTTGATGTTCAACCTTAACTTATTGATAATTTGGACACTTGGAAACAAATTTTGCAATGTCTCTCTTCATACCATTCAACCAATAAATGTCACGACCCAAGCCTAGGGCCTAGACGTGACATGACAAATGAAGAACTTGAAAGTACCTCAAACAAGCCTCTTAGCATTCTTTTAGCCTTTTATAGGTAATGATGATAAATAAATAAGCGGAAATCATAATAGTAAATCTTCAACTTACATATGTCCAACAATACCTCTAACTTTTAGATTTAACAAGGCTAAGAAAAGTCCCTAGCTCACCCTCAATCATAATAGAAGAAATTCTATAGTAAAATATCTCAACATATTATAAGCTAGAAAGATAAAGGAGTATTGTTCCCGGAACATGGGAACTCACCAAAAGTAGTCTTCAATGGAATCTCAACTAGCCACGTGGAGGAGAATGAGGAGGAGCACTGGTCCTTTACATGGTGATATCATGTAGGCAAAAGAGTATGCGTTAGTACTTTGAATGTACTAGTATATAAGGATGCATGAACATTGAGGAAACATTAAAGCATTTATGTAACATGGAACATAATGTAATGTATGCATAATAAATCATATAGATATCCTTTAAAACATTCATTTTGTGGAAAAATAATCATAACCGACATTTAAGACCATGCAAGCTATTACATGGAATCCAACATAACCTCCTACGTTGGCTAGAGAGACTACTTTCCAAGTAGAACTCCGTCAACTTTATTTATTTCTTTAAATTTAACTTTAAGGGCTATTTATGGATCTATTAGACTAAGCCTACAAGGGCTTCTATGTTGGCACATAGTTAATGAGACAAGGGATTGCTACTAGGATTCTCTTACCGAATCCCACCTCAATGCCCCATTCGATGCTAAGTCAATCCCACAGAATAGTTTAATACTTCAAAATATTCATAGCATATAACTTGAGAATTCAAACATCATATTCGTTAGAATAGCTCATTAAAATATTTGATAATTCAAATATGCAAGAATTGTTCTTATTGCATAAAGAATCCATCATTCATATCATTTCATCATTCTTTCATTTTATAAGACTCCCTTTTGATCATAGATATTTCTTTCATAAACCTTCATTTGGAGTCAAAGCTTTCAAGTCAAACTTTATTAAAAACATAGTAAGACTAGGTGGGTTCAAATCACTTGAACTTGCAAATATGTATGTAAATAAATATACATAAATACTTTGAAATTCATTAATTAAAAATCATGCTTTAAACAACCCACCATGAATTTCAAGAACCTTTAAATAGATAAATAGAGGAATTACTTCCAAACCATCAATTCATACATATGAAATTATGTTGCATCAAAATATATCAATAATCATTAGTTTAACCATGATTCATACTATTAAGTAAAAATAAGAATTACCATAAGAAAATATTACTTGAAATCAAGAGTCTAGTTTCATTTTGTTCAAAAATCAACCAATTTGGAATATCCTATAGTGAGATATGATTTTTCTTCTATAAATACTCCATTCCATCACAGCATCCTGTCTTACAACAATTAATTTATTTGACCTACGTAACCTCCGAAACTTAAAATATGATCTTCACAAAAGTTGTAGGTAATGATATTATGGTTATCAAAAATTTGAATCACCTAATTTGGACCATCCTATGAAAAGTTATGTTCAAAATACAGAGGTTGTATCATTTTCTTGGCAAGAAATGAAATATCATATACAACATTTTTAGGGGATGTTACAATAGACTTCACTCAAGTCATAGTACATCTTGGTAGAACCTGGATGAATCGAATATATAGAGCTATGAGCCTCTGCCACTATTCTGTCTCAGAGACCATCAATATTTGGAACACACATTCTGCTTTATTACCTCAACACACCATCTTCTCTTTTGGCAAAAGCCATCACCTTTTGTTTGTGAACATCCTCCTTTAACTTAACTAGAATAGGATATTGGTCTTGCTTTTCATTTACCTCAACAACTTGTGAAGACTCAGCTCCATTCTGAACAATAACACAACCTTCATCTAAGTCCACAAGGCAAACTCCCAAACGTGCAATTCTATGCACTTCTTTAGTCAACTCCTTCTTTTCCTCCTCCACATGGCAGTACTCCCCATGGATGACCTGCTAAGAGAATCAACAACAGTTATAGCTTTACGAGGTGGTAGAGAATGTCATGTTGTAATCCTTGAGCAATCAAATCATCTTATCTGCCTCAAGTTCATCTAATTTTGGCTAAATACATATTGTAGGCTCTTATGATTAGTGAACACATCTACATCCATGCCATAAAGATAATGGCATCATATCTTGAGAGCAAATACTTTTGCTGCAACCTCAAGATCATGAGTCGAATAATTCTTGTCACGACCCAAGCCTATTGCCTAGACGTGACACTGCGAATGAGAAACCCGAGAGTACCTCAAACAAGTCTCTTAGCATTCATTTAGCTTTTCATAGGTAATGATAAAAAAGAATAAGCGAAAATCATAATAATAATCTTCAACTTACATATGTCTAATAATACCTCTAACTTTTAGATTTACCGGGGGTTAAGACAAATCCCTAGCTCACCCTCAATCAAAATAGAATGAATTTTCATAGTAAGTGTTTAAAGGTCTCAACATATCATTAGCTAGAAAGACTAATGAGTATTATTCCCAAAACATGGTAACTCGCCAAAATAGCCTTCAAATAAAATCTCAACTAGCCATATGGAGGAAAACGAGGAGGAGCACCGGTCCCTACATTGTGATATCATGTAGGCAAAAAAGTATGCGTTAGTAATTTGAATGTACTAAGTATGTAAGCATTCATGAACATTAAGGAAACATTAAAACATTTATGTAATATGAAACATGATGCAATGTATGCATAATCAATCATATAGATATCCTTTAAAATATTTATTTTGTGGGAAAATGACCATAATCGACATTTAAGACCATGCAAGTTATTACATAGAATCCAACATAACCCCCTATGTTGGCCGGGGAGACTACTTTCTGAGTAGAACTCTGTCAACTTTATTCATTTTTTTAATTTTAACTTTAAGGGCTTTCATGGATCCATTAGCCTAAGCCTACAAGGGCTCCTATGTTTGCACATAGCTAATGAGACAAGGGGTTGCTACTAGGATTTCCTTACAGAATCTCACCTCAATGACTCATTTGGTGCTAAGTCAATCCCACAGAATAGTTTAATACTTCAAAATAGTCATAGCATATAGCTTGAGAATTCAAAACAACATATTCTGTAGAATAGCTCATTAAAACCTTTGGTAATTCAAATATAAAAAAATTGTTCTTACTGCATAAAGAATCCATCATTCATATCATTTCATTATTCTTTTATTTCATAAGACTCCCTTTTGATCATAGATATTTCTTTCATAAATATTTATTTGGAGTGAAAACTTTTAAGTCAAACTTCATTGAAAATATAGCAAAAGTAGGTGGGTTAAATCACATCAACTTTCAAACATATATGTAAATGAAATTATGCATAAATACTTTGAAATCCATTAACTAAAAATCATGCTTTAAACAACCCACCACTACTTTCAAGAATTTTTAAAGAGCTAAATAGACAAAATATTTGCAAACCATCAATCCATACATATGAAATCATTTTGCATCAAAATAGACCAATAATTATTATTTTAATCTTGATTCATGCTATTAAGTAAAAATAAGAATTACCCATAAGAAAATCTTATTTGAAATCAAGAAATTTAGTTGAAAGATTTTCGGACTACATGGGTGGAAGAATCCATGGATAAACACCCACATAACTTGGAGTAAAACTTAAAGAAAATAAACAGAATTTATCATATAATCAAAATATTTTAGGTAAAAGAGTGGAAGTAATACTCTCATTGAAGCCTTACATACGTGTAATCCGAAGCGTTACTTAGAATCGAAGTACTTAATGAACACTCTTGAATCCTAGTCTTTTCTCCTTGTCGGAGCATTTTGTGTACTATCCGGAGTATATGAATCACCAAAATAGTATTTCTACACTACTAAGAACTAAAACTATATTTTGAGAATGAGCAAAGGACTGTATAGAGAGAAGAGTTGCTTGAGAAAGCTTGATGAACAAAATGATGAAATAAGGTGGGTATTTATAGGTGTGAAGGAGGGAACTAACAATAATTAAAATAATTATAAATAAAAAATCTAAAAATTTAATGGAAGATTGTGATGTCATGGGTGATGTCAAATGGATCTAGATCTTTCCATGATTGGTGAGATGAACCTTCTTTTAATAGAATACCCTTTTTCGGAGCTGCGTTTGAAAAAGATAACTTCCTCATTAGGATTTGGTATCTTCATATGAATTATTTTTCTAGAAGTCTTTTTTCATGTCGTTCAAGAATCAACTGATTTGGATCATCCTGCAGTGAGATATGATTTTCCTTCTTCAAATACTCTATTTCATTATAGCACCATGTCCTATAATAATTAATTTATTTGTCCTACTTAACCTCCAAAACTTAAAATATGGTCTCACAAAAGTTGTAGGTAATGATGTTGTGGTTATTTAGAAATTTGAACCACCTAATTTGAACTATCATATAAAAAGTTATGCCGAGAATACAAAAGTTGTATCATTTTCATCGATAATTGAAACATCATATACAACGTTTTTAGGGGGTGTTATACTGGAAAAAATTTCCCACAAACATCTGACCATTGAAACTTTGTCTTCTTCTGAGTCAACTTAGTCAATAGAGATGATATAGAATAGAATCCCTCTACAAATCTTCTATAGTAACTTGTAAATCCCAAGAAACATCTTCTATCATTCGGGGATGTGGGTGTGAGCCAATTCTTTACAGCCTTGATTATTTGTGAATCTACTCAGATACCGTCACCAGAAATAATGTGGCCAAATTTTACTCCTCAACTCAGTGAATACATAAAATGTCGCTTTAATTTATCAACTCTGTCTCAAGATATTTATTTAAATGCATTATTACTCAAACTCATATAGACTCGATAATGATCATGCTCAAAATTAGTGAATGAATGACTTCTCAAAACTCAAACTCTTGCTCAATTAATGATATAAAATATTTCATCCATTTATTTCAAAATAATGCATTAAAGTAAGCAATGTAGATACTCAATTAGGGTTCGCATGTGTTACACCCCACATTCTTTAACTCGGAAGGTTCCTTAAGTTACTTAGAAGCTATCATGTGAGCCCCCTAAGTTACGACACCATCAAATGACTCTAAGGAAGAGAGAATGTGATACCCCATCGTAGAGAAAGTTGGAAATAGAGTCATAAAAATTCGGAAGGAATTGGAGGCCAAGAAATGAGTTGTAGGACTCGATTTACCTATGTAAGCCACTAAGTTAAGAGTCTTATACACTTAAGTTGCTTAAGGATATATCAAGCTTACATAGCACGGATGACATAGGCTCTTAAAATAAGACGAGATTACGAACCCACGGGAAAGAAAAAAAAATTATGCGGGGCAGCCAATGGGAGGGTGACACGTGGCAGAACCTAAGCAAGTAGGTGACCCACCTTCTTGGGGGAGGTAGGCCCTACTGCCACGTGGCAACCCCTTCTTGAAAGCATGGATCTGTGGCCCAATAATGATTTGACACGTGTCACCCTTAGGGCTGACACGTGTCACTTCCTAAGGGACCCTATATATGTATGTTAATGACTCTTAAGTCATTTGGAGTCCAAAAATCAGCCAAATTATAGAGAGAAACGTGAGAGAAAGAAAGCTCACAACAGCAGCCACAAATTGAAGGAAATTAAGGTAAGTTCTTCACTTTTCTTCCGTGAATTAATTATCCACAGTGTTCCCTAAGTACGTGGATATGTATATATTTGATTTATGATGTTTATGGAATCAAAAATTCAGCTTTATGATTGGAAATTTGGAAGAAAAGAAGAAGAGAAAAACGTTGAGGGGCAAAGAGGGAGCTGCGGGTTTGGACCTCTTTGAGGTAAGCCCCGACTTTCATTCCGTGAATTAATTATTTATGGTATCCCACGGTTGTATAATGATGTTTAATAGCTTAAAATCATAATTTGGGGCAGCGAAGAAGTGTCAAAAACAGTCTGCTCCGTTTCAGCACGACAAAAGATTTTCGAAGCAAGTTTTAGCTAGTTTTAGCTAATTTCGGGTAAGGTAAGGTCTTCCCCTCTAATTTTAAGTTTATTATGTTATTATAGGGTGTATTAAACACCTTGTGGTATGCTGGAAGTTGGTAAAAAGGTTTGAAAAGTTCGGCGTTCGAAATAAGCTAAATTGTAGTCGTTATAGTCAAATTGTCGTCGAAGTAAGGCGTTGTTCTTGTGAGTTGCTGCTGCAAGGGTGTGATGTGTTGTTGCAGGGCCTAAATATGTTCTAATGTATGTTAGTGTGCTTCTGTTCTAATCCACATGACCCCTCGTTGCGTATAATTAAAGGTGTTACAAAATAGAGGCTAGACGCCCTATTGTGATATCATATTTTTGAACAAGTCGTTTGGAGTTTATGTTATATATTGTTGGTGTGAATTGCTGCAGGTTGTTTTTTTTGGTTGGCTGTAGGTTTTAGGGACCTAATTGGAAATTCGGATAGGGCACATTATAGGGGAGGTGCTGCCCAATTTTCGCTAACGCCTTAACAAACTAAAGAACTAGTCGAGGAAACGACTAAGGAAATAGATTCCATTGATACTAAGGTGTAACCTAAGATGCTGGAAAGTTAAGAAGGGTTGATAGTCATATTAATTTTATGTTGGATAGGTTCGAAGTACGACTAGGCGAACAGGATAAGGAGTAACTCAAACAAGGTATGTGAAGCTTTCCTTTGGCGTGTTTTTGGAATAAGTATGTAGAGCTATTTTTCTTTTTTTTTGGCATGTCTTAGATATAAGTTATAAATGATATGTATATGATATTTGGGATTCAATCCATTCGTAAAGCCCTGAGTATGAGTCGAGACCCTCATTTACTTCTTGATATTAGAACTCCTGCAATAGCTGAGTCATTGCCTTCAAGTCATCTATGTGATGAAAAGTAGTACAGGTAAAGCCTATTTCTTCTTTCCTTTAGAATGACTTAATCTTAAGTAAAATGATATATGATGTGGGTTTAGAGGTAATCCCATTTAAGATCTCTGAGTGTAACTCGTGACTTGTAGTCACTTCTTAATATTTAGAGTCTGAAAGTAGTCAAACTACTATTCTCGAGCCTGCTATATAATGAATAGTAAGTGGAGGTACCAGCTTCTCTTTTTGAAGGCTCTGAATGATCAATGTCTCTGATTGCATAATTGTGTCTCTGATTGCATAAACCATGTTTCTGATTGCATAAGTTATGTGGCATTGTCTTGATGCATGTCTGTGATTCCTGAGGCCCCAATTGATGTAACCCCTAGTGACATCTAAAGGGCACTTCAGATAAGTACCTTTCTGGTCTTCACGTGACGATTCACTTGACGGTTTCATTGACTCTCAAATAATGACTTAGTTGCATATAGTTTCTCATTACTCTACTCGTGCATGCTGTAACCCTTCTTTCTTTGCGTCCCACGATGGGCCAGATATTATGTCGGGCGTAGCTTTACTAATTTTTTCACCGCGTTCTGGGCCGGATGTGTATAGTTCCACGCACAAGGAGATGATGTCGTACATGAGGTGTGATATATGTTATATGTTATGACGATACGATTATTCACTGAGTCCTGGGCAACCTGTAATATGATAGTATATGTGGCGAAATAAGGAAGGAACACCGAGTCCCTCCTTAGAGGGTCGGGTACGGTATGTATATTATGATTGTACGCTATAGACGTACACCACTCCATTCACCGAGTCCCTCACTAAAGGGCCAGATACTTTATGTAGGCATGTATAGGAGATTAGAGTGATACATTGTGACCCCGAGCCCCGTAGTGAATCAGATGTGATACGATGACATACATGATAAGATTATACCGTATACGAGGATATGATACCGTATATGATGATATGATGAAATGAAATGCATGATGATACGATGGCATGTGAATATGACAATATGATTATAACACCGAGTTCACTAGAGGGCGGGGCACAGCATATGATGAGGTGTATGATTTATGTGTCCTAAGGTACAGGTATAGTAATTTGTTAAGCTATTATACTTGTCCCCTGCATCCCTATTTCAGTTATGGTCTCAGTTATGATGTGTTATGCTTTATATACTCAGTACATATATCGTACTGACCCCCCTTTTCTCGGGGGGCTGCATTTTATGCCCGCAGGTACAGATGTTCATTCTAGAGATCCGCCAGCTTAGGAGTTCCTCTCAGCTATGTTGGAAGTGCTTCACTATTCTGGAGCCCAACTTTTGATACTGGTCACTTAATGTGTATATATCTGTACATTCAGGGGTACGACGGGGGCCCTGTCCCGCCATATATTGTTGTTACTATTCCTAGAGGTCTGTAGACATATAGATGTGGGTTGTTTGTGAGTTCGTTTTGATTGTGCCTATACGGCACGTTGTGAATGTTTTCGTTATAGCAGTCTTGTCGGCTTGCATGCCCTTATATGTTATGACACGAATGAAAGAGGCCAAACGAACACGAAGAAGTTTTAACCATTGGGGTTTTTGTGAGTAGTATCACCTTGTTCATAGTCCGATTTGACTACAACTGACAGATATGTATACGGGGGTCCAGGTCGGACCCCAGTCGCGGCCTACGGAGTTGGGTCATGACAGCGTGAATGCAAACATGAACAAAAAATTCAAGAACTTGAATTCATAGAGATAATCCCAATATTAATAAATATAGAGAAAATAGCCAAAAGCCCCCTAACCTATATCCGAATTTCCATCTACACGCATTACCTTAACGGGAGTCCTATCACACACACACACCAGAAGTGCTTAAAACTGAAATTATTACCTACCTAAATGCCTAGTTGGCAAAGTGAGTGCATTTCACTCTCATTGAGAGAGTGAGCCCAAAAGAAAACCTTTATTTTCAATATATTTTTCATAAATATATGTATTTTTAATTTTTTTTCTTTTTTGTATTTATTGTATTTCTTCTCCATAGAAACAAAGACCAAATTCCTCCACCACTAACCATCTCTACGCAGCCACTGCCACCACCATCTTCACCGGATTCACCATAATTAATTTCACACAAGTTTTTAAACTTTCATGTAAAAAAATTACAAAATCAATCAAATAAATTATAGATAAAAATGACATGTATTTATAACACCCAAAAAAAATTGAATCAGATTTGAAAAATATCAAATTGGGTTTACATCAAATCCAATTGAACACCCAAAAGAAAGTTTTTTTTTGTTTTTATTAATAAATCCTTTAATTCTCAATCTCAAATCTAAATCAATCAACTATATATCAGAATTCAAATGTTATCAATCTCATTAATTGTTCAATTGGTGGTGAATCAACCTATTTCTCTTCAAAGTAGACGTCGTCGACATCGACGACGATGACATTGAATGTGTCGTCGGCTCTTCCTCATCTTCCTTGAGATGATAGTACTCATCCCCGTTGACCTCCATAAATGGCATCCACACTTTCTCCATTTGTTCTCTCTCTTTCATTCCCCTCACTTTTCTTTTAGTTTATTTTTAGGTTCTCCAATGATAAATGTTGATATGGATCTTAGATTGAGATTTAATTTGTGGGTTATGGAAGGTGGGGGTGACTATGGAGGAATGGGATAGAAAGAGATAGGAAATTAGGGAGTTTAAAGTCAGAGAAAACATGGCTGAAGATTGTGGAAAAGTGTGTGTGAAGAGTGAAGATGATGGAGAAGAACAATAATTACCCTTTTTTTGGTATATTTGACTGTTGACAACTGATAGCGTGTGTGCTTCAATGCACGTGAAGAATGTGTTTTTCTAGTTTTAGGGTGCTATTTATTCTGTTTTAAAATTTGTAAAATATAGGTGTGTAGTTGAGAATTCGATTATAGATTGGGAGGCATTTGTCTATTTGCTCATAAATATACAAGGAACTTATTGAAAAATTATATAAGTAACTCAAGAACTAAATTTAGCAGGCTTGAAACGCAAACTCAAACTCATGCTGACTTAACAAAGATGTAGGACATAGGAAGAACTTGGTCCAATATGGTGATTAGCCTTACATACTGTTGCGTCCAAATGCACATGCAAGTGTACGCGGTCATTCAAGTAATAAAGTGTCTCTTTCGAGTTGGATGTCGAACCCACAGAGACTTTATCGATTAACTATTTTCTTAAATTATATTAACTCTAATTATTTATTTAAGTGAGCTAAAAGAGTGCGACTAGTAATTCTAAGCTAACAAGTGCAAGAAGTAAATAATGAAATATACTTACAATGATTGGAAAAATCCCAGGGCTGCAGCGTAACATGAGTTCAGGCATAATATCTTTTACTTTAGAATCTAATAAGTTATCAAGCCATTACTTTACAAGGTTAATTTTACAATCATGATCTTCCGATCTTTAATTGCCTACCACAATTAACAGTCTAACTACATCATTGAATGGGGATAGACACGAACCAATCATGGAGCATTAAGCTATCATCTTGTTTATTAACCAAACACGGCATATAGGTATATGTCACAAGTATCCTATATACAAATCATTCTAAGTTCTTACCTAGAATGAATACGCTCATGTCATCCCACGTTCTATCCCTCTACTCCTCTCCCGAGTTTAAGAGTAGACAATAAATATATTCTATTGATAGCTAAGAATTAAAATAATAAAATCAAAGATACAAGAATAACTTTAAATGATAGCCAATCTTCATCCAAAGAAATTGATACTAAACCATCACTTGTAGCCGCAGACCTAGAACAAGGGTATTTAGATACTAATGTCTTGAGAAAAGAAGAAGAAAAAAATGAACCCTAGGTCAAAAGTTTCTTTTTCCTAAAAACTAATTTTATGGAATATTTATAAGTATAAAAAAAAACTCCAAATAAAATAAATTAGTCTAAAATAAATTGGAAAATCAAAACTAAAGAAAATTGGTTTTCGTGCGTGACGACGCAGTGCGTTCGTGTGACTGAACGTGCGCCGCAATTCCTCAAGCTGCCCACTTCTTTTCCTTGGCAAAGTTTGAATATATATAAAAATATAATATAATATTTAATTTAATTCATTAAGCTACCTTCTTAATTTTCTTTTTTAATCCCTCATCTTTAATTTATTTTGACTCCAAATATGTTCATCTTCACATTAATTTAATCCTACAAATAAAATACAGTATTTCGCACAATCTATAAAATTTATGCTCAAAAAGGAAAAAGAAAAATATTAAATATGAAGTAAATAATGACTAAAAATATGTATTTTTACTCATCCTCGAACAAACATTAAAGATCATCAAAAAATCAAACTAGGAGCACCATAACTTTGATTGATACAAATAATTAGGCCATACAAAAATTTCAAAATATGAAGTACACTTCCCAATCATCATGCAAGATATACCATAAAACAACAAATTTTTAACCTCCTAATCTTAAAGAAGGACTCTAACTCATCAAATTTGAGTTTGTTCACTTACTCTATCATAGAAAGCTAATAAAATCACCTATTTATCATTAAACAAGTGTCCTCACAAGAAAAATTAGTACACACACTCAATTTAAAAATTGAATATAAATTAAGGACTTAACATCAAAGAACAACTCTCACACTCACAAACACTACAAGAAAAGTGTTGATTACCTGAGGATATTTATAGGGATAATGTAGTAAAATTCCCAAGTAATTTGATTACCTGCGAATTTTCTTGCCAATTGAAATCCGATGGAAAAACCTTAATAGGTAACTATAACTTGCGAATTTAGAAAATCCCTAGGTAAGTTAGTTGCGGAAATAAATCCGCACATACCTTATTTGTAAATTTATCTACGATTAACTATAAAAAATTTGCAAGATTTTTTTTGTAAAATTTTATATGAAAAGGAATTTGCCTGCAGATTTTCATTAAAAAATCCACAAGTTATTCCCCATGAAGATCTCCAAGCAAATTCGTAGGAAGTTTGCGTGTTGAAATTCCTAATTAACAAAATAAAATTTCTTACGGATATTTGTGAAACAATTTCGCAAGAAGATTCCTAGGAAATTCCCCAAGTCAATCCGCATGAACAAATTCTCGCAAGAAACTTTTCATGAATTTTTTAGCACGAACATCCCCATAAAAATCCCAAAATAATTATTCACATTTAAATCGCTAGATAAATTTCATAATTAAACAAAAATCTATTTGAAACCTCCAATAATTCTCAAAAACATCATTCAACACAAGTCTAAAGTAAATCATTCAAACTAACAAAAAACATAACTCATAACATCCATGTCAATAATGTATGATTCTTAAATGGTCCAAAATAAAATATTTCAAATTTAAACCCTCAATAATACTACCAGCCATCTCAATCATAATTATAGTCACTTTCATCCACGTTATCAAGGTCAGAATCTCTTTCATTCATGTCATTAGAGTTATCATCAATTTCATTCTCATAAGCTTGGTTGTCTTCTTCCTGAGATGATCTCTTATTTAAAGATGACTTCTTGTATACATGATTCTTCAACAAGTCTAATTCCTTTCTCATTTTCTTATTTTTGTGTCGCTCGTTCTCCAACTAAGCATACAAATCAATATTTGAAGCATTTACCTGAGACCTAATCATCTCATCAATTTCACTCAGCAAAGTCGATGTTGATTGGTTTGATGCCTTTACAGTTCGAACCAGGGATCCAAGGCCTTTGACTCTTCCTTGTTTCTTTCCACCAACCGATTGCACCCGTATATCCATTTCGTTTAATTGAGAAGGTTGAGCAGCTGAACTTGTTTCTTCTTCCCTAGCTAATACATTCTGAGCTGCTAATATTTCTTGTTTCTTTCTTTCAAACTCAATCTGCATAAGAGTAGAGTATTTCAAAACATGTATAGTGCCATTAGAAAATATTTTATTAGCAAAAGCAATAGAAAAGAAATATGAGGCATGCTAGAGAACGATTGTTATCCAGTAAGGGTTAAGTAAACCTGCTTTTTCTAGAATTTTGGGTAAACAAAATCTAAAGTAGTAGTATAAAAACTAGAATCAGGGGTATTTAAAAGTTCATCTCTGTTTAACTACAAGAAATGAATTTAATTATTAAATATGGACCAAATATCAATTTAAGTTGGCCACAACTTTGGCAATAGACTCCTATGTCTTTGGAGTTCTATAGAGAAGCTTTTCGAAGGTTTGATATTCAGCCTTTAAGTCTCTCAAGATTTTTCAGGTTTGTTAATACCCAAAATCTCAAAAACTCACTTTTTCTCAACATTGTCCGTTCAACAACAATACTCTAGCATATTTTGCCCTAGTTTCCATTTTGGTTTATCTAATGCACAAGAGCTTCAGCACTCGTGACATTATGAGGAAGCAAGTTCATTGAGTAGAAATGATCTATTAACAGGCGGATATATGTAGATTATATGCTTGTAAAGTTTTTATCAAATCCCACCACATACGTTGGGCTTAAGATCTGACAATCAAAATTAGATATAACCCTTGAAATATAATGCATTTTCAAAATGCACAGTCCAATCAAAATGAAAAAAAAAGGAACACATGATAGGAGAAAAAGTATATACCCTCTTTGTATATTAGTACAACAAGCAATGAAGGGAGATGCAGATATATGAGATCACAAATTCACCTCAAAGTCCCATTCCCCAAATAAATCTGGATCCCTCTTGTTAACCCAAACATATATATCAAATGTAAAAACAACTAGCAAAAATGAGAAGTGGTTACTCAAATTAACAATTTAGTTTATGCCAGATGATATCATCATCTTCACAAGCAGTAACTCGGCATCTGTTAAGATGATGAACAACATATTTTAAGCCATCTTAATGATAGAATGAGACTTACAAATAAATTTCATTTATTTAAACAAAAGAAACGAACCACTTTAAGGATTTTAAAAAGACAATCAAACCAAAAAAAACGAACTCTTGTTCTCACTCAATTGAAGCTTAATGTCTTAACTAAGCATTCAAAATGAAGAAAAATGAATGTTGAATTCATTTATTCTAAAACACATTGAGTTGCAGATATAAAACAACCTAAAACAATCTGAATGTAAACAAACTTGAGCTTACTCGAACTGAAGCTAAATGTATTAACTAAGAATTCAAAATATAGATGTTCATTTGTTTTCATTTGGGGTACTTTCTAATGTTGCAAAATATGAGCACTCTCAAAAAAATCATCGAGAGATTCAGAAAATGAAAGTGATGGATAACCTGGGATTTCTAAGATTATAACCTCGAAGGAAAAGACATAGATGGTTAAGAAGAATGTATCAAGGTACACATTCTTGTTTATTGGAAAAATTCTCAAAGGTAAATCTTATCAAGTTCGTGGATCCATTTTTACCAAGGCATTAACAAACATGTGTGATGATGTCACTCTCTATTTTACATGATTATCGATGTTCATTAAAAATCATAAGTTTCGAAAAAACTTAGCAACATTTTTCTATGCATATTTTCAAAGCTTATAAACTATTTCCCTATGGTAGGCTCAACTTTATCCTTTAAGTATGACCCTAAGCACCTTTGTTCTTTAAGTTTATAAAACTTATGCACTTTTGGTTTCACTAGCTAAGAACTCCACCCCAATTAAAACTAACAGACCAATATGGTCATCTATTACTCCAAGTGAATGGCATATACTCAGTTAGCCACTTTTTCCTTTTTACCGTTTCTAGATTATTTTCTAACCAATATGGTCATCATAAGTTAGTGCACCATCTGTCCATAATTGTAGTAACTCATCTATTAATGGTTGAAGATACACATAAATTTTGTTCTTGGGATTGTGAGGACCTGGAATGATCAATGTTAAGAA
Source organism: Solanum dulcamara (assembly GCF_947179165.1). NCBI lineage: Eukaryota > Viridiplantae > Streptophyta > Magnoliopsida > Solanales > Solanaceae > Solanum > Solanum dulcamara. Next base: position 32,486,394 of record NC_077244.1, on the reverse strand, counting down.
CATGTCGGGCGCAGTCATACAAATATCAGGAGGAAGATTATAGGGAGTGACAATCACGGAACCTTTTTGCTACCCTTCCTTCCTGAGCATTCTTTGTAGTGAGGTTCTTTACGAAACTTACATTATATCATCTCTTTATCATCCTTGTAATACAACATACATCCATTAACACAACAATCAATCTTTTGACTAGTTAGACCAAGCCCCGACCCAACTTCTTTGCCCTATAGTAATCAGGAGGCATCCTATTAACTGGATAACTCGTGTCCTTCATTAATTGTGCCATTGCATCAAAACAACCATGGGACATATTGTATTCAGATTTAATACTCATAAATATTTACATCCAGACCATAAGGGTTCTTGAGCTGAATTCAACATTTCATAAAATTTAGTAGCACCCATATTCAGAGACTCTTCTACATTTTGTTCAACATGATGCCTAAATTCTACACCAGCAGCATCATAAATCATACCTTGATATCTATTTACGTGTTCGTAGTTTTTCCGTAGAATGTTACCTTGGCTGTCTGAAGGCATGTCAAAGCTACATCCTTGATGTCTACTAGAAGCACCTAAATTGACATGTTCATTCAAATTAATAGAAGGTGCTTCCTCTCCATGTGAGGTCCAATACCAATAACCTAGTGTGAACCCTTTTTTAAAAACATGTACATTAACTTCATCGGATGCCAAAAACTTCATATTTTTACAAAGCTTACAAAGACACCTTATGACTTTTTCAGACAAAAACTTCTGTGGACTACAACCAAATTCAATAAACTCATTCATTCCGCTTATAAATTCATTTGTATATGCCGATCGACCTGGAAGAAGTCTATATACCATCCATTTTTGATGCTCGGAAATATTCATTTTCTGAATCAAAAGGTAAATATATTTAAACATATAAACAGAGAAATTTAAATAACTAGTTGAAATCTTGATACTTTGTATTGATTTTGGGTATCCTACACTATGAAGGAAAGTTAATTTTTTTAAAAATAAAAGTAACTTTTACATTTTTTGGATCAAAACATCACCAGCATATAAACTACTATGAACCCAAACAGAGCATACAAACTAATTTTCAATATATAAGTAAAATTGACATCTGAGTCATAGTTCCTAGGTTTGTTGGTCAACACTTAAAATTACATAATTAAAATGAATATATAAACTTATCAAACAGAGCATTAAACTAACACAAAAAATTAATCAAACAGAGCATAAAAATATCAGACATTATAGAGTTTGAAAATTAACCTCTACTTTAATTTCTGAAGATGTTGATTGTGTTTGGATTCGTCTTCCATATAGAACGACCACAATTGAGAGAGTTGCTTTTTTCCAATGAAAATGGTGATTTTGATGAGTAAGAAAGTGAAGGGTCAAGCGGGGGGGGGGGGGGACTTTGTGGGGGGGGGGGGGGGACTTTTTAGCTTTTTATGTTTTTTCTTTATATTTGTTTTTTGACGTGATCCCTCTTCCGTATAACACTTAAGTGAATAACACTTTAGTATCTTTTCTTTTATTTATAAATAAATAAGGAATTTTAAAATATAAAAACCTTACGTCATCGAGAAGCGGAGGGTGGAGCTTTGGGATGATCTTGTAAAAAATATTTTTAAAATCTTAAACATTCAAAGACTTCATATAATAATTGAAAGATTAGAGCGTAAGAATATAATTGTATTATTATTGTATTCATCAGTCTGAGCCTTACGAATTGTGGTGAAACTATTATTTATAGGCTACAAAGATATTACATTAACCAATAGAAAAGTAAATCGCTACCGTCCACATGAAATTTGCAAGCTAATATTATTTCCTACCACATTTGGGACAAAAGGGATAAGGGATAAGCTAATTCATGATATAGTTGATACCGAAATATTAATCCCAAGATAATTTATTTTCAACCAGTCTATCCTTAAGTGTACGTTTCTATTGCATTGTATTGTTCAATATCAGATTCTTTGCAATTGTATTGAAATTAATCAATAAAAATCAATAGAAAAGGTCTACTCGCCCTAAAGTATTATGGTCAATAGCCACTGTTTGAAAATGTGTCCGATAATATTTCTTTTGTTGTGCGTAAAATATTTGTGTGACCATATATGACATATTCGCCTTTTTATACCCCTTTTCCACGTCATCAAGATACAAATCTTCTCTATCTTTAATTTGGACAACAAATTCTCACCTCTCTAATTTTCTCGCTCAGTAATGACTATTCAACAATCTCAATAATGAGTCAAGACTGATTATTTATCATGAATACATTTTTGAAACCGTCTATAATAAACTAACTCTTGAGCATCTTTTGTTAATTAATTTGTACATGTCCACCAGTTTAATGTTTAATTTTTTTTAATGTTTGTTATTCTTCGATTTTAACGTTTGATTATTCAAATTATATTTACTAATGTTATTATAATATTCTTTTATGTAATTTGTTAATTTTTCAAGTCACAAAATTGCTACATAAATTTTCAAGAAATAATTTTCAACTAAATTAGTCTCGGTAAAAAATCCCCTAATATATCCCCAGGTAATAAAATTCTCAACTAAATCCCCAAATATAAATCCCCACCAAAATTCGCAGCAAACTAATCCCCAAATAATTTCTCAAGTAATAAAATCCCAGATAAATTTACACCAAAATATCTCTAGGAAAATCCATAGGATAGACTATCTGAGGATTTTTCTCTGGAATAAAAAATTTAATATAAAATATATTTTTTGTTCATGTACCTCCGGATTTACCTAGAGATAATATACTTGCCCATACTTTTTCCCAAGTAATGTTGCAAGTATGAATTTTGCGCAAAATAGCGCCAAATTTAAATGTGAAATTTGTTGGGAATATACATTTCGTAAGTAATATATTCTAATATTGAGGAATTTAATTTTTTCACAAGGAAATCCGCAAGAAATACCTACCACAATTTTTCCTAGGTAAGATCCCCATGTAATTCACAGTTTTCCTGTAGTGAAACGAATTCACATGTTTGCACATAGAGAACCATAGGTTTTCCCATTATGTACATCTCTACTAATTAAGCATGCTCGAATAGAATGACATAGGACTTTTTAATGGATTGTAATGTAGGCTGGGGAACGACTAGGAAACTATATAATAGTGACTTACACTTTCTTAAGCACTTTGCACTTTAAGATTTCATCACCAGTTATTTTCTCTCTTTATTTTAGCCCTATCTCCAATTATTTCACTAATAATTTCATCTCATCAAGAATGTTTTAATTTTTTTTCTCAAGCAAATATTTTTTTCTCCTTTTTTTGATATCACATTAAGAGGGCTTTTTCATCACTTTATAACTATCATTGCTTACCTTTTTTGCACTTAACCATCCTTTTTCAGATTTAACACTTATAATAAGTCTATGCTATAGTGCTCAAGGAATCAAGGTGCAAAAACTAAGGATTCAAAAAAAGAGTAAAAGCAAAAATGTGGATACCAACAAAAGGCTACAGGCTCAAAAGGGCTAACTAATGATATAATATCTAAAAATGCTAAAATTTACAAGACAAATAAAAAAACGCCTATTATCATCTTCTAAATAGAGCAATATTTTTATTTATTTTGCTTCAACAACATGCAGGGCAAGTTCTAGACTAAGATGCAAAACATAGAATAAACAAACTCTCACCACACATGGCACAAATTTCAATCAAGATGGATCAATTATACTTTTTAGATAAATAGGGCCATAAAAAACTATAAAATAAAATAAGCTATATACAGAGTAACAACTATGAGCCTAGGTGTCAAATAGTCTATTATCTTTTTGAGCAATCAAACATTCTCAAGCAAATACTACTAAAAATTAGGACTAAATAGCAAGTATCAAGTCAAAATGTCTTTTCTTTTCTCTCCAAAAAATTAAAATAAAAAAATGTATTCTTAAAAAAAATAAAATATACTCGATTCAAAGGGACCCCCCTCAGATAAGAACAGAAAAGAAAAATCAAGAGGGGGGTTAAGTGTGCTTGTACTAAAGAATAAAAAATAAAATAAAAAATTAAATCTTTTTATATTTTTTTTATATTTAAAGAGTTGGCTAAGTGAAGAAGAAAAAGATTGTTTTTTTTTATTTTTATTTGTTGCGAAATTTTTGCTTTTTGTTCCAATGGATTCCGTGACAAGTCCGCATCATGGACCTGGCACATGAATTTATTTTTTTAACTAAAACAAATTCCATATTAATATGAATATTAAAAAAATTTAAAGCACACTCCACCTAAAGAATATATTCGGATGAATCCCCACCTCACATTTTGATACTATGCTATGTCCTCAAACCATCAATTAGAATTTAAAACAAAGGTTAGAAAAACTCCCTGAGGCCTATAGCCTTGACATAGGCATGAACTATTCAATGTTCATCACGAGGGGTGTGTGACCCCATACTTATTCTTCTTCATGCTCCTTAGCTCCAAATTTCAGGTACTCAGACTTCCCCCAACCTGTAAACAAAAAAAATAATGACACTGAAAAAATAAAATTTAAAAAATAAGAAGTTAACTACAATTTGGGTTGCCTCCCAACAAGCATCTGATTTAACGTACCATCATGATTCAAGTCAAGCTCACCACTTTTCTTTCTACTTTGAACTAATGAATTGTACCCCAAACTTTGCATCAGTTTTTCTGCTTCTCTCCAGGGGCGGTGGTACAAAGATAAAGGAACCAAGTAATAGATGTTGCATCTTGCACTTTTTGGTCTTTATGTGAGGAATATCGCTTTTTCTATGTAAACTGAAAAACTTTAGGATGTAGGGGCCTTGTTCCTCATCTACATACTCTTCCACTAGTTCAGGTGACTCAAATTTTATGTCGTCATCCAAGCATATTGTAGAAAAATATTTTGAATGAGGTCCAAGCTACCTTTACTCCAAAGCAACATTATTTACAATAGTCTCACTTTTGTACTCTTTCTCAACATCGACATTAAGGAATAAAGTATAGTTGAATGGTTAGAATTTCTCTTTTTGCTCTACTAGTTGGTCATCATCCATGGCAATTGGTGATTGGGCATCAGACACCTCATCCTTTTCGTTCAAGTGAGCCTCCAAGTCATGAATTTCTAAGCCAAATTGATTTATGTCCTGTCTAAGATCAACTCTTCCTTTTGTTAGTTGGGTACTAGCTAGGCTTGTAGCTTGTAAATTCCAAGTGTCAATTGTAGCTTGCATTTCGGTGATTTTTGAATGAGTCATTTCTACGGCCTCCCTTATTTCTTTTTGTTCTTCCATAAATTACTTCAATAGCTCAATAGTGCAAGTCTCTTATTCCGTATCCTCCACATCATTACTCCTATCAAAATCATAAACAACAGAAGCATCATAATAGGGGTTCGGGGGAGGGAGATATGAGCTCGGACAGCCATCCTAATGACCATCCTGACCACCACAAATATAACATATATTCCATTAAAAATATTGGGTCGGTGCACACAATCTGCTCTTTTGAATAGTATGACAATCAACATCTAAGTGAAGTCCTCCACAGTGATGACAAGGATACCCATCATCCAACCAATATCTATCCCAAGTGTCCATCTCAATAAGAGTACCAAAATATTCAAAAAAAATATATTTTAAATTAAGAGAATTAAAAAAAAACTTAAATAATTAAAAAGAAAAATATAACCTAGAAAATAGTTAATTTCTAAGTCCCCTGCAACGGCGCCAAAAACATGTTGCTTCCAAATGCACATGCAAATATATGCGGTTGTGCTAGTAATAAAGTGTCTCTTTCGAGACGGATGTCGAACTCACAGGGACTTGTAGATTAACTATTTTACTAAATTATATTAAATATAATTATTTATTTAAGTGAGCTAAAAGAGTGTGACTAGTAATCCTAAGCTAACAAGTGCAAGAAGTAAATAATGAAATATATTTAAATGATTGGGTAAAATCCTAGGGATACAGTGTAACATGAGTTCAGTCATAATATCTTTTACTTTAGAATCTGATAGGTTATCAAGCTATTAATTTACAAGGTTAATTTTACGATCATGATATCCCGACCTTTAGTCGCCTACCGCAGTTAACAATCTAACTACATCGTTGAGCAGGAATAGACGTGAACCAACCATTGAGCATTAAGCTATCATCTTGTTTATTAACCAAACACTTCATATAGGTATATGTCACAAGTATCCTATATACGAATGATTCTAAGTTCTTACCTAGAATGGACATGGTCCTTTCATCCCACGTTTTATCCCTCTAGTCCTCTCCCGAGTTTAAGAGTAGGCAATAAATATGTTCTAATGGTAGCTAAGCATTAAAATAATAAAATTAAGGATACAAGAATAACTTTAAACGATAACCAATCTTCATCGAAAGAAACTGATATTAAACCATCACTCGTAGCCGCAATCTTAGAACAAGGGTGTTTAGCTACTAATGTCTTAAGAAAAAAGAGAAGGAAAAAAAGAACCCTAGGTCAAAAGTTCATTTTTCCTAAAAACTAATTTTATGAAATATTTATAAGTGTAGGAAAACCCCCCCAAATAAAATAACTAAGTCCAAACAAAATTGGTTTAATGATCTCCAAGGTCATTTTCATGCTTTTATGTATTTTTATTATTTTACCCCATCACATAGCTTCTTTATATCCATTATGTGATATTGGAATGAGTGGCACGATCTTCAAGGTCTTCAATTGCATTTTGAGGTGGTTTGGCCATTTTTTAGGATTAAGGTTTGAAAGAGTTGACTTTTGTCAACATTTAGAGATTCAAATATCGTACAAGAATTTCGACGGTTCCATTAGCTCTAAAAGGTCCATTTTGATCTAGAAGGAAGGTTGGTTTGGGTTTTGGTGTATTCGTTTTGAGTTTCTGTGATTTGTCATTTCAATTTTAAAGATTTGACCAAGTTTGACTCGGTCATCATTTGAGTAAATGTGCTCGGATGAATATTTCGTGAGTGTGGTTAACTCTTGAACATCGAGTTTGGTCTAGAACGACCTTTGGGTTTGATTCCCGAGGTGCTTGGAATGAGTTTTAGGTCGTTTATGCATTTTGAATAATTTCTTTGGAAACTATTGACTTTGGTCAACATTTCAGCGAAACGATATCCATTGAAAAATCCATCGATTCCATTGAGTCCAGAATGCCTTTTATGGTTGGGTAGCATTGTCTGTTTGCATTTGCGGGGTTCCGAATGAATTCTAGACCCCAATCAGACAAAATCCCATTTCTCCAAAGTTCAGCACTAGTTGAACTACTGGTGTAGGAATTTTTGTGCATCGCGTTCGCGACCTAGGGGTCCACGATCGCAAAGGCCTGAGACCATGGGCATCGCAATCACATGATTGACCATCACTATCACAATGTGTTAACTGGATTAGACCTCATGATCGAGAGGCCTAGCTTGCGATCGCGATGAACAAATTTACTGACTTTAGTGAAATAAAATGCCTGTTTTCAGCAACTATGTCACATTTAGAAATTTTGGGATTTTGAGAGCTCATCTTGGCCATTTTCGATCATTCTTGCTCCGCTGCGGTGGAAATTCTTGTGGGAACAGTCTGGAATCCTTTCTGATCCTAAACACCTCGTAAGTTTTGCATAATTTCATTATTTTTTACATTTTTGAACTATTCTAGGGCTTGAATTTGGTGGGGGGTTTTGAGCTCTTTCGGTGCTCGAAATGTGCCCATTTTTGGAGCACAAGTTTTTTGAGCTATTTGTGTTATACCCAGCACCTTTGTACATTAGAGCATATTTTTTTTTAAAAATGATTGCCATGTGATGTAGGTTATCTATGAAGTTCTACGTGAGTAGTGACGGTTGGAAATAGGTCTAGAAGGCTTTGGAAGTAGTTGGAGGCCAAATGAGGAGTTGTGGTACTCAACCTACTCGCGTAAGCTACCAATTTGGATGTATTACATACCTAAGCTACTTGAATACACGTAGAGCTTATGTAGCAAGGATTACATAGGTTCTTAAAGTAAGACGAGATTACGAACCTACGAAAAAAAGAACGACACGTGGCGGCCTAAGGAGATGACACATGGAAGCATGAGGGAGTGAAAAGTGGCAGCAGGTGATGCACCTACTTAGGGTCAAGTAGGTGACCCAAATTCTTAGGGGTGGACCCCACCCTGCCACGTGGTAGCCTAGGAGGCAGTGCATGGATGCGGTGGCCCAATAAGGGCTGGACATGTGTCACCCTTGGGGGATAACATGTGTCACCTCCTAAGAAGGTGTATATAAGTATGTTTTGATGACTAAGGTTCAGTTCATCTTTCACTTAAGTCACAAAACAAAGAAATAAAAAGGAACCCTAGAACTAGAGAGAGAGTAGCGTCAGTCAAGGAGAGAAAGAGGTAAGCCCTCCAACTTCATTCCGTGAATTAATTATTTAAGGTCTCCCTCGGCTAGGGGAAGGTGTTCATGACGTGAATTTTCTGTTTGGAGCAGCATCAAAAGGGTAACAAGAAGCCACAAAGTTTCAGCCGCAACTAGAGAGCTTCCGAGGTGAGTTTTGGTGAGGTAAGGTCTTCTCTTTCAAGTTGGTGTTAATAATGTTGTTATGAAGTGTATTACATGTGGTAAATGAAGCTATAAATAGGAAAATTGCATAAGTATGCTTGGTGTTAGAAACAAACTAAATTGAAGTCCTTTTAGTTAAATCGAAGTCGAGTAGTGTGTTGTAATTGTGGTGCTGCGGATTGTAAGTGGTTTGGTTGTGTATTGCAGGGCTGTAAAGTGTTCTAAAAGGAGTGTGGATACTTCTGGTTGCAGCCACATGACCCTCCATTTCGTATGATTAAAGGTTTTACGAAATAAAGATTAAACACCCTATTTTGGTATCGTAGTTTTGGGCAAATTGCATAGAACTTGTATTGCATCGTATTGGAGTGATTTGATTGTATATGTCTGATGGTTGTTGTTTTTAATATGTCTGCTAAGATTATAATTTGGATAGGGAAAGTTATAGGGGAGATGCTGTCCAATTTCCGCTAACTTCGGAACTAGTAATGAACTAGTCGAAGGAAATGGATAAGGGATTGGTTCCTATGGGTAGTTGGTGGTAGAATTACAAGATGGAAAGTCGAAGGTCACTAAACTTAGAATTAATTTCGTGTTAAATAGCTTAAAGGAGTAACGAAGTGAGCCGGGATGCGATTAACCCACAACAGGTATGTAAAGCCTATCTCTCCTTTCTTTTGACATGTCTTCAAGTTAAGTAATGAATGATATGAGCTTGAGGGTATTTATACTCATAAATGCCAAGCTTACTTTATGGTCCTTATTTACTTCTTGATGAAAGCACTCTTACAGTAATTGAACTAGGGCTTCTCAAGCCTTCCATACGTTAGAAAGTGATGAGTATGTAAAGCTTATCTCTTCTTTTCTCTTGACATGTCTTAGCCATAAGTGGTTGGTATATGTACTATGGGGATAATTCCATTTATAGAACCCCGAGTATGGTTCGTGAATCTTATTCACCTTTTGATGTTAGAACTCCTGTGATAGTTGAGTTATTGTCTTGTAAGCCTTTTACGTGATGAAAAGTAGTGTACGTGAAGCCTATCCCTTCCTTCTCTTGAAATGGCTTAATGTAACTGGAACAATGTATGATATGAGTTAGAGGTAATTCCATTTATAGGTTTCGGGTATAACTCATGACTTGCACTTACTTTTGAATGGTAAGAGTCTTAAAGTATTTGGACTATGACCCTCGAACCTTTTATATGCTGAATAGTGATTGAATGCGTAAGCTCCTATACCTAGAGGCTCTTGGACATACTTTATGATGATATCTGGGGGATGTTTGATATGTTACCAAGTTGTACATGCACGTATATGCATTATTATATGGGATACAGATCGGGCCGTTGTACCTCGGCATTATTATACGATATACGGATTGGGCCATCGTACCTTGGCATTATTATACAATATACGGATTGAGTTGTCGTACCTTGGTATTATTATATGATATACGGATTGGGCCGTAGTACCTCGACATTATTATATGATATATAGATTGGGCCATCGTACCTCAGCATTATTATACGATATACAGATTGGGCCATCGTACCTCGGCATTGTTATATGAAATACAGATCGAGCCATTGTTCCTCAACATTATTATACGATATGTGGATCGGGCCATTATTCCTCATCATTATTACACAATATGTGGATTGGGCCATCGTTTCTCGGCATGTACTTGCTATATACATAAATCAGGCTGTATGTTCCACAACGCTAATAGTACATCTATGCCTATGATGATAGAATGATGTGTTTGTAACACCGAGTCCCCTAGCGGGCCGGTACGGGGTGTGATGAGGGTATACATGACTTTATTTTATAAGAGGCAGGTACAATGATTTATTAAAGGTTATACTTGTCCCCTGCATCCCTATTTCAGCTATAATCTCATTTATGCTATGTTACGCTTTATATACTCAGTACGCTTTGGAGGGGCTATGTTTCATGCTCGGAGGTACAGACACAGATTTTAGGAGTCCGCCAGCTTAGGATTCCACTCAGCCAATTTGGAAGAAGCTCCATTGTATCGAAGCCTAATTTTGGTATTGATCCTTGGTGTATATATTTTCTTTCGTTTATTCAAAGTTACGACGGGGGCCTTATCCCGCCATATGTTATCGTCACTACTCTTAAAGGTCTGTAGACATGGGAGTGGGTTATGTATATATATGTGCTCAATCATGTTTGTATGATTTATGTTTAGGATGTTCCCTCTATCGTGGCAGCCTTGTTGGCTCGTATGTATGTATATAATGGGATGACCCCACATGCCATATAGCCTCATCGGCTTAGGTGTTATGCTTCCTAAATGATAAGATGTGGCCTCTCAGAAGATAGGTTGGGCTAATACGTGATCATGCGACAGATTTACTTACGCTAACAGAGGTATACGTGAGTGTCCAACTTGGACACCCATCACAGCCTATGTGGTGGGGTCGTGATAATTTGGGACCTTGTGACAGAGTTGGTTTTTTGATTTCGTATGTGGGTCTCAATGTCGAATTTTGACCTAATTTTAGACCCATTTTTAATTATAGCAATATGGGTATCATTGGATTTATTTTGATGTGTTCACGATAATATGATAGAGTGACATCGTTTAGAGGTGGTCGGGAAAAGAAAAGATCAAGTTTAGCGTTTTGGCATACTCTTGTTAAACTTGGCTTGGTTAGAATTAGTATATTTTGAATAGTAATGCATGATTAGGTTGGTGATTTAAGTGTTGATATCCTGAGCAATTTGGAGTCGATGATCATCGCTTAGGCGACATGTTGTCGCTAAAGCGACCCCCGCCTCTCTGAGGTGGTCGCTTAAGCAAATACTAGGGGCTCGCTAAAGCGACATCAAAGACTTATTTTTGGTGTCTTTTTCAAATTTGGGATCAAACTTCCAACCTTGATTTTTCTCTCTATATTTGGGCGATTTGGGTGATTCAAAGGGACAAATTGCGTAGATTTTCTAGGGGAATCCATTGGTACATTCATAATTAGGAGCAAAGGCGTCCTTTAAGGTAAATTTCCCTTTCCCTTGCCTTTTTTACAATTCTAGCGCTTGAATTTGGTGGTTATTTAAGCTCTTACGGTGCTCAGAATGTGCCCATTTTTGGGAGCATAAGTTCCTTGAGCTAGTTGGGACTTTGTGTGACGGAATTGGTTTCTCAAATTCGTGCATGGGTCCTAATGTCAATTTTGACCCAATTTTAGTTCCTTTTTAATTATAGAAATATGGATATCATTGGGCTCGTTTTGATATGTTTCTTCGATAATTTGATAAAGTAGCCTGTTTGGAGGCGGTCCAGAAAGGAAATACTCAAGTTTAACAGTTCAGGTGCGGTTTCACCATTGAGGTAGGTTATGACTTACTCTTGTTAGACTTGGCTTTATTAGAATTGGTATATTTTGAGTAGTAATGCATCATTAGTATGATGATTTAAGTGTTTATATTCCATTGAGAGTTTTGGAAACGATAGTCATCGTTAGTTACTACTTTGGGGTTTTAGTCATTGGGTCCTTAGTCTAAGTGATTTCTTGAGGATGTCGCTTTCTTGCCTTGTTTGGTGTTGGTTGATCACTTTTTGTGAATTTTAGCTTATGTTCATGCCTTGGTTGCTTATGCTATTGATATATTATGCTTGAGGCCATGCTTTTGGTACACTAGAGTCTCAGGTACGTAATATATGAGATTTGACATACCATTTGTATTAATTTGCCTTGCTGATGTTAAAATCCCTTTTTAAAGAAAGAATAAAAATGGAAATTTCAAGATCTTTGGTTGATTAATAAATGTAATGATTTTAAGGAAATACAGGTGATATTTTAATGGCATTTCTTATTGAGAAGCTTGAGGCATGAATTCTGGGAGGCCTGCTGATAAATATTCGGGTTATTATTATTATTATTGATAAGCTCGAAGGGTGAATTCTGGGCGGCCCGTTGATTCATATCTCGGGTTATTATTACCACTGTTATTATAGAAAATCTTGAAGGATGACTTCCGGGCCACCAATGATACATATACGGGTTACTATTATTACTATTACTATCAAGAAGCCTGAGACGTGAATTTTGGGCACTTCAGGATATTTTTGGAGGATATTGATCCATATTTACTACTTTCATTGTTTCATTGCTCGAATATTTTGGGTTGCAGATATTAATGTGGTTATTTTTTTGGTTGGATTGATTTGACTATCATATGAACTTCCCGTACCCTCTTCCTAGTAGGTTTGTTTTATGTTTCTCTCGTATTGTTATTAGTATCATCGTGCTGTTTATTATAAATTTAATCTTTCTGAGCTCAGTCAACCTATGATACCTACTGAGTACCCCACGATTTGGTACTCATACTGCACTTCTGCATATTTTTGATGTAGCTCCTATTTTAAGCCATTCCTAGTGCGCGCTTGATCATCCGTAGCGGTGCCAGATTCAGATTGTGGTCAGCTCTAGGCATTCAAAGACATGCTACATTCCCTCTTTACTCTAACATGTATTTTGTATTTTGGACAGTCATATTTGTATTGTATATTTATATATGTTGTCAACTTTTGTACTTAGTACCTCCTATATGGGTGACACCAGGTCCGGGGTTGGTCTAGTGTTAGTTTATCATTATTTTGGTCACTATCGGGCCTTTTGTATATTTTATATCATATTTACATATCTATACCCTAGCCCGACTTTTCTTTGGTGAGATTATTTCTCTTCCGTCTTCTTATGTTATTAATTATTTAATTAGATTGAGATTTGTTTTCTATTTGTCTTGGGTTTTGCTCGCCTACTCGGGGGTTATAGTAGGCGCCATCATGGCCCAGATTTGGGTTGTGACAGTGTGGTATCAAAGCTTAGGTACACTGGTCTCACCATTACAGAAGAAAGTGTCTAGTAGGGTCCCATGGATCAATACGAAAACATGTGTATCCAATCTTCGGGAGACTATATGACATTGTTAGGAATTAAATCACTTTTCTTGTTTCTGGTCGCGCACTAACGCTGATGAACACTTCTAAACTCTAATTGTTTCACTCTTTCTCATATGAAGGGGATGAGATCTACTCGGGGTGGACGAGAGCCCCATATGCCTACATATAGAGTCCCACCTCAGGGTAGAGGTCGATACCGACATAGAGGTCGGGGTAGAGCTCAAGCCACAACACCAGTGCTGGAGCCAGATATTGAGGTTGAGCAGTTCGAGCATCAGCTAGCAGAGGAGGATCCAGCCTAGCCCCCACCCAAATTAATGGACACACCACGGTTATAGGATACCCTAGCCCGGATCCTCAATTTCTTGGAGGGTATGTCTCGAGCAAGGACCCTACCTAGCACATTAGCTAGACCTCAGGTCTGAGAAGAGGCATAGACTTCAGGCCAGGCTGGGGCATAGTATGATCAAACCCCAGTTCTATATCCTGCTACTACAACTCATCCGATGATTCAGCCTATTCCTATAGTTGTTCAGCACAAAGCAGCTAGGCCAATTATGACTGCAGAGGAGCAGAAGATGTTAGAGAGGTTTATCATTTTGGGCTCTCCCAAGTTCTCAGGTGCCGAGGTGAGTATGTCCACGGGTATTTGGTTAGTTACTAGGAGAGGTTGCATAACCTTGGATTGGTGGAGTCCCATGGGGTATATTGCACAGCTTTACAGCTGAATGGATCAGCAAAGGAGTGGTGGAGATCTTATCTCAGCTATAGACTCACGGGATTGCCATTGATATCATGGACTCAAGTCTTCGAGGCTTTCTTGGAGAAGTATGTAGCCCACAATTTGAGGGAGAGGTTGAGAGATGAGTTCAAAGCACTGGTACAGGGATCAATGACAGTTGCAAAGTATGAGTCTCGATTGCATGAGCTTACCAGGCAAGCTACTATGATCATGCCGATGGAGGAGGAATGGGTACGCCAATTTGTCAAAGAGCTATCTATTCCTTTAAGGTTGGATAAAGAGTAGATGGTTGCATCGAGCTGTTCGTTCTTGCAGATAGTAGATCATTCCCGTACCATTGAGGTTATACGTCGTAAGGCCTATGGAGGCAGAAACAAAAGGCCTTAGTGCCAAGGCAGTTTCAGTGGGCGCCAGTCACATTATAGGGTGTTTTTTGTCAATGGTCATCCCCAATAGTATCCACCTAGTAGACTAGTCCAGGGAGCTTTATAGCTTACCGATGGTGGATCAGTAGGTACCAGCAGTCAGTGCAGCCAAACTTCAGATCAGTCTTCTCGAGGTCAAACTTATGGGTATTTAGGCCATGGTGGCCATTCAAGTTCAGCTGGGACATCACAGAGGGTTCATTTAGAGGGTCATGCTAAGAGTGTCGTGTGATAGGCCACTTTGTTAGGGAGTTTCCTACTATTAGCCATCGCAGACGCCAGATGCAGCAGGGTCAACAAGTTCAGGCCTAGGTCCCTAGTTTATCTGCCCAGAGAGAGTGTTTAGGGTGGTAAAGGTGAGTCTCAAGGTACTAGGGGTGGTCCCCAGGCAGGCTGGATAGGTGGTAAAGGTGGATGCAGCCACATGCATGATTTTTCGGGAAGGCCAGAGGTGGAGACATCAGCTGCCATCATCAAAGGTACGATATCAGTCTCTAATCATATCATGACCCAAGCCTAGGGCCTAGACATGACACGGTGAATGAGGAACCCAAAAGTACCTCAAACAAGCCTTAGAATTCATTTAGCCTTTCATAGGTAATGATTAAAAAACCAAGCAAAAACCATAATAGTAAATTTTCAACTTACATATGTCCAACAATACCTCTAACTTTTAGATTTAATGGGGGCTAAGACAAATCCCTACCTCACCCTCAATCAAATTAGAATTAATTGCCATAGTGAGTTTCTAGAGGTGTCAACATATCATAAGCTAGAAAGACAAAAGAATATTGTTCTCAAAACATGGAAACTCACCAAAAGTAGCCTTCAAATAAAATCTCAACTAGCCACGTGGAGGAGAACGAGGAGGAGCACCGGTCTCTAAATGGTGATATCATGTAGGCAAAAGAGTATGCATTAGTACTTTGAATGTACTAAGTATGTAGGCATGCATGAACATTGAAAAAACATTAAAACATTTATGTAATATGAAATATAATGCAATGCATGCATAGTCAATCAGATAGATATCATTTAAAATATTTATTTTGTAGGAAGTTGACCATAACCGATATTTAAGACCATGCGAGCTATTACATGGAATCCAACATATCCCCATACATTGGTTGGGGAGACTACTTGCCGAGTAGAACTCTGTCAACTTCATTCATTTCTCTATCTTTAACTTTAAGGGCTTTCATGGATCCGTTAGACTAAGCCTAGAGGATCTCCTATGTTGACACATAGTTAATAAGACAATGGGTTGCTACTAGGATTCTCTTACTGAATCCCACCTCAATGACCCATTCAGTGCTAAGTCAATCCCATGTAATAGTTTAATACTTCAAAATAGTTATAGTAACTTGAGAATTTAAAATATCATATTAGGTAGAATAGCTCATTAAAATATTTGGTGATTCAAATATGCAAGAATCGTCCGTATTGTATAAAGAACCCATCATTCATAGCATTTCATCATTCTTTTATTTCATAAGACTCCTTTTTGATCATGGACATTGCTTTCATAAACATTCATTTGGCGTCAAAGCTTTCAAGTCAAACTTCATTGAAAATATAGTAAAACTATGTGGTTTCAACTCACTTCAGCTTTCAAACATGTATGTAAATGAATATGCATAAATACTTTAAAATCCATTAATTAAAAATTATGCTTTAAACAACCCACCATGAATTTGAAGAACCTTTAAAGAGCTAAATAGGGAAAATACTTGAAAACCATCAATTCATACACATGAGATCATTTTGCATCAAAATAGACCAATAATCATTAGTTTAACCATGATTCATACTATTAAGTAGAAATAAGAATTACCCATAAGAAAATCTTACTTAAAATCAAGAGATTTAGTTGAAAGAATTTTGGACTACATGGGTGGAAGAACCCATAGATAAACACCCACACACCTTAGAGTAAAACTTGAAAAGAATTGGGTAAATAATCATAAGTTATCATATAATTAAAATACTTTAGGCATGAGATTGGAAGGAATACTCTCATTGAAGCCTTACATACGCTAATATAAGATTGGTAATTAAATTTCAAATACTTAACAATCTATGCATTTGAAATCACAATATGAAAACCCATAAAGTTTCATGCTTGAGTTAAATAGAAGACTTTGATAATTCATTTGGGCTTCATGGATGAAAGGATCCATGAATCAGTACCCACATACCTTAGATTTGAAGCTTTACTCAGAATCAAAGAACTTAATAAACACTCTTGAATCCTAGCCTTTTCTCCTCATCGGAGCATTTTGTATACTAGTCGGAGTATATGAATCACCAGAATAATATTTGTATACTACTAAAATCTAAAACTATATTTTGAGAATGAGTAAAAAAGTATATAGAGAGAAGAGTTGCTTGAAAAAACTTGATGAATAAAATGATGAAATAAGGTTGGTATTTATAGGTGTGAATAAGGGACCTAACAATAATTAAAATAATTATAAAAAAAATTAAAAATTTAATGTAGGATTTTGATGTTATGGGTGATGTCAAATGGAGGACTATTGATGTCATGGATAATGTCAAATGAATCTAGATCTTCCATGGTTGGTGAGATGAATCTTCTTTTTATGGAATACCCTTTTTCGGAGCTACATTTGAACAAAATAACTTCCTAATTAGGATTTTATATCTCATATGAATTGTAGCTCTAGAAGTGCCCATTCATTTCATTCAAGAATCAACTGATTTGGAGAAACCTACCATGAGATATGATTTTTTCTGTACAAATACTCCATTTTGTTACAACACCAAGTCTTTCAAAGATTAATTTATTTTATCTACTTATCCTCCAGAACTTATTATATTGTCTCACAAAAGGTGTAGGTAATGACGTTGGGATTCTTCAGAAATTTGAATAACCTAATTTAGACCAACCTATGAAATGTTATTCTTAAAATAAAGAAGCAATAGCATTTGCATCGAGAATTTGAACACCATATATAGTGTTTTTAGGAGGTGTTACATATTAGCCTGCCTATGCTTTATTTGACTCGGGGTCCACTTACTCGTATGTGTCTTCTCATTGTGCTACTCGATGGGATATTTTATGTGAACCATTTCCTATGACTATGTGTGTAACTACCCCCATAGGTAATTCATTAATAGTGGATCGAGTGTATCTGTCCTATGTGGTGACTATCGTGGGGTATGATACCAGAAAGGACTAAATTTTGCTAGATATGTAGACCTTAACTTTATTCTAGGCATGGATTGGTTGTCTACTCATAATGTGATTTTAAATTAATTCTCTAAGATCGTTATATTATGCATGCCAAGTATTCCTCCGATCGTGTGGCCAAGTGCAGTCAGTCATATGCTGTGTGGTGTGATTTCCTTCCGCAGGGCTCAACGGTTAGTGGGGAAGGGGTTTCTACCCTATCTATCTTATGTCTATTACACTAGTGTTGATACTCCTTCTATTGATTTTGTTCTGGTGGTCCGAGAGTTCCCTGATGTATTTCCCATTGATCTACCAAGCCTTCCTCTTGAGCGTGATATTGATTTTGGCATTGATATTGAACCGGATACACATCCAGCCTCTATTCCACCGTATCGGATGGCTCTAGTTGAGTTGAGGGAACCTAAGGTGTAGCTCCTGGACCTATTGAGTAAGGGGTTTATCAAAACTAATATGTATCGATAGGATGCTCCTATTATGTTCGTGAGAAAGAAGGATGGTACCTTGCGCATCTATATTAATTACAGGCAGCTAAATAAGGTGACCATCAAGAATAGGTACCCAATGCCATGGATTCATGACTTATTTGACAAGTTC
This sequence comes from Solanum dulcamara, assembly GCF_947179165.1. Lineage (NCBI taxonomy): Eukaryota > Viridiplantae > Streptophyta > Magnoliopsida > Solanales > Solanaceae > Solanum > Solanum dulcamara. The sequence continues at coordinate 32,467,946 of NC_077244.1, read as the reverse complement.
CAGGGTGCAACAATGTTTTCTTAGATAGTTGAGATTAGGGTATCACCAGTTGAGGATTAGGGAGTCAGATATCCCTAAGACTACTTTCAAGACTCGATAAGGGCACTATGAGTTTTTAGTCATGTCTTTTTGGTTTACTAATGCCCCACAACATTTATGGATTTGATAAACTGTGTGTTCAGGCCCTACTTGGAGTTCTTTGTTATTGTATTCATTGATTACATTCTAGTCTACTCTAGAAGCAGATAGCAGCATGAGCAGCACCTCTAGATAGTACTTCAGACCTTGTGAGATTAATAATTGTATGTCAAATTCACTAAGTATGAATTTTGGATTGAGTCTGTGGCATTCGTTGGGTATGTGGTGTCCAAGGATGGGATTATGGTAGATCTAGTGAAGATAATGATAGTTCGTAATTAGGTTAGACCTACTTTACTTATCGAGGTTCACAGTTTTATCGGGTTGGCAGGGTATTACAAATAGTTTGTGGAGGGCTTCTCTTCTATTGTGGCACCTTTGACCAGATAGACTCAGAACAATGTTCATTTCTAGTGGTCTGACGAGTGTGAGGTGAGCTTTCTGAAGCACAAAGCCTTGTTGACTTCATCTCCGATCCTTACTCTTCTAGTTGAAGGACAAGGATTTATAGTGTATTCTGATGCTTTAGGTGTTGTCTTGGGTTACGTTCTAATGTAGCAGGGTAGAGTTATTGCATATGCTTCTAGCAAGTTGAAGGTGCATAAGCGGAACTACCCCGCTCATGGTTTAGAGTTGGCAGCGGTAGTCTTCGTATTAAAGATTTAGAGGCTTTACTTGTATGGATCTCATTGTGAGATTTACACGGACCACCATAGTCTTCAGTACATATTCATCCAGAAGGACCTTAATTTGAGACAGCATAGGTGGTTGGAGTTATTGAAGGACTATGATGTCACCATTCTCTATCACCTGGGCAAGGGAAAATGGTAGCAAATGCTTTGAGCTGGAAGGCGGTGAGTATGGGGAGTTTGGCATTCTTATCAGTTGAGGAGCAGCCTCTAGCTTCAGACATTCATTCCTTAGCTAACCAGATAGTTCGTCTTGATGTTTCTGAGCTGGGTAGGGTATTTACTTATGTAAAGGCTAGGCCATCCTTAATGGAGCAGATTCGGGCATAGAAGTTTGAGGACCCAGAGATGATGGTGATTCATAATAAGGTACTCAACGGGGAGGATAAGAAGGAGACCTTAGATCCAGAGGACATTTTGAGGATTGAGGGTCGTATCTATGTTACTGGAGTTGGAGATCTAGTCAGGCTCATCCTTGAAAAGGCCCATTGTTCTAGAATTTCCATTCATCTTGGGACGGATGTATCACGACCTACAGTAGCATTACTGGTTGTGTGGGATGAAGTGAGACATTTTAGCTTTTATGGCTAGGTGCTTGAACTATTATCAAGTTAAGTTCGAGTAGTAGAGGCCAGGTGGTTTGACCCAACGACTACCCATTCCAGAGTGGAAGTTAGAGCAGATAGCTATGGATTTTGTAGTGGGTTTACCAAGTACCTCTCGAGGTTTTGATTTTATTTGGGTTATCATAGATTGATTGACCAAGTTTGCTTACATCTTACTAGTCCAGACTACCTACACATCACATAAGTTGGCTCAGACTTATATTCGAGAGGTAGCCCGATTGCCTAGGGTTCTATTTTCTATCATTTTAGACCGTTTTAGTCAGTTCACTTCTCATTTCTAGGGATCTATATAGAAGGAGTTGGGTACTAGAGTCGAGCTCAGCACAAGCTTCCACCCCCATACCGATAGTTATTTAGAGAGAACTATTCAGGTCTTGAAGGATATGCTACGAGCCTATGTTATTAATTTTGGAGGTCAGTGGGATCAGTCCTTGGCTTTGACATATTTTTTATATAATAATAGCTATCATTGAAGCATTAAGATGGAACCCTTTGAGGCATTATATGGTAGGTGATGTCATTCCCCAATGGGCTGGTTTGATGCCTTTGAGATTAGGCCTTGGAGCACTAATTTTCTGTATGAGTCGATGGACAGAGTTTGTATCATTCAAGTGAGGCTCCGTATTTCCCAAATTAGGCAGAAGAGTTATGATAATTAGAAAGTGCAACCTTTGGAGTTCATGGTTGAAGACCGAGTATTCTTACGGGTGTCTCCCATGAAGGAAGCATGATGAGATTCGAGAGGAGGGGGTAAGCTTAGCCCCAGGTTTTTTAGCCCTTTTGAGATCTTGATACGAGTAGGGGAGATAACTTATAAGTTGTCCTTGCCCCCAATACTATCAAGTGTTCACCCTATATTCCATGTTTCATTATTGCGACAGTATATTCCAGATGAGTCTCACGTACTTCAGTGGGATTCGGTCCAGTTTGATGAGTCCTTAGCCTTTGAGAAGGAGCTTGTAGATATTTTGGATAGAAAGGTTTAGAATTTGAGGTCTAAGGAGATTCTATTGATGAAAGTCCAATGGGGGCATTATCCGGTCGAGGAGGCTACTTGGGAGACCGAGCAGAACATGCAAACCCGATATCCTCATCTTTTTGAGGCACTAGGTACCTTTCTCCCTTGACTTTCAAGGATAAAAGTCCTTTTAGTAGTGGATGTTATAATGGCCTCCAAGATTGTTTTTGTGCTTTTATGTATTTTTACCATTTTACCACTTCACGTAACTTTTTTATAGCTCTTATGTGAGGTTAGGATGGGTGGCATGCTCCCCAAGGTAGTAGTTTGAGTTTTGAGGTGGTTTGGTCATTTTTGATGATTAAGGTTTGAGAGTGTTAACTTTAGTCAATAGACAGAGTTTTGGGCATTGTATGAGAATTTCGACAGTTCCATCAGCTCTAGAAGGCCCATTTTGGTCTAGGACAAAGGTTGGTTTGGGTTTTTGAGTCTTCGTTTTGAGTTTAGGTGGTTTTGCCGTTTTAACTTTAAAGTTTGGCCAAGTTTGACTTTGGTCAACATTTTTAGTTAATGCGCTAGGCTGAAAATTCTGTCAGCGCGGTTAACTCTAAAATTCCAAGTTTGGTCTAGAACAACTTTTGGTTCAATTCCCAAGGTGATCGGAATGAGTTTTTGGCCGTTTATGCATTTTATGTGTTTGCCTTGAAAAATCTTTTGCTTGGGTCAACATTTTATCAAAACGACCTCTGTTGGAAAATCCATCAATTCCATTGAGTTTGAAATGCTGTTTCTAGTTGGATAGTATATTTTATTTGTGCACACTAGGTTTCGAACAAATTCAGAACACCCCATCAAAGCATTTTGCATGGCAAGATCAAATTGCACCAGCAACACCTAGTGCCGTCGCTAAAGCGACTCTTGGTCGCTAAAGCAAGTGTTGCTAAAGCAACCCAGCTGCAAGACCGGGTGTCGCTAAAGCTACCAAATATCACGAAAGAAACTATTGATTAGGAGACCTGTTGTCGCTAAAGTGACCCCCGCCTCTCTAAGGTGGTCGCTTAAGCGAACACCGGGGGCTCGCTAAAGTGACATCATAGACCTATTTTTGTTTTCTTATTCATATTTGAGGCCAAACTTCCAACCTCGATTTTTCTCTCTATATTTCGGCGATTTGGGTGATTTAAAGGGATAAAGTGCATAGATTTTCGAGAGGAATCCATAGGTATGTTGATAATTAGGAGCAAAGGCTTTCTTTGAGGTACATTGCCCTTTTTGTTTTTTGCATTTTTGATAATTCTAAGGCTTGAATTTGGTGGGATTATTTAAACTCTTCTAGTGCTCAGAATTTTCCCATTTTTGGGGCATAAGTTCCTTGAGCTACTTGGAACCTTGTGATGGAATTGGTTTCTCAATTTCGTGTAAAGGTCCCAATGTCGATTTTGACCAAATTTTAGTTTTGTTTTAATTATATCAATATGGGTATCATTGGCCTCGTTTTGATGTGTTTCTTTGATAATTTGATAGAGTGGCATCGTTTGGAGGTGGCCTAGAAAGGAAAGACCCAAGTTTAGAGGTTTGGGTGTGGTTTCAGTGCTAAGGTAGGTTATGGCTTACTCTTTTTAGACTTGGCTTGGTTAGAATTGGTATATTTTGAGTAGTAATGCATGATTAGGATGACGATTTATGTGTTGATATTCAATTGAGAGTTTGGAAATGATGATCATTGTTAGTGACTACTTTGGGGTTTTAGTCGTTGGGTCCTTAGTATAAGTGATTTCTTGACTTGTTTATATCATTTAGGATCCATAAAAATTGATCCTAAGTTATTCGAACTTAGGATGCCACTTTCTTGACTTGTTTGGTGTAGGTTGGTCACTTTTTGAGAATTTTGGCCTATGTTCATGCCTTGGTAGCTTATGATACTGATATGTTGGGCCCAAAGCCATGCTTTCAGCACACTGGAGTCTCATATGAGTAATATATGAGATTTGATATACTGTTTGTATTCATTTGCCTCGCCGGTGTTAAAATCCCTTTTTAAAGAAAGAATAAAAATAGAAATTTCAAGATCTTTGGTTGATTTTAGGCGACCCATGATACATATTCGGATTACTATTATTACTATTATTATTGTAAAGCTCAAGGCGTGAATTTCGGGTGCTTCATGATATTTTTGGAAGATATTGATCCATATATACTACTTTCATTCTTTCATTGCTTAAATATTTTGGGTTGTGGATATTAACGTGGCTATCTTTTTGATTGGATTGATTTGACTACCATATGATTTTCCTGTACCCTCTTTCTAGTAGTGCAGTTTTATGTTTCTCTCATATTTTTATTAATATCATTGTGCTGCTTTTTATATATTTAATTTTTCTGAGCTCAGTCAGCCTGTGATGCCTACTGAGAGCCCCGTGATTTGGTATTCATACTGCACTTCTGCATCTTTTTGATGAAGCTCCCTGTTCGAGCCACCCCCTGTACGCGCCTGATCATCCGTAGTGGTGCCAAATTTGGATTGTGGTGAGCTCTCAACGTTCAGATACTTTCTACATTCCCTCTTTGCTCTGACTTGTATTTTTTATTTTGGACAATCAGATCTGTATTATATATTTATACATATTGTCAGCTTTTGTACTTAGTAGCTCTTGTTTGGGTGACACCAGGTCCGAAGTTGGTCTAGTGTTAGTTTGTCATTTCTTTTGGTCACTATCGGGCCTTTTGTATATTTTGTATCGTACTTACATATCTATACCCTAGCACGACTTTTCTTTGGTTAGATTATTTTGCTTTCGCCTTCTTATGTTATCGATTATTTTATTAGATTGAGATTTGTTTTTCGCTTGTCTTGGGTTTGGCTCACCTACTCAGGGGTTATAGTAGGCGTCATCATGGCCCATATTTGGGTCATGACACTTATGATTATGCCTTGTTTTCTTATGATATTAAAATGTTAGGCTCGAGGCAGTTCTTTCAATACACCAGAGTCTCAGGTTAGAGATTTGGTGACTTGACGGGATCTTACTCTATTTAAATGATATATGATTTTGACATACTATTTGTATTGATTTGCCTTGACAATGTTAATAACCCTCTAAAGAAAGAATAAAATGATGAGATTAAAACTTTTGGTTGATGAATAAAGGTAAGGATTTTATTAAGGAAATACCAGTGATATTTTATTTATGTCATTTCATTGTTGAGAAGCTCGAGGTGTGAATTCCGGGGGGCCCATTGATACATATTTTAGTTACTATTATTATTACTATTATTGTGAAGATCTACGTTTGAATTTCGAGCGGCCCATTGATGTATATTTCGAGGTTATTATTATTACTATTATTATTGTGAAGTTCGAGGAGTGAATGTTAGGCGGCCCATCAATGCATATTTCGAGTTGTTATTATTATTACTATTATTATAGAGAAGCTTGAGGTATGAATTCCGGGTAGCCCGTTGATAAATATTTTGTTTATTATTATTACTATTATTATTGAGAAGCTCAAGGTGTGAATTTTAGGCAACCCGTTGATACATATTCGGGTTATTATTATTATTATTACTGAGAAGCTCGAGGTGTGAATTCCGAGTACTTCGTGATACTTTTGGAGGATATTTGAGTCATAACTACGAGTTTACATTTGTGTATTCTTCTGGTATTTTAGGAGTTGAGATCAATTATGTATTTACATGATTGGTTGAATTTATTTGACTACTGTATGATCTTTTCTTACCCCCTTTCCCTGTAGTCGGAGTGTTATGCTTCTCTCTTGTTATTATTAGTATCATCATGCTGCTTATTATATATTTATTCTTTGTAAGCTCGGTCGGCCTATGATGCCTACTAAGTACCCAACTCCTGCATCTTTTTGATGCAACTCCCAATTTGAGCCACCATCAATGCGGGCTTGATCATCCATAACTGTGCCAGATCCGAATTATGGTGAGCTCTCAGCATTTAGAAACTTGCTACATTCCCTCTTTTTCTCTGACTTATATTTTTTATTTTGGACAATCAGTTCTGCGTTGTATATTTATATATATTATCAGCTTTTGTAGTTTATAGCTCTTGTATAGGTTATACTAGGTCCGGGGTTTAGTCTAGTGCCAGTTCGTTATTTTTGGTCACAATATTTTGTATTGTATTTACATATCTATACCCTAGCCCAACTTTTATTTTGTTATATTCTTTTTGCTTCCACTTTTTTATGTTATTAATTATTTAATTAGATTGAGATTTGACTTCTGCTTGACTTGGGTTTTTCTTGCTTACTCAAGGGTTATACTAGGTTCCATCATGGCTTTGATTCGGGTCGTGATAGAGTGGTGTCAGAGCTTAGTTTCACCGGTCTCACTATTACAGGAGCATGTGTATAGTAGAGTCCCATGAATCGATACGATGACATCCGTATCCAATCTTCAAGAGGCTATAATGCATTGTTAGGAATTAATTCACTATTTTTGTTTCTAATCGTGTACTAATGATGATGAACACCTCTAAATCCTATTTATTTTACTCTTTCTAGATGGAGAGGATGAGATTTACTTGCGGTGGATGAGGACCCCTTGCGCCTACAGATAGAGCCTCCACTTAGGGTAGGGATCCAGGTCGACACAGAGGATGATGTAGAGCTCAGGCCATAACACAAGTGCCAGAGTCGAATATAGAGGTTGAGCAGTTCGAGCCTCATCCAAAAGAGGAGAATCTAGCCTAACCTCCACCTGGATTCGTGGCCACACCAGTGTTACAGGATAGTAGATCATGCCTGTACCATTGAGACTATATATTATTAGGCCTATGGAGGCAGTGACAAAAAGCCTCACCGCTAGGGCAGTTTTAGTTAACGCCAGTCGCATGGTAGGGGTTCTTTTGTTAGAAGTCATCCCCAACAGTATCCACCTAGTAGACCAGTCCAGGAAGCCTTACAACTTATCGATGGTGGATCAGTAGGTACTAGCAGTCAATGCAGCCAAACATCGGGTCAGTCTTCTCGGGGTTAGACTTTTGGGTATTTAGGCCATAGTGGCTATTTAGGTTCAGTTGGAATATCACGGGGGGGGGGGGGGGGGTTATTTAGAGGGTCATGCTATGAGTGTGGTATGGTAAGCCATTTTTCTAGGGAGTATCCTACTATTAGTCATTGCAAATACTAGAGTCAGTAGGGTCCATAGGGTCAGCAGGTACAGGCCTCTAGGTCCCCATTTCAATCGCCCAAAAAGAGTGAGCAGGGTGGTAGAGGTGATTTTCAAGGTACTAGGGGTGGTCCCCAAGTGGACCAGACAACTGGTATAGATGGAGTCATATGTATGCCTTTTCGGGCAGGCCGGAGGCAGAGACATCGGATGTCATCATCATAGGTATGATTTCTGTTTATCATCAGCCTGCCTATGTTTTATTTGATCTAGGGTCCACTTACTCATATGTATCTTCTTATTATGCTACTCGATCAAATATTTTATGTGAGCCATTTCTTGTGCCAATGCATGTAGCTACCCCCATAGGTGATTCTTTAATAGTGAATCGAGTGTATCGATCCTGTGTGGTGACTATCTTGGGGTGTGATACTAGAGCAGACTTGATTGTGCTAGATATGGTATACTTTGACATGATTCTAGGCATATATTGGTTGTCTGCTCATTATGTGGTTTCTAATTACTTTTCTAAGACCGTTACCTAATGTATGCCTAGTATTCCTCCATTTGTGTTCAAGGCTCAGCGGTTAGTAGGAAAGGGGCGTCTAGCCTATCCTGCTTATATTTGTGACACCATTGCCGACACTTATTTTATAGATTCTTTTGCGGTGGCCTGCGAGTTCTCTGATATATTTCCCACTATTCTACCTGGTCTTCCTCCTGAGTGTGATATTGATTTCGGCATTGATGTTGAGTTGGGTACATAACCAGTCTTTATTTTGCCATATCCGATGGCTCTAGTTGAGTTGAGGGAGCTTAAGGTGCAACTTTAGGACCTCTTGAGTAAGTGGTTTATTAGGAAAATGTGTCTCCCTATGGTGCTCCTATTATGTTCATGAAAAAGAAGGATGGTACCTTGCGTATGTTTATTCATTACATGCAGTTGAATAAGGTGAACATCAAGAATAGGTACCCGATGCTGCAAATTGATGACTTATTTGACCAGCTCGAGGGTGCAGCAGTGTTCTCTAAGATAGACTTCAGGTCAGGGTATCACCAATTGAGGATTAGGTAGTCAAATATTCCTAAGACTACTTTTAGGACTCAATATAGGCAATATGAGTTCTTAGTCATGTCATTTGGGTTAACTAATGCCCACACAATATTCTTGGATTTGATAAACCATGTGTTCATTCCCTACTTGGACTCCTTTTTCATTGTATTCATTGATGACATTCTAGTCTACTCCGGGAGTAGAGAGAAGCATGAGCAACACCTGAGGATAGTACTTCAGTCACAATGTCTTTGTCTCTAGAATAGGACTAAAACATAATAAAAGAGTAAGAGGTGTCCGCTAGATGGATGTAACAACTACCGCAACACTCGAGATGATAGCCTCGGACGTGGTAGAGAACACTAAGAGATCAAGAAGGTCCGAGCTCACAACCTACACAAGTGTAGAAGCAAGGGGTGAGTACCAAACAACACGGTACTCAGCAAGTGGATAACTAAAACTAAGCAAAGCTCAATAAATACAAGTACTCCTATCCTCCCAACCGAACCTCCTTAACTACAACCTGCATAAAATCAGCCCAACTCTCCACTTGTACAATAATAACAGTAATACAGTCCACGAATACTCATCAATAGTCTCATCAATGAATCATATCCAGTCAAGTTCAGCATATGCAGAACAATAAAGGGGTAAACACGAATTCACAAATGTCAATAAAATGCGATGAAATGCAATGAGATGACGCATGTCTGTCCTATCGGTACACATCTGCTGATTACAGTCCGGAACCCATGGGGGACATTTCTGTCCATGTAACCTGCCACGGAGCGTGTGGCCCATCCCCTCAATATATATATCCTGCCACGGAGCGTGTGGCCCGACCCTTTTGTTTCATAATACCTGCCACGGAGCGTGTGGCCCGACCCCTTTTGTTTCATAATACCTGCCACGGAGCATGTGGCCCGACCCCTTTGTTTCATATTACCTGCCACAGAGCGTGTGGCCCGACCTCTTTTATTTCGTATCATTTTCAGTCTCACATAATATGTCAGAACCAATGCAATCAATTCATGTTCATATAATTCACGATAATAACATGACAACAATAATAATATTGCCTATCTCACATCAACATAGTCATTTCACATGTCCAAAATAAACCTATAATCACAACATATCAACTCCACCAATACATGTCATTAGATCACCATTTTATACCCCTCATCTCCATTTTTAAGGTCAATCATACAATCAATAACCCACTCCAGTTCTCATTACTCCCTAGTATATATGACACGGAAATACAAGCATCTATAAGTTTAAACTGAGGTTTAAAAATTCACTTGCCTTAATTAATCAAGCAATTACACCGGTACTTGAGTCTTCCCTTTTCGTTGGGTCTCCAAATCAATGTAATCTAGTCAAATAAATAACCATAATAAGATTTTGAATCTAACAACACTCATATTATTATATGTCTAGCCTAGATCCAAAACCTACCCAAATCTATAATCAAGTTCTTAATGTTGACGTCAAATAACATGTCAACTCTCATATTTCCAAATTTTAAGCCTAGGGTTAGGTTCTAATTTTCTCAATATCATAAATTTAATAGAATTCATAAAATATAATATACCTAATATTTAACTATCTATCTCAACATATCAAAATTCGGAAACTAACTCATTCTATGTCATTGAAGTCAAATCTGAAATTTTCTTTCCGATTATATTCACTCATGATAAAATAAACTCACATGTCAAATTTTAGCTAAAACGGATCGTTATTCGACCCTCAAATCAAAATTTTATATGAAGAATCCTAGGGTCATATTTTCTTATTTCAACATTGTTTCTCCACCAATATACCCTAAAAATATGTTAATAATCACATGAAAATTTAATGGAAAGGATGAGAATAATTACCTTGACGCTTTGGAATGAAAATCCCTATTTTTCTCTTCTCCTTTATTTTTCCTTTCTCCCTTTCTTTTCTTTCTTCCTCCGTATTTTTTTTCTCTCCAGTTTTTTTTGTTTGCGTCGCTGCTCTCTCTTTCTGTTTTTGTTACATCTGATGGCATTAGGCCATCAGATTTTATATATATATTATTTTATTTTATTTTCCTTTTCCAAACTAATTATGTATTAAAATTTACAAACCCTACTAACCTATTTTAATAAATATAAGAAAAGTGGTATATGGTATTAAATAAATTAACACTTTAGCCCATCAATTAAATTAATTCTCTAAAATTATCCCTCAACTAATTAAGCAAAGTTACCGAATAGTCCAAATAACCCATTAAAATTTTACGGGAAGGGTCTCATATGAAAGGAGGAGGACTCATTCTCAAAATGACCTAATGGGTCATTACACCATCTGAGAAAAGGCTCATCTATGCCATTATTTTTTAACTCCGGTTTTTCAAAACCACCCAAACAACTTTTAACACTTTTCAATTGGAGTTTTGGATCAAATGTACTCTTTTTGTTCCTTCTTTTTCAAGAATACCAAGAACACATGAAGAACACCAAGAACTCCAAGTTTTTAACTTCTTCAATTCTTCACAAAATAGCCTCAAATTTCAAGAGTAGCAACCCTCCGAACTAGATACCAAAATCCAATATATTTTGAGCATGAATTCAACTTAATTCAACAATACATAATTAAAATTTCTTCAAAATTTTAAAACTTCAACTCCTTTAATGGTAGAATTTTCTCCACAACTCTAAATCACTTGACATTTTGAACATAGACTCAAAAAATACTAAGGAACAAGGTTCTAGTGTTAAAAACATGAATCAAAGCATGTTTTAGAAATTTTGAGACTGATTTCCACTTTTCAAGTAATGTGGAGTTGTGGAGAAAATTCTACCATTGAAGGATGTTGAAATTTTGAAACTTTGAAGAAATTTTAATTGTGTCTTGTTGATTTAGGTTGAATTTGAGCTAAGAAGATATTGAGTTTTGATATCTCGCTCAGAAGGATGCTACTATTGAAATTTGAGGTGATTTTGAAAAAAATTGAAGAAGATGAAAATTTAGATTTCTTGATGTTCTTCATGTATTCTTGGTGTTTTTAAAGAAGAATCAACAAAAAAAGTACATTTGATCTAAAACTCCAATTGAAAAGTGTTAAAAGTTGTTTGGGTGATTTCACAAAAAATAATGGCATTGATGAGCCTTTTCTCAAATGACAATGGCATAAGTGAGCAAAATTTTTAATGGATAGCATTACTGACCCTTTTCTCAAAGTTCGATGATAGATTTGAGACTTTTTTCTATAATATAATATATATAAATTATTATAATAGAGAGTATATTGGTATTCTTTGTAAGTATATACAATATTCAATATAATGTAAGGTGTTACTAGAATAGATAGTATATTGTGAATATATTTGGTATATATTGTAAGTATATACAATATTAAATAAAATGTAAGAATATTATTATAATATAGAGTATATTGTGAGTATATTTGATATATATTGTAAGTATATACAATATAATGTAAGTATTTTATTATAATAGAGAGTATATTATGAGTATATTTGGTATATTGTAAGTATATATAATATAATGTAAGTATATTATTATAATAGATAGTAAGTTGTGAGTATATTTGGCATATATTATAGGTATATACATGTCACGACCCAGCCCATCGGGCCGTGCGGGCACCCATTCTACACCCTAAGTAGGAGAACCCTCAACTCCTTTATGAAACATTGCGGAAATTAAATAAAAAACTTGAGTATTTAGGCAAAAATTCTAAAGAAGAGTTATATTAAAACTGGTTTATAAAATTTATACACAAACCCCAAGGATACTAGTCTAAAAAAGGTACAAGAGCTTCTAAGAATGGTAACATAATAAAAGAACAATGACCCATCTTCCATCATAAGGAAGGAGAATTAGAAGCTGCTGGAGGATCGCCTTCACCTAAGAGACATAACTGACCCTACAACCAGACTATGCCAAGTGGCATAGCAAGAGTAGTATAAGTACAAACAACACATATTGGTAGGCATCATCGTTCAATATGATACTCACCGCATAGTATATGAATAGGAAAAGAAAAGATCATAATAATTAAACTTTATCAACTGTTCCACCCCAAACAATAAGTGAACTCCGTGCTCTCACCCTTAACCCCATGCTCCCGAGCTTCACTACCCATACTAGTTACAATTGAAGTCTTGTGGGTTACGGGCCTACCACATTTCTGTTCATTTACTCTAACAGTCTCCACCTAACAACCTTAACCACTTAATGATTTCACTCAGCCATCCCTGGTCATGGTCCAATGGTCTCACGACATAGGTCCTAGCCATCCCATAACCACACTTCCTAAATAAACCCAGTTTTAAATAACCCTACTACTACCACTTCTGTTACTCATGGAAACTTCAATGATAAAATTGACTACCAACAAGCAACCTCCATCTCTAAGACTATAAATATAGAATACTTAATATAATACATATCTCACATCAAGGCTTAATACGGCCCATGCTCTTACCCACGGATAAATTTATAAATATTCACGATTCTTTATAACTAACACACCTAAACTCAAGGGTTCCTTTATAGGTCCTTAATCAATTGCTCATTACTGTTAACTTTATTATTATATGAAAAATACAAATATCATCAGGTCCTATCATGGGACCATCCTCACACACATACTTGGCCCTCTCAAGGGACCCAATTCAGTCACATTTGTATCGAAATGTGACACCCGATTCAAGAGTGTATCAGAACATGATACTCGATTCAAAATACGTGTCAAAATATGACACCCGATCTAAATATGTGTCGAAATGTGACACTCAATCCAATTATGCAAACCAACCACAAACTGTTAATAATAGACCACATTATATCAACAAGAACAGATTCATCACAGACAGGCTAGCAAGTAATCATTTGCATAAAGTCTAACATGTTTCCCCTATTCATACACACATGTGCATATTGTAGGTAACTAAACAAGTACATAAGACATTTTCGGAAAAAAAATCATCCCCTACTCTACCAAACCCTTAAGGTTTATCTTCAAATTCAACTTGTTTTATAAATCTGTACCCACTACTATGCTTGCTATAATTTAACCATCTGTATACAAGAATATCACAAATAATAAACTTTCCCCAACTATTACAACACCTTTTTACCCAGCCACATTCAATCTAAACCCTAACACAACTGAATTTATGCACATGATCCACAACTTAGTTATATGATTTTTTATTAAATTTCCTTCTATACTACACGATAAGTATAGATTTACTACTTAAAAAAGAGAAGCCTAGCCTACTTGGGCGTCAAGAAACTGTGGAGAGAAAATGATGCTGAAATCCTTGATTTTAGATGTTCCATGGGAAAGACCAGACTGAATTCCACCGGTTGAAATGTCACATCCCTCAAATTTGTTCATAAGTGCCTTAAGAATGCCTTGGAAATAGGCCTCTTAAGTAATTCATCATCCTTAATCTTTTTAGAAAATCTGAGTTCAGAATATCGATCAGGAGTCAAAACCTATGAGAAAATAGTTTCGGTGGATTTTTAGGACCCGTATATCAAAAGATAGATTTTTGAAGGAATTGCGCAAAATAGTAAGGTGCGCGACAAGTCCGCATCGCGGACTTTTTTGCCTCCACATCGCAAACCTGGAAAGGATTTTCTGGCCGAGTTGGATTTTTAGTAAGGGCATTTTAGACTTTTCCCAAATTGTTAGCTAATGAACCTAGATATTTTTAGGACCTAATTCAACTCTAGAAATTAACCTAAACCCCTAATTCTACTCATTCTTCTATAATTCACCTACTCAAATATTTCTCTCTCTACAAAAGACTCTCAAGGACTCCATTGAAGACTTCAAGTAAATTCACTCAAGCTCTCCATCAAAACTCTCAAGTTCTTCCAAATTATTTGGTGTTCTCACTTAAGGTATGTAGGTATTGATTCATGGATCCTTTTATCCATGAAGCCCAATCAATTTCTCAAGGTTTTCTATCAAATTAAAGTATGGTATTTTATGAATTTTATGATTTATATTCCTATTGCATGAATTATTATTTAAAGTATGATTATGAGTCTATTTTGATATAAATTAATGGTTATTGTATTAAATTGAAGAGTTTTTCAATGAATTCTCCTATTTTGATCTCTAGGGTTAATGATGAAAATTATGAGTATTTTCAATTACACTTGCTAATGATATTATCTATATGAATCATATATGGACTGAAAAAAAGCTTATGATCATGCATGTTTTCAAGTAAATTTCATGGTTTTCAAATCAATTGATCGTACATTTATGTCTTATCCTAATTTCAAGTACAAGCTATGGTCATGAATTTTCAAAGTATGAATTATAATTATGTATTTCAATAATAATATGTTTATGTATGTCTAGTTTGTAATGTGGAAGGACAATACTCGCATTGCACTTATGCTATGCAAATGAGCTACTCTAAGATTTCAAACCTATGATAATGACTATGATATATGAAATTATGATTTCTATGCTATGTATGTATTCCGTGGGATTTAACTTAGCACCAACTGTGTACTTGAGGTGGGGACTCAAAATATGGGGTCTTTATATAAAGTCTCTTGTCGCATAACTACGTATGGTCTTTTTATGTTCTAAATGACTAATTCTATCTTTTACTTTATATGAGACTCTCATGATTTATTATGCATTGATCCTTCTTAATGACTACTTATGATTTTTACTACTTCTCCTATTATGCTATTTAAAATGGTCATTTGTACAAACATGGTTTTCTATGCATTGCATTGCCTATAGTACATTCCAACGTCCAAATGCATACATTTTGCCTACATTGTCTCATAATGTAGGAGTTGAGGTTGAAGATCATATTCGTCCATGTAGCTAGTAAGCTTTTCTATCCGGCGGTGTTTATGGTGAGTCCTCATTTATCGGGACTAGTCATCAAGTTGGTTACTGTTTTCAAAGATTTTTGTTATGTTTCATGTTAAGGTGATCTAGGGACATGTCTTAGCCCCTGCTCATACTCATGTGTAGAGGCATCTAGTTGGACAAATGTTTAGAGTCTATGTTATCATGTGACATTCTTCATTTACTATTCATGGTTTAGACCCTCTTATGATATTTTTACTTTTACTTTACCTTATGTATTCTTATAATATGTAAAAGAGGTTTGGTTGGAGCCCTTCAAGGTTTCGATTGACATGTTATGACTAGGCCCTAGGTCGGGTCGTGACATGAAATCCTTTCAATGCTGAGATTTCCTTCCCTCTTCTTTCTTAGTCGAGAATAGCCTTTTGGAGGGTATTTGCAGTAATCTTTGTCTCTAACCTACACTTAAGAGAAGTGGGGAAAATAAGAAAATTGCCAATTAAGTTTCTGGCCCACGTCCTCCTGCTCTGGCGGCCACATTCCCCCTTTAGCAGCGCCGCTAAGGCAGGACCATCCCGCTCTGGCAAAATGGTGGGACCGAGTTGAGTATATTTTCCTTGTTATTTCTTCTACTCTAAGTTAACGACCAGTCGAGTCGTTAAAATACAACATAATATAAGTATATTATTATAATAGAGAGTATATTGTGTGTATATTTGATATAGATTATAAGTATATACAATATAATATAAGTATATTATTATAATAAGTAGTATATTGTGAATATATTTGGTATATATTATAAGTATAGATAATATTTAATATAATATAAGTATATTATTATAATAAAGAGTATATTTTGAGTATATTTGATATATATTGTAAGTATAAATATGTCACGACCCAAGCCTAGGGCCTAGATGTGACATGGCGAATGAGGAACCCGAAAGTACCTGAAACAAGTCTCTTAGCATTCTTTTAGACTTTCATACGTAATGACGATAAATGAACAAGCGAAAATCATAATAATAAATCTTTAACTTACATATGTCCAACAATACCTCTAACTTTTAGATTTAACGGGGCTAAGACAAGTTTCTAGCTCACGCTTAATCATAATAGAAGAAATGTCATAGTAAAAGATCTCAATATATCCTAAGCTAGAAATATAAAGGAGTATTATTCCTGAAACATGCGAACTCACCAAAAGTAGTCTTCAAACGAAATCTCAATTAGCCACGTGGAAGAGAACGAGGAGGAGCACCGGTCCCTACATGATGATATCATGTAGGCAAAAGAGTATGCATTAGTACTTTGAATGTACTAAGTATGTAAGGATGCATGAACATTGAGGAAACATTAAAACATTTATGTAATACGGAATATAATGTAATGCATGCATAATAAATTATATAGATATCCTTTAAAACATTTATTTTGTGGGAAAGTGACCATAACCGACATTTAAGACCATGCGAGCTATTACATGGAATCCAACATAACCCCCTACGTTGGCCGGGGAGATTACTTGCCGGGTAGAACTCCGTCAACTTCATTCATTTCTTTAACTTTAACTTTAAGGGATTTCATGGATCCATTAGCCTAAGCCTACAAGGGCTCCTATGTTGGCACATAGTTAATGAGATAAGGGGTTGCTACTAGGATTCCCTTACCGAATCCCACCTCAATGCCCCATTCGGTGTTAAGTCAATCCCACGAAATAGTTTAATACTTCAAAATAGTCATAGCATGTAGCTTGAGAATTCAAACATCATATTCGGTAGAATAGCTCATTAAAATATTTGGTAATTCAAATATGCAAGAATTTTCCTTATTGCATAAAGAATCCATCATTCAAATCATTTCATCATTCTTTCATTTCATAAGACTCCCTTTTGATCATAGATATTGCTTTCATAAATATAGATTTGGAGTCAAAGCTTTCAAGTCAAATTTTATTGAAAACATAGTAAAATTAGGTGGGTTCAAATTATTTCAACTTGCAAACATGTATGTTAATAAATATATATAAATACTTTGAAATTCATTTATTAAAAATCACGCTTTAAACAATCCACTATGAATTTCAAGAACCTTTAAAGAGATAAATAGAGAAATTACTTCCAAATCATCAATTCATACATATGAAATTATGTTGCATCAAAATAGACCAATAATCATTAGTTTAACCATGATTCATGCTATTAAGTAAAAATAAGAATTACCTATAAGAAAATATTACTTGAAATCAAGAGACTTAATTGAAAGAGTTTTTGGACTGCATGGGTGGAAGAACCCATTGATAAACACCCACATAACTTAGAACAAAGCTTAAAGAAAATAAAAATAATTTATCATATAATCAAAATAATTTAGGCATGAGAGTAGAAGGAATACTCTTATTGAAGCCTTACATACCTGGAATCTGAAGTGTTACTTAGAATCGAAGGACTTAATGAATACACTTGAATCCTAGCCTTTTCTCCTTGCTGGAGAATTTTGTGTACTATCCGGAGTATATCAATCACTGAAGCAGTATTTCTACACTACTAAGAACTAAAACTATATTTTGAGAATAATTAAAGAAGTGTATAGAGAGAAGATTTGTTTGAGAAAGCTTGATGAACAAAATGATAAATTAAGGTGGGTATTTATAGGTGTGAAAGAGGGACCTAACAATAATTAAAATAATTATAAAGAAAAAATTGAAAATTTAATGGAAGATTGTGATATCATGGGTGATGTCAAATGAAGAACTATTGATGTCATGAGTGATGTCAAATGTATCTAGATCTTTCCATGGTTGGTAAGATGAATTTTCTTTTAATGGAATACCCTTTTTCAGAACTATGTTTGAATAAGATACTTCCTCATTAGGATTTGGTGTCTTCACATGAATTGTTGATATAGAAGTCTACTTTTATTTTGTTCAAGAATTAACCGATTTGGACCATCCTACAGTGAGATATGATTTTTCTTCTACAAATACTCCATTTCATCACAACACCCTGACTTACAATAATTAATTTATTTGACCTACTTAACCTTTAAAACTTAAAATATGGTCTTGACAAAAGTTGTAGCTAATGATATTGGAGTTATTCAAAAATTTGAACCACCTACGAAAAGTTATGCCCAAAATATAGAAGCTGTATTATTTTCATCGAGAATTGGAACATCATGTACAATATTTTTAGGGGATGTTATAAAATATATATAATATAATATAACTATATCACTATAATAGCTAGTTAGTTGTGAGTATATTTGGTATACTTTGTAAGCATATATATAATATAATGTAACTATATCACTATAATAAATAGTATATTGTGAGTTTATATGGTATACATTGTAAGTGTATATATATAATATAATATAACTATATCACTATAATAGACAGTATATTGTGAGCATATTTTGTATACTTTGTAAGTATATATAATATAATATAAGTATATTATTATAATATATAGTAAGTTTGTGAGTATATTTGGCATATATTGTAAGTATATGCAATATAATGTAAGTATAGTATTATAATAGAGAGTATGTTGTGAGTATATTTGGTATATATTGTAAGTATATATATAATATAATATAAGTATGTTATTATAATAGATAGTATCTTATGAATATATTGGGTATATATTGTAAGTATTTACAATATTCAATCTAATGTAAGTATATTATTATAATAGAGAGTATATTGTGAGTATATTTGGTATACATTATAAGTATATATAATATAATATAAGTATATTATTATAATAAAGAGTATATATTATGAGTATATTTGGTATATATTGTAAGTATATATAATATAATTTAAGTATATTATTATAATAGATAGTAAGTTGTGAGTATATTTGACATATATTATAAGTATATATAATATAATGTAAGCATATTATTACACTACATAGTATATTGTGAGTATGTTATAATAAATAGTATATTGTGAGTATATTTGGTACATTTTGTAAGTATATATAATATAACGTAAATATATTATTATTATAATAGATAGTATATGTTAGTATATTTGATATACATTGTAAGCATATTTAATATAATGCCAGTAAAATATTATAATAGATAGTGTATTGTGAGTATTTTGGTATGCTTTGAAAGTGTATATAATGTAATGTAAGTATATTATTAGATATTTGAAGTATATAAATTATTATAATTACTTCTAAATTAAATAGATAACGGTATTAAATAGATAATGATACACTATATAGATGATTGACACAAACTTTCGAACAAATAAACGTCGATAAAAAATTAAAAAATAGCAAAATGGGCCGAAACCCGGCCCAGCCAGATAGGCCCGACCACTATACCCTTAATGGGTCATGGGATGGGCCATCCTATCTTTTTTCACTATTGGGACCAGATCGATCTGGCCCATTAAGGGAAGGATCAACCCAGCCCAATTCGGTAGCCCGATGTCTATTTTCTATAGCGGGCCTATCTAAACTGGCCCGACCTTCTTAATAGCTTTACTCCACCCATGAGATTACACTAAGTATATATGTTATTGATGTTGTTAGTCTTTAATTAGATTTTGTACTTGTAAATCTCGACTATTCTATAATTTGATAGAAATTGAAATGCCACCAGCAGGTAGTTAGTTTTAGGGCTGATGTTTAAGAATTAAGCAGTGTTTGCAAAGTATGCACTTAATATGTAGGAAAACTTACATAGATTTGTTATATTAAGAAAATATTTACCATGTATAGAAATAACATTTTCTTTTTCAGTGGTCACTTATAATATATTTATAATATAATTTCATACATATTACAGAGAAAAATTTATAAAACACATTTACTACAAATTTTATTGATGAATAATACATTTATCATGCACTTTAATACATTTATAATACATTATGTCAATTTCTTACCAAGCAAACATAGTATATTTTAAAACACTTATAATACATCAATATTTCATGGATCATTTACTTTTAATATATAGTGCAAATTTAACATAGTATTTCTATATATTCCTATAAATAATAATAAATAGATAGTATCGCTAAAATCAACAATTACTTATCAAAAAGTACTCACCGAATTAATTTTTCCTAATATGTATTTACCTAGTATTCAATCTTTTGTGCAATATATATGCAATCTCATCTCTACAAGAGTTGACTAACAATATAATTTATCAAGATTTCAATCTGTAATTGTGTGTTTTAAAATTCATATATCATAAATTTAAAATCTTTGCCCTGCCTCTGCACTGTATCTGAATAACTCAGATCGGTAATAAAAGCTGCCCACTATAGCAACTTAATAAGTTCATGAAGTCAAGAATGTGTAATGACCCTCCAGATCATTTTTGAGTGAATGCATTCATTTCTTCATTTAGAGCACTTCTATAGCGACTCCAAGTCATTTATGACTTGCTGGCACAGACTATTCGATTGCCTGGTTGTTCGTTTGGTTTTAGATTCGTTTCCTTGATTTTGATCATAACTTTAGGTAAACAATCTCATAATAAAATTCTAATGGTTTCATTAACTCTAGAATGACCAAAATAGGCTGGTAGCATGGTCGACACTAGTATCGAGGCATTCAGTGCGAGTTTGGACCATTAGGCGTTTTAGTCTTTGAAATTTGACCTAAGTTTGATTTTGGTCAATATTCTTGGAAAACACACTCAGATAGAAATTTCATCAGCGTGATTAGCTCTAAAATATTGAGTTTGGTCTCCAATGATCCTTGATACGCTTCTTGAGGTTTTTGGTCTAATCTCGAGGACCATTGGAAAATGTGGCTAAAAATTGCATTTGAGTGTAGGATCCATATTTTATTAAAATGAACTCGTATGATAATTTTGACTGTTCCATCGAGTTTGAAATATCAAATTTGGTGGGGTAGCATATTCGGTTTACTCGCACTAGATTCCGAACGAATTCCAAGTACCCCATCGGATACTTAGACAATGCCAAAGTTGGAGGTTGCAGAAGTTGCTGGTGCATAGGTGATATTCCCTTTGCGTTCGCGGGTAGAGGGTCATGTTTGCGGAGGCCAAGTGGGTTGGTCTCTATGTTCGCAGACCCTAGCCGCGTTCGCAAATGGTAAGTGGCTTGCTTTCCGCGTTCGAGGGAGGTCTACCGCATTTGCGGAGGCCAAGGCAATTGCCTTCCGCATTCATGGAGACCCCTCCATGTTCGCGAAGGCCAAATCCTGACACCTCCACATTTGTGGGCAACTGTGGCCGTGTTTACAAAGGTCATTTCGGCCCGATCTTTAAGTTAAAAACCAGAATCGTTTCAGCATTGATCCAAAACTTCAAATATTCATAACTTAGCTAGAGAGATCCAATTTAGTTGATTCAAAGCTTGATTTATGGGTAATTGCTAGGAGAACGTGTGGAAAGTATTGGTAAATCATCGTTTCAGGTAAAATTGAGCCTATAGTTGCTGCCATTATTGTGTTTTTAGTTTAAATTTGGGAATGTCTTTCATGTGTCATTTGGGACTAGTTTGAGCCGCAAATTGTGTTCCATTTTGGAACACAAGTTTGGAATGGTAAATTGAACCTTTTTATGGAGTTAATTCTTAAATTATTAGAGTGGGTCCAACATTCCCCCTTTTTACTCTGAAATTGGTCTGTCTCTGTTTTTAGTAAATTTAATGTCAAAACGATTGTATTGATGTTGTGTAGCTATTTTTGATAGCGTGGAAGCATTTGGAGGCCGTTCAAAAAGGGAAATCTCCAATTTTATTAATTTTTAGCGCGCGTGATCCGCCTATAGGTAGGATATGGTTTCCTTCTTCTTAGACTGAGCTTGCTAATGTAATAGCATGAAGATTATTTAGAATTTGGGTTAGTTAGGTGATTGAGCATGACTGTTAGTGTAGAAATGTTGTTTTAGGCCTTGTTCGTCTAGTACCGGGTACTTGTGAGCATGTTGTTGTTTTAAATGCGATCATCCATACCTTGTGACCTTGAGTATTATTTTTTTCTGTTGATATTAAGCATGTTGGCCTTAGTCTAGGTTTAGACTAGTGGTATCTTAGCCTTGCTATTTGGAGTCGGTAGGCCTTGCTTTTACTCCAACATCGATTCAGACGGCTTACCTCCTTGGGTACTCAAATAGCAGACTTGGGTCTAGTAGTTTGAGCCTTATATTAGTCGTTTCCTAAGCTTGACGACCTTTTACCCTCTCTCTCCCTTCTTACAGCTCGTATGCAGACAATTTGAGCTCTTGGGCCTCTTTTGGCAATTTAGGATCAGGTATGAATTGATTATCTGAGAGTGGACGTCGATCCATGGTGGTTTCACAATGACGAGATGACATGATATTATTCAGCAGCCGCTATCATCGCAGATTCAAGCTCTGGTCATGCGGTGCTCTTATCCTCTACGGAGATGATTATATTATTACGGACTCTTACCCCAATAAGACACATCTGTGGTTTGAGGTCCCGGCGCTGGATGATACACTCAAATTACACCTCCTTAAAGAAGCATAAAGTGATCGTTAATCAAATATAAAACCTAAGAAGGTTAAGATCGATCCCACGAGGAATATGGTTTAAACTTTAGATCAATTATTATTATTTGCTTTAGTTATCAAGTTATTTCCGACATTACAGGGAAGAACAAATATCTGCTATAGGAGAGAACTTTTCAGTATTAAATTTAGTAACTTCGAATTCCTTAAAAACCATAAAATCCCCTTCATTAATGCTAATGCATATGAGATTAATAGTCATCGGAATAAAATGACTAACTAGAAAGAATTTAGGTTCTAAAGTATTAGTAGTAATATATGATGATAGGAGGTCAGATCTAAAGAAGTCCATAATTGGACTAACTGAAGTAAATATGACTAATAATGGAGGAATATTTTACGTTAGTCTAGACTTTTTAATAAACCTCAAAAAATTCGGTAAACACAATAAAATAGGAATACAAACTAAAGGGTACAAAGAAATGAATCATGGCAATAATCTGTTGATGTGTATAGGTTTTATAGGAAAAATGACTTTAAGTAGTAATACCAAATTCAGACTTCAAGTTGATGATGTTGTTGAAGTAATGGATAATAAAGGGATAAAACTAATTAAACCTATAAAAATTAATCTAGAAGAATATGCGAGGCTAGAATGGAATCTAGACAAACTAAGTAAACCCAAAGTATTCATACAAGAAAATCACCTAATGTACACTAGTTCAAAAGGCGAGACTTCTATACGTTTTACAGATTATAGTTATACAAGACACTGATAGTACAATAGAAACAGAATAAGAAATATTTATGAACATAGAACAAATCCAAGAAGAATGCGAAGTAGACAAATTTATTGATAAGGCAAAAGGAATATACAAAGAAAATAAGTATAGAGTATTTAAATGCAAAGGTTGTAAAAAAGGTCAAATGGATATTTTAGAAACTGTTGAACATTTCAGAATGTGCCCAAAAAGAGACGATAACTTAGCATATAGGATAGAAGACATAGAGGAACTTCCTGGAAAAAATGATTTGGAATCCTTAAATGACTTAGAAGACATAGAATCTATGATAAGTTATAAAGTCCTAATGAATGAAGCTACAAGTGCTAACAGTTCTAGCCATTTCCAGAGAACTAGCCCAACACCAAACACAATACATAGCACAGGAAACCTACCAAAGAAAGCATGGCCTATACAAGATACAGAAATAATAGATAACATTAAACCAACAAGAAGAAGAAGGCCATTAGAAGAACCTATTAAATTATAAGAAGGAGGAAATAAAGGAAAATACTTAACATCGCAGTCCATGATCCCCAAATGTGGAATACAGTTATTGAGGTATGGAAAGGAATAGTGGTAGAAGATTTTATAAAAATTACCAAGAAACAGACGCTGAAACCATGTATAGATATTTAGAAAGGTTTTTAGGAGAATCATGTAAAGCAGTATGGGAGGCATACAAACAGACTTATCCCCAAGAATTTCAGAGTCTAATAGACCTAGGACCAAACCCATATAATTTTGCAAATAAAATACATGTCCTGTTAACAGGGGAAGATCCAAATAGTGGATTATTAGCTTTACATAGAAACGCTATGATAAAGTTAGAACAGTTAAGCATCACAAACTAGATGCATATTAAAGATTTTCTTAAATATTATTTTTATTATTGCACAGTTAGTGGTAATACCTTTGATGAAGAACTAGGTAAAAATCTATTACATAAATAACCGGGAGCATTAGATAGAGAAATAGAAGAAAGATGGTACCATAGACCGGGAGTGGTACAAAATCCTACCACGCGTTGGTCAATAGGAATAAAAATACAATATTTAATGGAAATACTCCAAGACAAATGTACTAACATACAAATAGAGAAGCAACTTAAGCAAAATAAAATAAACTTCTGTAAATCAGTAAATTATACAACTCAAAGTTATGATAAAAAATCGCAAAGGCCTAATAAAAGATACAAAAGACGACCTTATTATAACCAACAATAAAATAGATGCATAAAATAGTACCTAAAAAGATCCTCAGCAAGAAAGCCTTATTTAAACAGAGAAAGACATGTTAGAAAATACAGGAATGATAGAAATTATAAAAATAAATTAGAATGTTATACATGCGGTAGTATAGAACATCTAGCTAATATATCTCCTAAAAGAAATAATAGTAAGACAAGAAACTCTCAATTAGTGAAAGAACTACAAGAAACTGTGTTAAATGTAGATGAATATATGTCCGATACTGAGAGTATATACTCTATAGTATTTATTGAGGTAGCAGAAAAAACTCAGTCTGAATCTTCAGACTCGAAAGAGGAAAACCTCATAAATGAACTAGGACTAGAAAAAAGAATGTTAAATTTAGAAGACTTACAATTAAGTACCATGATGAATATAGGGCAAGAATGTAGTCATAATTTTGAAAGACATAAGGGAATATATAGTAACCAATGTAGTATTTGTAAGTGGTACCCAAATAAAACAAATAGAGCCAAATGCCAAAACTATTACATGGAAGCATGTATAACTTGCATAGAAGCTAAGTTAGAAGTAAAAATAGGAAAACAATAAGAAAATTTACCAATAAAAGACACGGTTACTAACTTAAGGTTATTAACCCTAGAAACTAGATTAAATGAATTAGAACAAAGACTAGTCTACCTTGAAAGAGGAAAACAAAAGGTAGATATAGAAGAAACAACACAAGAAACAATACACCTAGGCAGTATAGAATCTGACTCATGAATATAGAAGAAAACAATACTAACCTTATATGTAATGAAGATAAACAATTTGGAACAGTAAAAGTGTTAGCTAGAATTAAAATTAAGGATATAGAGATAGAAACTCTAGCATTGGTAGATACAGGATGTACGTGTTGTCTTATAAATAAGAAGATATTACCAGCAAAAGTACTAAAAACATTTAAAGAACCTATATCAGCAATACAAATGGATGGAACTTATAATTTTTACAATCATTACATAGACAAAGCCCAATTAAGTTTTATCAATACATGTAATGACTTCTACAAACCTACATACAATATGTATAAAATTCTGGCTAAAGACTTGGATATCAAAACAAATCTGGTAATAGGATTGCACTTCCTTATACAAAATAATGGAAGTTGTTTATTTTCTAGAGATGGAATAATGTTATTTAGAAATACAACATATACCCAGTACAAATTCAAAACGAACCCTCTAAAGGAAGGTCTCAATTAACAGCAATTCCTAAAGAAGATACAACCATTTGTTGTACAGATTGCAACACTAAAAATAGTTGTACCTTGCAAAACATGCATGAAAAGGATGAAGAATATTTACAACAATCATACTTAGAAGATATAGAAAAGGACTATACTTTAATAAATATAGAAACCAATTTCTATAATTTTCAAAAAGGAATACATGCTTTAGGAACAATAAAAAATCCTATGGATTTAGATAATATAATCTCAATACTAGATGAAATAGAAATAATTGGTGAAAAACCATTAGTACATTGGGAAAGTAATAAGATCATGTGCAAATTAGACATAATTAACCCAGAGTACACTATAAAAACAACACCTATTGAAGCCAATAACGAAGATACAAAAGAATTTAATAAACAAATTAAGGAATTATTAAAACTAGAAGTAATAAGACGATCTACTTCTAAACATAGGTCTGCTGCATTTATGGTAAGAAATCACAGTGAACAGGCAAGAAGAAAAGCTAGAATGGTAATAAATTACAAAAGGTTAAATGATAATACGAGAACTGATGCATATAAACTACCAGAAAAAAATGAGCTAATAAATAGAATACAAGGTAAACAATTATTTAGTAAATTTGATTGTAAATCTGGATACTGGCACATAAATATGTACCCCAAAAGTATAGAATGGACAACATTTACTTGTCCTGAAGGACATTTTGAATGGCTAGCCATGCCCTTTGGGTTAAAGACATCACCACCAACTTTTCAAAGAAAAATGGATAATATATTCGGAGATTATAAAAAATTCATATTAGTTTATGTAGACGATATTTTAGTATTTAGTAAAAATATACAAAAAAACTTAGGACACTTACAAACAGTCTTCAGGTTATTTGTTAGACATGGAATAATAATTAGTAAAAAGAAAATAGAATTGTGTAAGACCCATATTAATTTCCTAGGAGTAACAATAGGCGAAGGAAAAATAAATTACAACTACATATAGCTAAAAAAGTACTAGACATGCCAGATAAACTAGATAATACAAAAGATTTGTAAAAAATTCTAGGACTAGTAAATTACGCTAGAAATTTTATCCAAGACTTAGGAAAAATAGCAAGACCCTTATATGCTAAAATAGGTAGTAAAAGACAGAAATATTTGAATACAGAAGACATTAAATTAAGCAAGCAATTTAAAGAAAAGGTTAAAGATATATCAGACTTACAAATTCTCCTTGAAACAAATTATTTAATGGTACAAACTGATGGAAGTCAGTTGGGATGGGGAGCTGTTTTGAAAACCAAACCTAGTAAATATAGTAGTAAAAATGAAGAAAAAATATGTGCCTATCAGAGTGGTAAATATATAAAAAAGGAAATATGATTAGTATAGACGCAAAAGTCTTAGCAATAATATATGGATTAAATAGTTTTAAATTATACATATTAAATAAAGAAGAAATATTAGTAAGAACAGATTATGAAGCAATAGTTAAATTTTACCAAACAATAAATAGTAAAGCAAGCAGTAAAAGAATATGGTTAAATTTTATGGACGTTATATCGATATATAAAAAGGTAGTCTTTGAATATATAAAAGGAAAAGATAATAATCTAGCAGATCAATTAAGTCGATTACAACTTAAAACTAATTAAAAGTTATATTTCAGCATGAGACCAACTGGCCAACAACCAACAGACAAAGTCAAGGGCGTAGCTCAATCAGACTCGTATTCTTAGACACTACTAAATAAGACTAATTTCAGACCCCAAGGCACCATTGAGATGATAGAGAGAATTTACTTTGGTAAGTTCAATTTAATTTCTTATCCTCAATGTAACTTATCTTTTAGAATACTACCAGACTGTAATATAGATAAAACTCAGAAATGTTTAGTTGATAATCTATGGGTAGCTTATAATAAACAAGACACTAAACATTTTATTGTTGCCAATAATGCTCTATGTCAATATTTTTCAGACAAAAATAGAGAGAACAAGTTTAAATATTATGTGGTTATACATGGTAAGACTAATAGTGTTTTTCAGACTTGGTTAGAAGTCATAGACTCAATAAATGGGATTAAAAATCCTTTCTTTGAAGGTTTTAATAATTTTACTGAAGCTTTAGACTATGACAGAGGAATACTTGGCCCAAATTATTATATTTCACCAACACTCAGACAAAACACAAACCAAACCCCTCATTACAATATCCAAAAAGACACCGATAAAATTATTTTTTTGTAATCATTGCTCCACCATGACCAAAGCCTTTAAAAGATTAAACACCAAAATTGAGGTTGTCATTCAGGAAAAAATGAGACTTCTAAAGCAGCTCGAAACATTTCAAGGTATGTTTGTTTCCAAAAAACATAATATAGGTACTTAGATGAGAAGGGTGTGCATTCCCCTTTGAATGCTTAGAAATCTACTATGCCAGATCAAGGCATAGCTAGTCTGTTCAAACGGTGGCCGATAAAGACATATCAAATCCGTTAATGGCTGTCACTTTGCCAAAAAGTGAAGAAGAGGAATCTTCTTCCTCACGAAGAAGATTACCTAAAACTTTCCACAAAGATAATTCTAAGAAGAATATTGCTATAAAAAAGAAAAAAATGCTAAAATTGAAGCCAAAATTAAGCAGACTTTAGAACAGTTTTTTCAAGACCATGTATGTGATAAACATGTTATTAGAAAGACACTCCAGATTCGGAGAACGAAGGAATCCAGTTAGACGAAGATACCAATACCAACCCAATAAAAACACCAAGTATGAAATGAGACTATGGGAACAATAATTATAAGGATGCCCAAGACCCATATGAAGACGATGATTCAAGCATGAGTTTTGACTTTGTTGCCTTGCATAATCTAGATACTTAGTGTCACGACTCAACCCCATAGGCCATGACGGGTGCTCGAACTGGACACTCGCGTGTACCCTTGCTAACTATAAGAAAACATATCTCCTATTTGAGTCATAGAGTGCAAACAGGCAAGACAATATATGTAAGACGACGAGGCTATCGTAACATATAGGCACAACTGTTTACACATACATATACAACCCATACACATATCTAAAGACCTCTAAGAGTAAAAGGAAAAAGAAACATAAGGCGGGACAAGGCCTCCACTGTACCTTTGAACACACAAATATATACATCAATAGTCGGTACCAAAATCTGGGCTCCAACATAATGGAGCTCTTCTTAAACCCGCTGGGTGGAATCCTATGTTAGTGGATCCTCAAGTCACGTGTTTGTACCTGCGGGCATGAAATGCAACCCCTCAAAGAAAGGGGGGTTAGTACAAAATATGTACTGAGTATGTAAGCATAAAACACCATAACGAGATTACAGTTGGAACAGGGATGTAGGGGACAAGTATAACAATTGACCCATTACCGTGCTTGCATATTATGTAGTAAAATCATTTTCATCATAATATCATATCATCATCTCTTTTTATCATATATATCACTTTATTGTGTCATCATATACGGTATCATACCATCATACACGACATAATCTCATCATATATATATATATATCATAACATATCCAGCCCATTATGGGGTTCGGTGTCACAAATGTATTACTATATTTGCACATGCATGCCTACCTACAGTATCCAACCCTTTAGTGAGGGACTCGGTGAAGAAAGTAGGGTACATTTATAGTGTACCCATGTCGTATATATACATACCATACCCAACCCTCTAGTAAGGGACTCGGTGTTCCTTTCTTATATCACCATATACCATACCTAGCCTATTATGGGACTCGGTATCATAATCATCATATTTTATCTGACCCATAATACGGTGAATACTCGTATCGTTGTCGCCTCGTTATATCTCACATCATCATATCATCATATATATCATCCTCTCCTCATATGTGGCATCACCCATCACATCATGGTATCATATTACGTCCGGCCCGGGACTTAGTGAAAGAAGTAGTAAAGATGTACACAATATTAGGCATGACCCTACGTAGGACTCGATGAAAGAAGGGTTACCATATGCACGAGTAGAGTAGTGAGAAACCATATACAACTAGGTCATCTCCTGACACTCAATAAAACAGTCAAGTGAACCATCACTTGTAGACTAGGGAAGTAATTCTCCGAGGTACCCTTTAGATGTTATTAGGAATTTCATCAATTAGGGCCTCAAGAACCACAGGCGTGTACCAAGATAATGCCACATAGTTTATGCAATCAAAGACACAATTTATACAATAAAAACATAGATTATGCAATCAGAGATACAACTTATGCAATCAGAGACATTTATCCTCTTAGAGCCTTTCAAAATAGGAACTTATATTTCCACTTACTATTCAACATATAGGTGGCTCGGGAGTAGTAATATAACTACTTTAGGACCCTTAGTATTCATAAGTGACTACGAGTCATGAATTATATCCGGAACCTATAAATGGAATTACCTCTAAACACATATCAGACATCATTTTACTTAACTTAAGCAATTTCAACGAAAGAAGGAGATAGACCTTATATGCACTACTCTTTATCCTACAGAAGACTTGAAAGGCAATGAGTCCACTTAGTGCAGGAGTTCTAACATCCTAAAGTTAACAAGGTTCTTGACTCATACTCAGAGATTTATGAATGGAATGACTCTCAAGTTTCGTATATATATAACTTAAGGCTAAGACATGCCAAAAGAAAGAAAGGATAAGCTTCACATACCTTTTGTGGATTAACTGTAACCCAGCTTGCCTCATTATCTCCTTGACCTATTAACATGAGAGTAATACTAAGGTTAATAGACTTTCACTTTCCAATTTCCAACTCTACAATCAAGTACCCATAGGAATCATTTCCTTATCCAATACCCTCGACTAGTTTGTTACTAGTTCCGAAGTTACCAAAAATTAGGCAGCATTTCCCCTATAACTTTAACATCCCAGAGATTTCAACTCAGCCTCCTTGTCAAGAACTATACAAACAACAACAACCAGAATCATATACACATGTAAATTACTTCAACATTACACAATAGAAACTCCAAACAACTCGCCCGAAGCTACGATATCAAAATAGAGTTTTTAATCTTTATTTCACAAAACCTTTAACAATTCGAAATGTAGGGTAGTGTGGCTGAAAAAAGAAGTACCAACACCCCTTTTAGAATACTTTCCATCCCTGCAAGACGCCATCCAACCATCTGCAACCGCAGCACCACAATCGCAACACACTACTCGACTTTGATTTAACTACGACAACTTCAATTTAGTTTGTTTCTAGCGTCTAGAATCCTTATGCAATTTTCTCACTTACAACCTTATTTAATACATGTAATATACCTAATAATTATATCATAAACTCCAATTTGAAAGGGAAACCCTTACCTTTCTCGAAACTTGTCAAACTCGTTGAAACTTGCCTCGGAAGTTCCTTTAGCGCGCCTAAAACTTCGTGGCTATTTCATTATGTTTTGGGATGATACAAATCATAAATTTTAATTACTAAAACCTTCATAACATCACGTTTCACCCTATATAATTAATTCATGGAACAAAGTCGGAGACTTACCTTTTTTTTCTCCTTGGCCGAACCTACTCTCTTTGTAGTTCTAGATTTCTCTTCTCTTTTTTCTTTCTCTAGAAGCCTCTTGAACTTGGAAGATAATGACTTGTTGATAAGGTTGATCATAAAATATCTATATATATATATATATATATAGGCCACTTTAGGAGGTGACAGGTGTCAACCCCTAAGTGGTGATATGTGTCAAGCCCTCATTGGGCCAACACACCGCCCCCTCCAACCTTGGGCTTCCATTTGGCATGTGGGGCCCAGCACCCTTTCTCCATGCCACATGGCACTCTCTTATGCTGCCTCATGGAACTCTTTCATGCTGCCATATAGCACTCTCTTTTTATCACGACCCAACCCCGTAGGCCGCGACTGGGGTCCAACCTGGACCCCCCTATGCGTATCTATCAGCTACACCTAAGTTGAACCGTATGTGGTATGACACTATACCCAAAAGCCTTAATAGTTGAAAACTTTTTCACGTACATGTAGCCTCTTTCATTTGCATCGTATCATGAAAGGGCATGCAAGCCGACGAGGTTGCCATAACATAAAAATATTTACAACCTACCGTATAGGCACCGTTGAGACAAACTTATAAACAACCCACATATATATATGTCTACATACCTCTAAGAATAGTAACAACAACATATGGCAGGACAGAGCCTCCGCCGTACCCCTAGATAATTAAATACATATATATTACATGACTAGTATCCAAAAGTTAGGCTCCAGAATAGTGGAGCGCTCCCAATATCGCTGAGTGGAAACCCTAAGCTAGCGGATCTCCAAACTGAACATCTGTACTTGCAGACATGAAACACAGCCCCCCGAAGAATGAGGGGTCAGTACAATATATGTACTAAGTATATAAAGCATAATCATACATAACTGAGTTGACAACTGAAGTAGGGATGCAATAAACAAATATAACAGTTAACGAATTTCTCTACCTACATCTTATGACATGAGGGCATGTCTACCTTCCTTACAAACCATACCTGGCCCGCTATGGGACTTGGTACTACAAATGTGTCACTATATTTCCACATGTATGCCTACTGACTGTATTCGGCCCTTCAGTGAGGGACTCAATGAAGATGTCATTTCATCATTTATCATGCCTGGCCCTTCATGGGATGCGGTGAATGATCATTGCATCATATATCATGCCCGGCCTTTCATGGGTCGCGGTGAATAATCATTTCATCATATATCATGCCCGGACCTTTATGGGACGCAGTGAATTTATCATGCCTGGCCTTTCATGAGACGCGGTGAATTTATCATGCCCGACCCTTCATGGGGTGCGGTGAATTTATCATGCCCGACCCTTCATGGGACGCGGTGAAGTTATCATGACCGGCCCTTCATGGGACGCGGTCATGCCTGGCCCTTTATGGGATGCAGTAAATTTATCATGCCCGGCCCTTCATGGGACGCGATGAGTGACGTATTAACAGCCTGCATGAGTAAAGTAACGATGAACCATATGCAATGAGTTCATCCTCTGAGATTCGGTATAACCACTGTCATGGATTATCATTTTAGGATCAAAACTATCATCATCTCACGTATCCTCTAACTTCCATTAGAGGCAACATTGACGGAGTCTCAAGAGTTCTAGGCTTTTATTAAGGTAATACCAAACGGCTTATGCAATTAGAGACACTTGTCATTATAGAGTTCTTAGGCATGGGAGATCACACATTCAATTAGTATTCATCATATAGGGACTCGAGGGTAGCAATTCAACTAGTTCAAGAACTTCGATATTAAGAAATGAATAGGAGTTATAGTTCATGCTTCCCATGCATCCGGTTACTATTTCCTATATAGAAGGCTTGAGGGTGATAGCTCAGCTACCTTAAGAGCCTTAGTATTTAGATGTGAACACGAGTCAATAGGCTCTACATATATTACCTTTTATCCTATAGAAGCCTTAAAAAGGCAATAGCTCAACTATTACAGGAGTTCTACCATTACGAAGTGGATAAGAATTATGGACTGTACTCAGAGCTTTACAAATGGAACTATCCCCAAGTTCCATATACAAACCATTCATCACTTATATCTAAGACATGCCAAAATAAAGAAGAATAGCTTTACCTACTTATGCCAAAAACATGCCAAGAGATGAAATAAGATTTACCTACTTATTCCAAAAACATGCCGAGAGAAGGAATAAGCTTTGCATACTTATTCCAAAAACATGCCAAAAGAAAGCTTCACATACTTATGCCAAAAACATGCCAAAAGAAGGCTTCACATACCTGTTATGGGTTAGTCTTTGTCCCGGTCGCCTTGTCGTCCCGTGAACCTAGGTAACATGAAATCAATATGAACATCAACCTCTTTAGAACTTTCAGTTTCTTACATTACTTAAGAGTATTCATAAACCCCATTCCCTCGCTCGCCTTCTCGACTAGTTCCTTAACTAGTTAAGGCGTTAACGAAAATCGGACAGCACCTCCTCTATAATGTGCCCTATCCAAATTTCCAATCACGTCCCTAATATCTACAGCCAACCCAAAACATAACCAGCAGCTCGTATATATAGAAAACTTTGCAACATTATACATTACAACCTCCGAACGACTCGCTCGAAATTACGATATCCAAAATAGGGTTTCTAGTTTCGGTTTTGCGAAACCTTTAATCGTATGAAGCGTGGAATTGTGTGGATGCAACCAGAAACTTCCACACCTATTTTAGAACACATTTAGACCCTGAAACACATACCACCCAACCAGAATCAGCCTCCAAACACACCACGCCTCACTTCGACTACAATTTAACTACGGCGACTTCAATTTAGATTGTTTCTTTCGCTGAGCTTCCCCACGATTCTTTTCATACTTCTAGTGGTATAAATGGTACATAATACAATACATAACAACCCCATAAAGTCCAAATTTAAAGGATAAACCTTACCTTACCCGAAATTGGCCAAAACACGCCAAAATTGCATCTCGGAAACTTCTTGATGTGCTGAATAGGGGCGGACTGTTTGTGCCCTTTTTACGCTGCCCCAAATTGGAATTTTATGTTATATAATACCATTATATACCCTTGGTACACCTTAAATAATTAATTCACAGAACGAAATCGGATATTACCTTGGTAACCCCTCAAATCCGTAGCTCTCTCCCTAGGTTCTCTAGATTTTTCTTTCAACTTTCTCTTATTCATTCCAAGTTAAAAGCTGAAAGTATGGTTATTTAGGCATCATAAGATACATATATACATATCCACGTGGTTGAGGGACACCGTAGATAATTAATTTATGGAAAAGAAGTTGGAAACTTACCTTAATTTCCCAAAACGTGGCTGCCTTTCTCCCTTTTCTTCTTCATGTTTTTCCCTCTAAGTTCTTGGATGATTTTGGATAAATGAATTGACTTAAGAGTCATAAAACATACATAAATGGGATGCCTTGGAGGTTACACGTGTCAGCCCCTTAGGGTGACACGTGTCAAGCCATGATTGGCCACCGTATCATGCTGCCAACTAGGGGCTGCCACATGGCAGTGGGGTCCACCCCCCAAGCAGCTGCATCACCTACTTGACCCTAAGTAGGTGCATCACCTTCTTTCTTGAGGTGTTGCCACATGTCTCTCCTCCATTGGCACCCACGTGTCTTCTTTTCCCCTTCCTCATTGGTTTGTAATCTCGTCTTATTTTAGGAGCCTATGTAATCCATGCTACATAAGCTTGGTATGTCCTTAAGCAACTCAAGTGTATAAGACTTCTAAATTAGTAGCTTGCTTAGGTAAATCGAGTTCTACGACTCATTACTTGGCCTCTAATTCCTTCCAAATTCTTATGGCTCTATTTCGAACCTTCTCTACTATTGGGTATCACATTCTCCTTTCCTTGGAGTCATTTGATAGTGTCGTCGCTTTTCCGGCTCACATGATAACTTCTAAGAACTTAAGGGACATTCCGAGCTCAAAAGTGTGGGGTGTAACATTCTTCCCCCCTTTAGAACATTCGTCCCCGAATGTTGAATAAAACTTCCCTTAAGACTTTATACAAACTGTAGGGAGATTCCCTTCTATTGCAATAACATACATTTTCATCCAAGTAATTAATATATGAGTTCCAGGAGTGGTTTACCCGTAGACATTTGGAAATAGGTACGGATACCTGAGTTTGATGTCCTCTTCAGTTTCCCAAGTTATTTTTTGACGATTCTTATTCCATCACATCACCTTGACAGAAGCTACATCCTTAGTTCGCAACCTTTTAATCTGCCAATCCAAGATGGCAATAGGTTGCCCCTCATAGGATAACCTTCCTTTCAGGTGGACTTCATCCACGAAGAATATTTTGGGAGGGTCGCTTATATATTTGCGGAGCATTGATCTATGAAAACTGAATGTATTGCTTCAAATCGGACAGTAGGTCCCACTCATAGGCAGTTTTATCCATCATAACCCATATAAACTTATACTTCCATAGAGTGTGAGGTCATCTTGGACTATAACCTACCTTAATTGCCTTCCATTTCCAAGTCAGGATTCCCATCCCCCGTAACAAGCTATCAATCCTCTGATGCTCCACTTCGTTTAAGCTATTATACAATTTCTCTTAATTCAACTTGTAACACCTTAGGTATGTTATCTTGCTCTTTTACTCAGATCTTCTTTCCAGTTTTACTACCAAACATTATTTTGTAATTCTTACACAAACGTGTGTAGGTACTTAGAGAAATTCAGAAAATGCCTTAGCATCACTATACTAGCGGCTTACCTCCTTCAGTCGAGGTCAGGCCTCCACTATGGCTTCTGCCCTTAATATCGATTATATCTTACGAGTTCTGCCTCCAACCATCTTACACTTTTCCTTAATCGATTCTAAATATGGCCATCACACTGCTATTACCGACTTCTTTTTATCGAGTAATCCCTTGACCTTACTCTTAATATGCTAATGTTCATAGGCCGCACAACTATTCTTGTGCTATTTTCATGAAGTGCATTCTATTTTAGTCATAATCTTTTTTGCTCTTGGCTTACTCTGTTCCATATGTGCCATTGCACTAACACGTACTTACAATCTCTTTTTGTCATACTGGTTTCATTCCCTTTTTCACTTTCCAAGGGGTCACCCATCCCAGTGCTACTCTCACCCAAGCACGTTTAACTTTGGAGTTTTGACGGAATCTGGTGCAGTAGTGCGGGTATAATTGCGTCCATCCCTCGTGGATCATTTGAAGTTTAAGAGTTCCCATTTATATACGATAGAGTCAGTTGATTTTCTCTTACGCTTGTACTTCTCTTGTCCACTTCCCCCCTTTTAGGGTGTACCCATGTCATCCTCCATTTATTTTCAGCTATTCACACGCGAATGATTCTACTCCAACATTTTTAACATGCTGCACCATGTCCACATCTTCTGTTAGATCGTCCATACATTTGATTGCTCTTATTAGAACCCCTAACACAACCATAGGGTGCTTTGGTATTCATAATATATCATATAAAATCTCATCTGATGGTTGGTACTCGAGTAACATCCGTAATGTAGTAGTGCATTCAAAGCCATATTCCATTTATCCCAATCAGTAATTGGATCGTGCCCATGATTGGTTCAAACTCTCCACTCGAGAGTACTTATACTTTGATGATCCGTGTTTCGAGCTTCGTCATAACACTAGTCTGATTCCAATGGATACCACTTATTCTTCTAATAACCTCGTAATGCAGCAGTTGTTCTGCAAATCTTTCAACTATAACTTGTCATAGTTTATCCCTATGTATCAATTCAGGCGATGCCTTACTATATTTTTTTATCCCGATCGATCATTCTTCTCTAAGTCGTCTTCTTTGGCCTATAGGTCCTTCCCGACTTCATTCAACTATACCCATATCGACCTTCTAGTTTTTATTTCCATTAATTTAGCAATTAACTCATTTCTCGAGGTCAGCCATACTCGTTTAGTCAAATCTCATCATTGTTGTGAGCACAACCTTTCAAGACATACTACAGCCCTGTGTCTCATTCTCTTTTTTATTTCTAGAAAAATTTGGACATAGTTTTCTCTATATTTCTTAGTATCTCCACACCTACAGGCAAAAAATACCAACAATGCCTCACAGGGCACACATATATAGTCATATCATCTCATATCACAACCACACAAGGAGTCCACAATTAGTAGTATGAAAATGGACTTACCTCATATGTCCACTCGAACTGCACCTATAGCACTTTCCTGTATACTTTTCCTTTCATTTTTCATCTTTATGTATCAATCATATTGCAACTCCTTACCTGATATAGGTCCTTCGTGCCTTTTCTTACCTGCGTGCTTTGTAACTTTCAATATCGTCAATTACTTTCTTCTATCGATATTGTCTTTCTGCTAAAATCACAAGTTAGTATAAGGAATTTCATTTCCTACGACTCAGCTCTATCGCACGATTCTAGATATGAAAGAAAGTAACATCCTAAATGTCATATAGCCTCTTGTTTATAGATGTGGTGCACAACACACCGATAAACAAGACTTTACTAGACACGGT
This sequence comes from Solanum dulcamara, assembly GCF_947179165.1. Taxonomy (NCBI): domain Eukaryota; kingdom Viridiplantae; phylum Streptophyta; class Magnoliopsida; order Solanales; family Solanaceae; genus Solanum; species Solanum dulcamara. The sequence continues at coordinate 32,429,678 of NC_077244.1, read as the reverse complement.
CTATAGATATTCCAAGGACGAACTGCTCTGATCTCTCTTTTTGTCACGACCCAACCCCGTAGACCACAATTAGAGTCCAACCTGGACCCCTCCTATGCGTATCTATCAGCTACACCTAAGTTGAACCGTATGTGATGTGACACTATACCCAAAAGCCTCAATAATTGAAAACTTTTTCACATACATGTAGCCTCTTTCATTTGCATCCTATCATGAAAGGGCACGCAAGCCGACGAGGCTGCCATAACATAAAAACATTTACAACCTGCCGTATAGGCACCATCGAGACAAACTTATAAACAACCTACATATATATATGTCTACAGACCTCTAAGAATAGTAACAACAACATATGGAAGGACAGGGCCCCTGCCATAACCTTGGACAATTAAATACATACATATTACATGACTAGTATCCAAAAGTTAGGCTCCGGAATAGTGGAGTGCTCCCAATATTGCTGAGTGGAAACCCTAAGCTGGCGGATCTCCAAATTGAACATCTATACCTACGGGCATAAAACGCAGCCCCTCGAAGAACAAGGGGTCAGTACAATATATGTACTGAGTATATAAAGCATAACAATACATAACTGAGCTAACAACTGAAGTAGGGATGCAGGAAACAAATATGACAGTTAACGAATTTCTCTACCTACATCTTATGACATGAGGGCATGTATACCTTCCTTACATACCATACCTGGCCCGCTATGGGACTTGGTGCTACAAGTGTGTCACTATATTTCCACATGCATACCTACAGACTGTATTCGACCCTTTAGTGAGGGACTCAATAAAGATGTCATTTCATCATTTATCATGCTCGACCCTTCATAGGACACGGTGAATGATCATTGCATCATATATCATACCCGGCCCTTCATGGGATGCGTTGAATAATCATTTTATCATATATCATACCTGGTCAAGCCCAGGGATTGACAAATCTATAGTGGCGGGTCTATCTCCTTCATGGGATGCAGTGAATTTATCATGCCCGGCCCTTCATGGGATGCGGTGAATTTATCATGCCCGGCCCTTCATGGGGTGCGGTGAATTTATCATGCCCGGCCCTTCATGGGATGCGGTAAAGTTATCATGCTCGGCTCTTCATGGGACGCGGTGAATTTATCATGCCCGGCCCTTCATGGGACGCGGTAAATTTATCATGCCCGACCCTTCATGGGATGCGGTGAGTGACGTATTAATAGCCTGAATGAGTAAAGTAACGATGAACCATATGCAATTAGTTCATCCTCTGAGATTCGGTATAACCACCGCCATGGATTATCATTTGAGGATCAAAACTATCATCGTCTCACGTATCCTCTAACTTCCATTAGGGGCCATATCGATGGAGTCTCAAGAGTCCTAGGCTTTTATTAAGGTAATACCAAATGGCTTATGCAATCAGAGACACTTATCATTACAGAGTTCTTAGGCATTGGAGCTCATACATTCAATTAGTATTCATCATATAGGGACTCGAGGGTAGTAGTTCAACTACTTCAAGAACTTCGATATTAAGAAATAATAGGAGTTATAGTTCATGCTTCCCATCCATCCGGTTACTATTTCCTGTATAGAAGGCTTGAGAGTGATAGCTCAGCTACCTTAAGAGCCTTAGCATTTAGAAGTGAACACGAGTCAATAGGCTCTACATGTATTACCTTTTATCCTATAGAAGCCTTAAAAAGGCAATAGCTCAACTATTACAGGAGTTCTACCATTATGAAGTGGATAAGAATTATGGACTGTACTCAGAGCTTTACGAATGAAACTATCCCCAAGTTCCATATACAAACCATTCATAACTTATATCTAAGACATGCCAAAATAAAGAAGAATAGCTTTACCTACTTATGCCAAAAACATGTCAAGAGAAGGAATAAGCTTTACCTATTTATTCCAAAAACATGTCGAGAGAAGGAATAAGCTTTGCATACTTATTCCAAAAACATGCCAAAAGAAAGCTTCACATACTTATGCCAAAAACATGCCAAAAGAAGGCTTCACATACCTGTTATGGGTTAGTCTTTGTCCCGGTCGCCTTGTCGTCCCGTGAACCTAGGTAACATGAAATCAATACAAACATCAACCTCTTTACACCTTTCAGCATCTTACATTACTTAAGAGTATTCATAAACCCTATTCCCTCGCTCGCCTTCTCGACTAGTTCCTTAACTAGTTAAGGCGTTAACGAAAATCGGACAGCACCTCCTCTATAATGTGCCCTATCCAAATTCCCAATCACGTCCCTAATATATACATACAACCAAAAACATAACCACCAGCTCGTATATATAGAAAACTTTGCAACATTAAACATTACAACCTCCGAACGACTCGCTCGAAATTACGATATCCAAAATAGGGTTTCTAGTTTCTATTTTGCGAAACCTTTAATCGTACGAAGCGTGGAATCATGTGTGTGAAACCAGAAACTTCAAAACCTATTTTAGAACACATTTATACCCTTAAACACACACCACCCAACCAGCAGCATCCTCCAAACACACCACGCCTCACTTCGACTACAATTTAACTACGACGACTTCAATTTAGATTGTTTCTTTCTCTGAGCATCCCCACGATTTTTTCATACTTACAGCAGTATAAAAGGTACATAATACACTCAATAACAACCCCATAAAGTATAAATTTAAATGAGAAACCATACCTTACCCAAAATAGGCCAAAACACGCCAAAATTGCATCTCGGAAACTTCTTGATGTGCTGAATAGGGGCGGACTGTTTGTGCCCTTTTTATGCTGCACCAAATTGGAATTTTATATTATAGAACACCATTATATACCCGTGTTACACCTTAAATAATTAATTCACAAAACGAAATCGGGCCTTACCTTTGTAACCTCTCAAATCCGTAGCTCTCTCCCTAGGTTCTCTAGATTTTTCTTTCAACTTTCTCCTATTTGTTCCAAGTGAAAAGCTGAAAGTATGGTTCCGTAGGCATCGTAAGATACATATATACATATCCACGTGGTTGAGGGACACCATAGATAATTAATTTATGGAAAATAAGTTAGAAACTTACCTAAATTTCCCAAAATGTGGCTGCCTTTCTCCCTTTTCTTCTTCACGTTTTTCCCTCTAAGTTCTTGTCTGATTTTGGATAAATGACTTACATTAAGAGTCATAAAACATAAAATACATGGGTTGCCTTGGAGGTGACACCTATCAGCCCCTTAGGGTGACAAGTGTCAAGCCATGATTGGCCACCGTATCATGCTACCAACTAGGGGTTGCCACATGGCAGTGGGGTCTACCCCCCCAAGCAGATGCATCACCTACTTTACCCTAAGTAGGTGAATTACCTGCTTTCTTGAGGTACTGCCATGTGTCGCTCCTCCATTGGCTACCACGTGTCGTCTTTTCCCCTTCCTTGTGGGTTCGTAATCTCGTCTTATTTTAGGAGCCTATGTAATCCATACTACGTAAGCTTGGTATGTCCTTAAGCAAATCAAGTGTATTAGACTTTTAAATTAGTATCTTACATAGATAAATCGAGTCGTACGACTTATTACTTGGCCTCCAATTCCTTCCGGATTCTTATGACTCTATTTCCAACCTTCTCTACTATAGGGTATCACATTCTCCTTTCCTTGGAGTCGTTTGATAGTGTCGTCGCTTATTCGTCTCACATGATAACTTCTAAGAACTTAAGGGACATTCCGAGCTCAAAAGTGTGGGGTGTAACACTTTTTCCTTTGTGGGTTCGTAATCTCGTCTTACTTTATGAACCTATATAATCCTTGCTACGTACGCTTGGTATGTACTCAAGTAGCTTAAGTATGTAAGATTTCCAAGTTGGTAGCTTACATAAATAAGTCGAGTCCTACGACTTATTATTTGGTCTCTGACTTCTTTCGGATTCTTATAACTCTATTTCCAATCTTCTCTACTCTGGGGTATGACATTCTCCTTTCCTTATAGTTTTTTTCTAGCGTTATAGATTATTCGGCTCACATGGTAGCCTTAAGAGCTTAAAAGTTCTTAAGAAGCTTTAAAAAACTTTAAGAAACCTTAAGAAACTTAAGAGGCTTACGATCTTTACAAGAAACTTAAGAGCTTTTCAAGAGATTTAAGAACGCATTCCAAGGTACAAAAGTACAAGGTGTAACACTTAGAATAAGGATATATCCAAGAAGACAACGACAAAGATGATACAGCTAAAAAGACATAAAGATGAGTAGATTGCTAATAATTAATGTACATAGTGTGCCATGTGGGTATGCCCACAAGTGTCTTGTAAGTGTTGTCACTTTATCACTACCCTCCAAAAGAGGGAAAAATTGTTGACAAGCATGTGTCAGTAGTTAGTCAAAAGATGAACTGATAATACATATGATGCTTGGGTTCACAACCAGCAGCCTACCATTCTCCACAATAACTTTCCTAAGGTATCTAGTAATTTTGACACTCATGTTCAGAATAATCAACCTAAGGTGCCCAGCAGCTTTGGTAATACTGGTCCTAAACACCATGCAACCAAATCAGCCCATACTCAAACTCAACCAAGTAACACTAATCAAAACCTCCTAAAAAACAACTTTCCCAACTTGAAGGACCAGGTCCCTCAACCTGCCCCCTACACTGTAATTCAGTCCTTTGCTGCCAAACTCAGATCAAACCAAGAAAAGAATGAGGCTCTTTTTGACTTAGCCACCCCTTAGTATACTACCAAACATGGCCTGTCTGCTGTGTTCTTTCAAAGAGAAGACTTTATGCGCAAACTAGCTGAAAGATGCAAGTACACTTTGGTTGGCAAATTTAGCAACACCCTGCCAAAAATAGAGTTGATAAGAAGGAGCTTTATCCTTCAAACCCAGCTCTCATGAGGTGTCAAAATAGCACATTTCAATGCTAGACATGTCTACATTGATTTGGACAATGAGTTGGACTATACTACTGTCTGGACCAAACAAAGAATGACAATAAAGGGACAACTCATGAGGATTCAGACATGGACACCCACTTTTAAACCTGATGAAGAAACTCCAATTATGCCAATTTGGTTAGCCTTACCTGAACTACCTTGGCATTATTAGAACAAGGAGTTCATAACTTCCCTGCTAGCCTCTGTAGGGAAAGTAATCTATCTTGATACTGCTTCCATTTAAAAAATAAGGGGAAGCATAGCTAAGGTGAGACTATAAGTGAACCTCACGAAAGAAATACCTCCCCATGTTTGAATGGTATATGATAAAGATTATAAATCTCTAGGGAGGTGGCAGGCTATCCAATATGAAAATGTACCTGATTATTGCATGTACTGCAAACATCAAGGTCACTTGATACATGCTTGCAATATTCAGAGGAGGGATGAAGAATAGAAAAAAGAAAAGAAGAGGAAACTGCTAAAAAGAACAAAGTCAAGGAGGGTATGTTCAACAAGGATCAAGATGAGACATACACCAATGGACCTATAATTGATGATCTTGCTCAGCCACAGATTATAGCTCATAATAAAAAATATGAGTTGTGGCAAGTTTAGAGGAAGAAACAATCCAAGGGAAAAAGCAAGCCTCAACAAAATAATGTGAGTAGCTCTAGTCTACCACAAAATAATAGAAAAAATGATAAACTCCAACAAAAAATCACAGGGGCAGGTAAGTCTGTTAATTTTACTCCTACTTCTAATAATTATGTTGATCTTGTTACACAAGATCAAACCACTAACCAAAATGCAGGAGAACATCTCAACCAAAGGAACTCAAGTATGAAGAGTTCATCAACAATGTAGGAACACACCAAACTCCAAAGATATGGTATTGACTTAGCTCTCCCAAAGACCCATTCCCCCTATATTGAATGCACAAGTACTGTTTTAACTGGTACTACTCAAAGGAGCAATCTAGCAAACAATGAATCAAGGTCCCCAGGTATTAACTTTCTTCTCCCAATCCCCAGGATGCCCCCATTTATTAATGTTGTTGATGCTGAAGCTGTTGGGGGTCAGGATGGAAAAGTAAAGAAGACACAATCTAACTTGCAGGAAGGGGAAACCAAAAGGGGAAGGGATTTGTCTCATGTTTTGCATGAGAACCAAAACACTGACCCTAGGAGTGACCCTAGAGCTCCTGCAACCACTGAGCATAATGATATGAATGATTCAGCACCTCCTAAAACTGCAGAAGGAAATGATCCTACACACGTCTCTACCATGTTAACTAACAAAGGTTCTATGGCTAAGTACTTAGGGTCTATTTCCAGCACTAGTGGCAAAAACTCTAATGCAAAGAAGAACAAGTTGAGTAAAAAAAGAAGGGATACTATAAAGAAGAAAATTGATGAAAAGAACCATGCTGAGAAATGCCAAGTTCCTAAGCTCCTTGACAGCATAGCACTACAACAATTAGATCAGGGTTGCCAATAATTTGTGATTGATGATGATCAAGTGGGTAATGATATCACTCCCTTCCAAGCTCACTACATCCTCACAGCTCCCACACATTCAGCAGGCAACACCCCTGAGACAACTACAGAACACACCAACACTGAAGCTCCTCCTGGGATTGATGAATATGTAGTGTGTGAATTAGAGAATGAAGTGGAGAACAAGAATCAGCTAATAAATGATCATGATGAAGATGATTTTGTGAGTGAACAGTTAATCAGAGCTTTCAGCCCCTCCAGGGACAATGTGTTTTCGGATAAGGTTCAATAGGTGTCTAACTTTTAAGGCCTGTACCCTAGAGGTATACATATGATAGGTTTCAATCCTAAACCAAGAAGCCCTGCTTATTTTTCCACCATAGGTAGACCAAATACAAGATTATATACCTCCAAAACCTCCTAATAATTAGTATACTCAGCTGGAATGTGAGGGGTATTAATACCCAAGATGCCATGGAAAGGATTAAACTCTTTAAGAATATCCATCATATTTTCCTTATTGCTATATTGGAGCCCTTTTTAGATAATACTCAATTGCAGTACTTCAGAAACCACCTTAATATGGACTATGCCATTCATAATCCAAATGGTAAGATTTGGATCTTTTGGACTAAGAATGTAAATTGCAAAATTTTGGAGAATGATAAACAGTTGATAACTTGTGAGACCACTCATGTAATGAGCCCTAATCAGTTCCTTACTACCTTTGTCTATGCCAAATGTAAGGACCATCTCAGAAGGCCTCTATGGCATAGTTTCCTGCAGCAGTCATCCACTCCTCTTCCTTGGTGTACTCTAGGTGATTTCAATGTTATCACTGACCTTGAAGAAAACCTTGGAGGTTTCATGTATAATATAAGAAAGAGTCTTGAATTCATTAGCATTATTGAGGCATGTGGTTTGCAAGACCTTGGCTTTAATAGTCAGAAATACACATAGTGCAATCAGAGGGGCATTATGTTCAGAATTTGGAAGAGGCTAGATATGGGAATGGTTAATGATAAATGGATGGAAATCATGACCCATACTACCATTACTCATCTCCCTTCTATGGGTTCTGATCACTGCCCCTTGCTTTTGGAAATGATTGATCAACATCATAATCCCATCAAGTACTTCAAATTCTTAAACTACTGACCCGAGCAACCTTCCTTTATGGACATTGTTCAGAATTGTTGGAGAAAATCTCTAGAGGGTAATCCAATGTGGGTCTTTCACCAAAAAATAAAGAGACTTGCTACTACTCTTAGTAGTTGGTCCAAAAATCAGTTTAGAAACATCTATGCTAAGGTTAAAGAGTATGAAGAGGAAGTTAGACAAGCTGAAGATAACCTGATTAACATGAATTCCAATGAAAATAGGTCCAAGCTTCATGCCATCAATGCTAAGTATATTAGATACTTGAAAATGGAAGATGATATTCTCAAACAGAAGATTCAGCTATAATGGTTCAAAGAAGGTGATATGAACTATAAATATTTCCATGCTTTGTTAGAGGCAGGAGGAGAAAGCTGTACATTCATAAGATCTAAAATGAGGATGGCTCTTGGGTTCAAGGTGATGCTGAAATTACTGAAGCAGCTTGTGAGCACTTTCAACAAATATTTACTAGGGAGGAGAAGTACATCCAGCAACAGGCCCTTCAATGTATCCCTCCTATGGTTACTGACAAGGACAATGAAGAACTCCAAACCTTGCCTTCTATAGAGGAACTGAAGACTATTATGTTTGCCATGAATCCCAATTCAGCTGCTGGTCCTGATCGGATGAATGGAAACTTTTTCCAAGTATGCTGGGATATCATCAAAGAAGACCTTTTTAATGTTGTCATTTCCTTTTTTTGTGGAAAAACCATGCCTAAGTACTTTACCCTTACTTTCCTGGTTCTTCTCCCAAAAGTAAACCACCCTACCAAAATCTCTGAATTCAGGCCCATAAGTCTTAGTAATTTTACAACAAAATTATTTCCAAACTTCTCTGTCTAAGACTTGCCCCTATTCTTCCTACCCTCATCTCCCTCAACCAGTCAGGCTTTGTTAAAAATAGGAGCATTTCTGAGAACATCATGCTTGCCCAGGAAATCATCTACCAGATCAAAAAACCTAACATTAGAGGCAATGTTGTGATCATGTTTGACATGGCCAAAGCCTATGATAGGGCCTCTTGGTCCTACACATGTCTGATCTTGAGAAGAATGAGATTTGCTGAAACATTCATAGACATGGATTGGAGAATTATGTCAGATAATTGGTACTCAGTCATAGTGAATGGCTCAAGGCATGGTTTCTTCCATTCTACTAGGGCTCTTCAATAGGGTGACCCCCTTTTCCCTACCTTATTCATCCTTGGTGCTGAAGTGCTCTCTAGACTCATGAATAAGCTTCATCAGCACCCTCAATTCCATGGTTTCTATATGGCTCAAAAGGGTCCTCAGATCAATCACCTTAGCTTTGCTGATGATATCATTGTTTTTTCTTCTGGTAGAAACCAGACCCTGCAACTCATCATGGAGACTTTAGGTGCTTATGAAATATCTCTGGACAATTGATCAACAAGCACAAAAGCCATTTCATGGTCCCTTCCAATGCCTTCCATTCTACTGTAAAGAGGATTAAGAGTATTACTGGTTTTAACCAAAAGAATAGCCCCATAACTTACCTGGGATGTCCTATCTATATTGGTAGGCAAAGGGTTATCTACTACTCAGACCTCATTGCAAAGGTTGTTAATAGGATCACTGGATGGCATGCAAGGATGAGCTTTGGAGGAGGAGCTATACTTGTCAAGAATACAAGCCATGCCAATACACATTTCTTTCAACTAGAACCCCTTCCTCTACCACTATCAAAAAAATTTAGAGTATCATTGCTAATTTTTTCTAGGGCTAGAAGAATGATAAGAGAATGTACCACTGGTCCTCCTGGAAGAACCTGATCTTTCCTTATGATGAAGGGGGCATAGGGGTTAGACAAATCTCTGATGTGGCTAAATCCTTTCAATACAAGCAATGGTGGATTCTTAGAACCAAGAACACTTTGTGGGGAGAATTCATTAAAGCCAATTATTGTCAGAGGGCTAATATCATCACCAAGAAATGACATACTGGTCAGTCCCTTACCTGGAAGAATCTAATGCACAACAAGCACATCATAGAGCCCCATATTCAATGGCAAATTCTGTCTGGTTCTTGTCTTTTTTGGTAGGACAACTGGTTGTGTGTTGATCCTTTAGCACACTACTCTTCTAGTAGCTGCAGGTTCAACAATACTTATGTGTCATCCTTCATCAACAATGGTCAATGGAATGTTGATCTTATCATTCAAAAATCCCCTCCATAATTTATTTCTACCATTCTTGCTACCTACATCAACTATCAACCCCTCTAATAAGACCAACCTTGCTGGACTCTTAACAGTACTAGGGAGTTTAGTTGCTCTACTGCTTGGGACCTTATTAGAGACAAAAGCCCAAGACTAGACTCAACACTTGTACCTGGCACAAGCTCATCCCCTTTAAATGTTCCTTCCTGGTCTAGAGAGACCTTAAAGGGAAATTGCTCGAGAAGCTTACCAGATTTGGCAAAGCTCCATCTGAATGCTATTTCTGTTACACTCCTGGCCAAGATACCATTGATCACAACTTTGTTGTTGGATCCTTTGCTACTAACATTTAGAAGTTTTTCTCTGATTCTTTGGGCATTAATAAGGAGTACACACCCCTTACAACCCTATTGATAAGATGGTGGACATAAAAGCACAAGAATTAGGCCCACAAGCTATTCTTTCAAGCTACCCCATCTTCATTTGTTGGAACCTTTGGAAAAACAGATGTGCCTCTAAATATGGTGGAAAAATTTCCAATATTACTAGAGTCAAGTTCTCTATCTATAAAGATTGCTCAACACTACTTTCCCCTATATTACTTAGCCAACTAGCTGGAAGGAACTGGTCTTTTGATTGATCAGTGTTCACATGCTATCAAAATCATTCCTGTGAGCTGGATTAAACCACCTGGCCACATGGTCAAATTGAACACTGATGGAAGTTCCCTTGACAACCCTGGCAATATAGGTAGAGGTGGAATTCTTAGAAATGTTCATTCACATCTCATCTTTGCCTTTGTTGTCCCTTTAGGTACTGGTTCAAACAACCAAGCTGAGATTGAAGCTGATATATTTGGCCTTTCTTGGTGCCTTCAGCTTGGATACTCACAGGTAGAGATGGAAGTGGACTCTGAGCTTCTCATCAGGTGGCTACAACAACAAGCAAAACCCCCTAATCCATCAAAGAGCTCCTGGAAAAGTTGAATAACATCATCAACCAGTTCCAACTCTTCAAATGCAACCATACCTTCAGAGAAGACAATTCTACTGCTGATGCTTTGTCAAAGCACAGTCATAAATGCACTTCTCCAGAACCTCCCCAAAGAAGCTAGAGCACACTTAGAACTTGACAAGTTGGGTATGACTAGCTACAGAAAAAGAAGGCTCAAGAGAATCAAGAAACCTCCCTGAATCTTTTCCTTCTTGTTCTAACTACCTCTTCAACTTGGTACCACTATGCATAGTTATAACTACTTTGAAGAATTCATAGTTAGGACCTTTATAATAGGGGAAGTATCCCTCATTTATTGCCTTCCTAAAATAACCAACTTACCAGTAGAGGTAAGGAATAGATTAGTTTTTTCTTCTGTTCTTCCCTTTCCTCGCTGTGCAAGTACATGCAAACCTGCAACACTTGAAGGCCCAATCCTGTTTCTGCCTTAGTATAGAAGTGGAATGGTGCAACACTTCACAACTTGGAGCACCCAACAACAACATCTTCATCATCCAACAACCTGAAATAACAAACACACCTGCAATAATACATTGCAAAATTGCAACATCTTAATCATCACTTGGAACTTTTCCTTTTTTCTTGATATGCAGGAACTTTGCAGGGATGTAGCTTTTGTTTGGAGGTTGCTACTACAGACACACTTCCATGGGACTCCACAAAGGATGCTGAAGTTTTCCCCAACAAGATACACTAAGCAGCAGATATACATGAACCAGCAACAACATCAAGAGATGCAACAAGCTTCAGCAACTAATCAGGACATCTCCAAAGCAATTTGGGATCTCTTTTTCTTGTTGTTAGCTTGTGCAATCTTTCTTGTTTTTGTTTATTTGTTTATGCAAGTACACTAAGGTATTGATTCAGTATATAGGATTAGTGCAAATATGCACAGCTATAGCTCCCAACAAGAAGGCCAGCAACATCGAACAACAAATCCTTTCAATAATCCAAGTAACCTCCAATATACAAGGAACACCTACAAGTTCTTATTTGTATTTTTGTTTGTCTGTTAGTGCAGGTACATTAAGGAGCTACAATAATTAGTTATGTACTTCCAGCATGTTTCCATACAATAACAAGTTATTCAACAACAAAAAACCTATAAATACCTCTAGAATTACAACATCAAGACTTGCAACAACTCAAATAATAGTTTCACATAGCTACAAAAGATGCAGGCTGCTGGAGCTGAGGTGGATTGGAAAGGATACATCTGTATTTGCAGAGCTGCAACACTAACTCCAACCAACAAACTACTGAGATACAGCAAACTCCACTCCTGCAGCAACTCCAAAGATGTTGCAGTTGGGCTCCCTTAGATGCAAGCTGCAACTTACAACAACTTCCAACAACAACAACTCCTGAAATGCTAAGCTACATTGGGACAGAACTAAAGCTGCATTTTGTCCATCCTTTGGACCTTAACATCTTCAGCTTTCACTCTTCAACTAGAGGAGCATTTGCAAAGCTATAGGGACTTAATTCCTCCACTTCTTGGACAATCTTGGTATGACAAGATTAAGAAGAACAAAGATGAAAAGAATTTTCTCGATCCATGTGAAATAAAAGTTTCGTATACTTGCTCTTATTCATACTAGCTATGTTGATATGTAGCTTATTTGAATAGTACTAGTGTAGGCTACTTTATTGTATTCTCATGGAAGGGGAGAGTCTCCCTTATTTATATTTTTTTCTTAGTCACAGTGTACCGAGAGGATTCCTCTCATTGGTTTATGTTTTTTTAGTTAGTAGATAGCACATTTTTGTATCAGGGATGAGTTAGACAACCTTAGTAGGTTAGCCGACTTGTGAACCAACTTATGTTTGGAGGTAAGGTTTTATGTCACCCTCCTTGTATCTTTACTTTATGTATAATAAGGCTTGCGTTGCTGCTTAACCCCGTCTATGTACGAGAGATGGGAGCCTCGTGTAGGTTCTATTTCCACAAAAAAAAGAAACCTTAAGAAACTTAAGAGGCTTATGATCCTTACAAGAAACTTAAGAGCCTTTCAAGAAACTTAAGAACGCGTTCCAAGGTACAAAAGTATGGGGTGTAACATCTTTCCCCCCTTTAGGATATTCGTTCTCGAATGTGAACCAAAACCTTTCTTAAGATCTTATACATATTATATGCAAATTCCTGTCTATTACAATAACACATACTTTCATCAAGCTATCACTATTAGAGTACCAAAGGTTGGGATTACCTGTAGTGTAAGGAATAGGTATGGATACTTGTATTTCATTTCTTCCTCTGCTTCCCAGGTCATCTCTTCACGATTTTTATTTCATCACAATACCTTGACGGAAGCTACGTCCTTAGTTCACAATCTTCTACTTTGCCAACCCAGGATGGCGATAGGTTGCTTTTCGTAGGATAACTCCTCTGTGACCTGGATACCCTCTATGGGATATACTTGGGTTGGATTACCAACATACTTGCAAAGCATTGATACATGGAAGACTGGATAAACCGCTTCTAGGTTCGTGGGTAAGTCTAGCTCATAGGCAACTTTGCCTATTCGGTGGAGGATCTGATAAGGTCAATGTATCTGGGACTAAGGTCCACTTTCCTGCTGGATCTCATTACTTTCTTTATGGGGGGTACCTTCGAAACTACACAATCATTAACTTAAAACTCTAAGGGTCGACGTCGATTACCTACATATGACTTTTGTCAATTCTGAGCTGCTAAAAGTCTCTCCTGAATAAGCTTCACCTTCTCGATGGCTTATTGAACCATGCCTAGGCCTATTAGTCGCATTTTACCAATATCAACCCACCAATTGACGACCTACTCTTTTTGCCATACCAAGTCTCTTTCGGGGCCATCTGGAGACTAGAATGATAGTTGATGTAGTAAATACTCTTGACAGGTAGTAGGCAATTATCCAAACTACCTTTGGAGTCAACCGTATAGGCTCGTAACACCTCTTCTAGCGTTTAGCTAGTAAGCTTAGTTTGTCCTTCGGTATGAGGGTACAATGGTGTATGAGAACCTATCTGTCTTCCCAATCTCTTCTTGGACTGATCTTCAGTAGTTAACAATAATTCGAGCTCCTTTGTCTAAGACAATAGCTATGAGAACTCCGTAAAGTCTCACCACCCTCTTGACCTATAATTTTACACAATCTCAACTAGACAGGTAGTCCTTGATTGAAGGAACATGGGATGATATTGTTAATATATGGATAACATTCCATATAGAATTATCTGTCTAGGGAATGCAAAGTGAGTCTTGTATCCAAGGTTGTATTATGGAATTTTTGACCTCGTATATTACTTCTTGCCTTCTTTAGATGACATCAATTGGTACCCTCGTCTTTTGGGTTTTGCTTTTTGCCTATCAGAGTTGGCTACCAAGTTGTGCTGAAGTTCTCTCACACAATGAACTGTATAGCCGTTTCATGGTTTGCCTTATCATTAACTGGTATTATGTTGAAGAACTGTGGCATACAAGTGCGCCATCTGTTAGTAATCGGCTAATCATGCTTATTTTGCTTAAGCTCTTTTACAATTCCCTTATCGTAACTTATAGCACTCTAGGTACATAATCTCGTGTCATTGCTTTGCCGCTAGTTTGTATTCTCCCATATCGTGCGATCATAAAAGCACTAACGCATCGGATCCCATCGGAATTTTGAAGTTAAACGTGCTTGGGTGAGAGTAGTACTAGGATGGGTGACCCCTCTAGGAAGTCCTCGTGTCACGTTTCATTGCCATCCTTGCAATAATATGTGAAGGCACTCATCTTAGCCCAAGATTTACCTTAGCGTCTTTTGCTAGTCTTCATATTTCTCATTGACCTCTCTTCTTCTCTCTTACAACCGGTGTCGGGGTAGATCTTTAATTCAACCATGACTGTGTCCTTTTTGGCCATTTGATTTACTTCTCTTCGTATTCATGTGTAACATCTCAAAAATATCATAACTCCTTTTCATTATGTACTCCTCTGCTTGGTCTTATGCTGTATATAACTATTTCTAGGTTGCACAACTACTCTTATACCACTTGTATGAGGTAAATGCAGTCTTTTCATCTCCCGACCCATATTTCTTTACATATCGACTTCACACTAGGACTTGCTCGTGCTAACGCTATTTTATCCTACTTCTTTCTTTTCTTCCTTTACGTACTCTTTGGTCTCCTCATTTCCTACTGTAGGATATTTTCTATTCTCCTTACTACCTGTACGTCCCGATATCAACGACTAATGACGTTGTTTCCATATCTTAATCTTTACTAAAACATGACCCTACTACCCTTTTCGTGGCCGTTAGTTTGCTCAGTCATACTCTCTTATCGTATTCACCCCTTTTTGTAGGCACCCATGATTCTTCTCTCTCAGATACCGTGACTTCTATCTATTTATTGTTGGCCTTGAGCTCTTGCTAACTCAAGCCAGTATGGGATCTCGCTTGAAATTTAAGCGGTCCTGTCAACATATGACAGTGTCAGTTGATTTCCTCTCATGCTTGTATTTCTGTTGTCCACTTCCCCTCTTTAGGGTGTACCCATGTCATCCTCTATTTATTTTCAACTGTTCATACATATATGATTCTGTTCCAACACATTTTATATACTGCACCATGTCTACACCTTCTATTAACTCATCTATACTTTAGGTTTCCCCTGTAAGAAGCCTTAATACAACCATGGGGTGTTTAGAATTCTCGAGTTATATAACTAATGTAGTAGCTTAGTCGAAGCCGTGTTTCCTTCATCCCTATCAGTATGTCACTAGTGCTTGAAATCGTGTCCGATTCTCCATTCGGGGGAACTTATACTCTGATGACACGTGTTTCTAGCTTTCCTATAACACTATATTCATCCCAGTGAATACCAGTTATTCCTCTTAATGGACTTGCAACTCATCAATGGTCTTGCAGAGCTACCTCTCTCATCCTTGAGGGGTCTTACTATTTTCTACGGTGGAGGTACATATACACAATACCCCTTTCTTCTTCATGCGCTTTCATCCTTATCGTGTACTTGATGTTGACTCTTAATCTTACCCACAATCAAATTCTTTAGTTACTTCATTACTAGGCCCTACGTATTTCCATGATGATCCTCATTATATTCACACTATATTCTTCTCATGGTCAATCCCAGAGGGTAATATTTCTTAACCTTTATTCACGATCCTTACTCTGGACTAATCCCACCTGGTGTAGCAAGTGTACTTAACCCCCTTATCCTTCCTCATCATTCTCATCCTTAATACCTCACAGGCAGTCTTAAGACATTTATATCCATCACCATTCTTCTCACCATATCAGTATTGACCTTCTAATTACCACCCATACCGCAATTTACTTATTTCCCAAAGTCAATTGTTCTCCTAGTTTAGTCAGATCTTATCATTACCGTGGATACAATCTCTCAAGACATACTACAACCTTATATCTCATTCTCTTTTTATTTCAAAAAACAAATTGGCAGAGTTTCCTCTATATTCCCTACTATCCCAAACCTGCACTCAGGAAATACCAAT
The DNA here is from genome assembly GCF_947179165.1 of Solanum dulcamara. Taxonomy (NCBI): domain Eukaryota; kingdom Viridiplantae; phylum Streptophyta; class Magnoliopsida; order Solanales; family Solanaceae; genus Solanum; species Solanum dulcamara. The sequence continues at coordinate 32,413,424 of NC_077244.1, read as the reverse complement.
AATGCCTCACAGGGCCAACATATATATATTCATATCACCATCATACAAGGCGCCCAATATCAACAATAGTATAAAATAATGGACTTACCTCGTATGTCCAACTCGGACTGCACTTGTTACACTTTTTTGTGTACTTTTCCCTTCAATCTTCGACTTTACATGTCAATCATATTTCAATCTTATTACCTTATCCAGCATGCCTCCTTCACACCATTACTTACCTATATACTGGGTAGCTTCCAATATAATCCGTCATTTTCTTCTGTCGATGTCGTTGTTCAGCTGAAACCAAAGGTTAGAAAAAGGAATTTCATGTCTTATAGCAAGGCTCTATCGCACGATCTTATATATGAAAGAAAGGTGATATACTAAATGTCGTGTAGCCTCCTATTTATAGATGTGGTGCACAACACATAGATAAACAAGAATCTACTAGACACGGTCTATAGACATCCCGATGAAGGACCGTTATGATACCACTTCTGTCATGACCCAACTCCATAGACCATAATGGGTGCCTGAACTAGACACTCGCGTGTACCCTTGCTAACTATAAGGAAACCTATCTCCTATTTGAGGTATAGCATGCTAATAGGCAAGACAATATATATAAGTCGACAAGGCTATTGTAACATATAGGCACAACTGTTCACACATACATAAACAACCCATACACATGTCTATAGACCTCTAAGAGTAAAAAGAAATAGAAACATAAGGCGGAATAGGGCCCTCACCATACCCTTGAACACACAAATATATACATCAATGGTTGGTACCAAAAGGTGGGCTCCGATACGATGGATCTCTTCTTAAACCCGCTGGGTGGAATCCTAAGCTGGTGGATCCTCAAGTCACGTGTCTATACTTGCGGGCATGAAATGCAGCCCCCCAAAGAGAAGGGGGTCAGTACAAAATATATACTAAGTATGTAAGCATAAAATACCATAACGAGATTATAGTTGGAACAGGGATGTAGGGGACAAGTATAACAATTGACCCATTACCGTGCCTGTATCTCATACAATAAAATCATTTTCATCATAATATCATATCATCATCTCTTTTCATCATATATATCACTTCATCGTGTCATCATATACGGCCTCATACTATCGTACACAACATAACCTCATTATATATATATATATATATATATATATATATATCATAACATATCTGGCCCATATAGGGTTCGGTGTCACAAATGTATTACTATATTTGCACATGCATGCCTACCTATGGTATCCGACCCTTTAGTGAGGGACTTGGTGAACAGAGTAGGGTACATATATAGCGTACCCACATCGTATATATACATACCATACCCGGCCCTCTAGTGAGGGACTTGGTGTTTCTTCCTTATATCACCATATACCGTACCCGGCTCATTATGGGACTCGGTGTCATAATCATTATATTTTATCCAACCTGGTATGCGGTGAATACTCATATCATTGTCGCATAATTATATCATCACATCATCATATCATCATATATAGCATCCCCTCCTCGTATATGGCATCACCCATCACGTCATGGTATGATATCGCATCCCGCTCGGGACTCGATGAAAGAAGTAGAAAAGCTGCGCACAATATAGGCCCAGCCCCGCGTGGGACTCAATGAAATAAGGGTTATCGTATGCACGAGTAGAGTAGTGAGAAACCATATGCAACTAGGTCATCTCCTGAGATTTAATAAAATATTCAAGTGAACCGTCACTTGAAGACCAGGAAAGTAATTCTCTCAGGTACCCTTTAGATGTTATTAGGGATTTCATCAATTAGGGCCTCAGGAACCAGAGGCATGTACCAAGATAATGCCACACAGTTTATGCAATCAAAAATACAATTTATGCAATCAGACACATAACTTATGCAATCAGAGACACAACTTATGCAATCAGAGACAGTTATCCTCTTAGAGCCTTTCAGAATAGGAGCTTATATTTCCACTTACTATTCAACATATAAGTGGCTCGGGAATAGTAATCTAATTACTTTAGGACCCTTAGTATTCAAAAGTGACTACAAGTCACGAATTATATCCAGAACCTATAAATAGAATTACCTCTAAACTTACCTTAAGAGATTTCAACGAAAGAAGGAGATAGGCCTTATATGTACTACTCTTCATCCTACAGAAGACTTGAAAGGCGATGAGTCCACTTAGTGAAGGAATTCTAACATTCAGAAGTGAAAAAAGGTCTTGACTAATACTCAGAGTTTTATGAATGGAATGACTCCCAAGTTTTGTATATATATATAACTTAAGGCTAAGACATGCCAAAAGAAACAAAGGGTAAGCTTCACATACCTTTTGTGGATTAACTATAACCCAGCTCGCCTTTTTATCTCCTTGACCTATTAACATGAGAGTAATACTAAGGTTAATAGACTTTAAGTTTCCAATTTGCAACTCTACAACCAAGTACCCATAGGAATCGTTTCCTTATCCAATACCCTCGACTAGTTTGTTACTAGTTTTGAAGTTACCAAAAATCGAGTAATATTTCCCCTATAAATTTAACATCCCCAAGATTTCAACTCGGCCACCATATTAACAACCATACCAATAAAAACAAACATAAGAATATACATAAGTAAATTACTTAAATATTACACAATACAAACTCCAAATAACTCGCCTGAAGCTACGATATCAAAATAGAGTTTTTATTGTTAATTTCGCAAAGCCTTTAACAATATGAAACAGAGGGTAGTGTGGATGAAACCAGAAGTAACCACAACCCTTTTAGAACACTTTCCATCCCTGCAAAATTCCATCCAATCAGCTGCAACCGCATCACCACAATCGCAACACACTACTCGACTTCGATTTAACTACGACGACTTCAATTTAGTTTGTTTCTAGCGTCTAGCATCCTTATGCAATTTTTTCACTTAAAACCTTATTTAAGAAATGTAATATATCTCATAACAACATCATAAACTCCAATTTGAAAGGGAAACCCTTACCTATCCCGAAACTCATCAAACTCAACGAAATTTACCTTGGAAGTTCTTTTAGGGCACCTAAAACTTTGTGGCTATTTGATAACGTTTTGGGCTGCTCCAAATAATAAATTTTCATTACTAACACCATCATAACATCATGTTACGCTCTATATAATTAATTCACGGAACGAAATCAGAGACTTACCTTTTTTTTTTCTCCTTGGCCGAACCTACTCTTTCTCTAGTTCTAGATTTCTCTTCTCTTCTTTCTTTCTCTAGAAGCCTCTTGAACTTGGAAGATAATGACTTCTTGATAAGGTTGATCATAAAATATCTATATATATAGGCCACTTTAGGAGGTGACAGATGTCAACCCCTAAGTGCTGACACGTGTCAAGCCCTTATTGGGCCAACACACCACCCCCTCCAACCTTGGGCTACCACGTGGCATGTGGGACCCACCACTCTTTCTCTAACTGCTTCCACGTGAAACTCTCTCATGATACCATGTGGAACTCTCTCATACTGCCACGTGGCACTCTATTTCGTCCCTCGTAGGTTCTTACTCTCGTCTTACTTTACAAACCTATGTAATCCTTGCTACATAAGCTTGGTATGTATTCAAGTAGCTTAAGTATGTAAGATTTCCAAGTTGGTAGCTTACATATATAAGTTGAGTCCTACGACTTATTATTTGGTGTCCGACTTCTTCTGGATTCTTATAACTCTATTTCCAATATTCTCTACTATAGGGTATCACATTCTCCTTTCCTTAGAGTTGTTTACTAGCATTATAGATTATCCGGCTCACATGGTATCCCTTAAGAGCTTAAAAGTTCTTAAGAAGATTTAAGAAACTTTAAGAAACCTTAAGAAACTTAAGAGACTTACGATCCTTACAAGAAACTTAAGAGCCTTTCAAGAGACTTAAGAACACGTTCCAAGGTACAAAAGTACAAGGTGTAACACTTAGAATGAGGATATATCCAAGAAGACAACAACAAAGATGATACAGCTAAAAAGACATAAAGATGAGTAGATTGCTAATAATGAATGTACATGATGTGCCATGTGGGTATGCCCACAAGTGTCTTGTAAGTGCTGTCACTTTATCACTACCCTCCAAAAGAGGGAAACACTATTGACAAGCACGCGTCAGTAGTCAGTCAAAAGATGAACTAATAATGCATGTGATGTTGGGGCCTACTGAGCACCCGACGCGCATTATGAAGGAATCTTATCAAGATGTCGGCCATTTCTAAGAAGGCCATGTAGCAGTGTTTTGCACCTTTGATTTACTATCTCTACCTCTATATAAGAGATAAGTGTGCGAATTAAAAAAAACAGAATGCTTAGAGAGAGATGCTCAGAATCTAGTGTGAGAGAATCCTAAAACCTCCAACATACTCCCCTTCCCTCCATGTACAAGTATCCCACCGTTTCTTAAACTTTTCTCTGGTTGTACAAAAGTTTAAATAAAATAAAATAAGTGTGTTTGTGTTTGAAGCGTAGCTTTTATCTCAAGACCTTCGGGGGTCCCTAAAGGGAAACCTCTCTCAGTTGAGTCATGTAATCTCATAAAGTTTTATATCCTATTCCCACAAAAATATATCTTTAATTTTTTTAATTTTACTTATGCATATATAAACTGTATAGTTCTATAAAATGTTTCATTAGTACATGGTTAGCTTCTTAATTTTAACAACTCCTATGGATTAACCCGTAAATTCCTAGGATTAATGGCTTTCAATCCCAATGACTAATAGAGGACTAATTTGCGGTCAGATTTATGTCTAGTGTGTGGTTAAAGACGAAAGTGTTAAGAACATAGATTAAGAAGAAGAGATGAACAAGGAAAGATAAAAAAAAAATTGAGGTATATTGGCTGGAAACCAGAACTATCAACCGAAAGAGTCCTTTGGGAGACTAGTAGATCTGGTGTAACAACGCCACGTACTTAAGATTATATAAAATCTAGGAAAATAGGAAAAAACTTTAAGACAAACATGATGAAACAAAGTGAGAAGAGGGAGTACTGAGTAGGACGTACAACTTATTGCCTTATAAAATGCTAATTCAACCATTTTATCTAAATCAATTTAATATATATATAATTTTCTATATCAAGGTGTGCAATTTGTCTAATACAATAATTTACCTTATAGATGTAAGTGTAAACGGAATATATAAACTATTGTAGGGAAATAAGAAAATCTAGGTGCCAACAATCTTACTTTTAACTTTTACATTAAGCATTGACTACTTTTTAATTATACTTTTTTTTGTGAGAACTTTTTGACTGCTAGTTCAAAAAGTAGAGTTTTCTAGCCAAAATTGTCCCATTAATCTACTTGACCTAAAACCTTTTCCCGAGCATTTTTACTTCCTTATACTTCATCAAATTGGCTGAATTGGTTGATTTTGTTGTGTTTTTTGTAGTCACTATTGATTTTAAGTAAATTCTATTAGTTTGATCAAAGGTGGGGGGACTAAATATTCTTCAAATTATATTTAAAAGACAAAAACAAATGTAATCTTATTTAAAAAGGGATAATTTTGACTAAGAACTCTCAAAAAGTAACCCTCTTATGCAACTATTTCAAATATAAAACCATAAAGAACATAACATAGTTGGTTTTGTTTGGTCTGTGACATTTGTACTACTATCATGGAAGAAAACCAAAATCCCTTTCCTTCCTAGAGAAATTGTTACAACAATACTCTCAAAGCTGTTTGTAAAATCACTGCAATTCAGGTCTGTCACGATCCAAAATTGAGTCATGATAGCGTCTATTATAAATCCTCTAGTAGGCAAGCCAAAACCCAAACAAGACAAAAGTAGAAGACAAAGACTTAAAAGAGAAGAAACGGAAGCAGAAATAAAGGTACAAAATGGGACATAATATAGTAATGTAAATATGATACATAATATACCAAATGGGCCCGAAAGTGACCGAGAATGACAAACTATACACAAGAACTAAACCCAAGACCTGGTGTCACCGACGAGCATCTAAATACAGATATTCTATATACATAAGTTTGTCTAATCAAAACACAAAATACACAGACTGGTAGAAAAGGAGGAAAAGTAACAAGTCTCTAGACACCAAGAGCTCACCACAATCCGACTCCGCGATGGCCACGGGAGATCCAACACTCACTGAGGATGACTCGTACTAGGAGCGGCATAAAAAATACAAAAGCATAGTATAAGTACCAAAATATAGGATATTCAGTATGGTTCATAGACAGATCGAGCTCAGAAAGATAATATATATATAAAGAAGAAGAACGCTAGTTCTAAAATTACAGTTTAAAGATGCTAAGCAGAGAAAATCAACTACCGAGAATAGAGGAAGAGATAACATAAATTAACTAGCAAGAGGGACTCAAATATAAGGCAGTAACAACTAAATCAAACAAGAAAGGAGATACAATTGTAAATATAGGAAAGTAGAAGCCTAGAAGAAACCTTGAACCGCCTAAAATGATACCTTGGACTTATCAAAGATGAAGTGCACTAGAACATAACTCGAAACTCAGTAAACGGGCAGCTCAGAGTATCTCCACGAGCTTATCAATGAAAAGTTCTCAGTAAGAATACCCAAAACTCATTAAAACCAATATTTACCCATTTTAGTCATGAAATGCCGAAATGATGCATTTTTCATAAAAACCTCTTTTCTAATAGTTAAGACAATGATGTGCTCTTTCTTAGCTCAAAAAGTGGGAAAAACTTAGTAAAATCATTTCCTTTCTTCAAATATAAATTTCTCAAGTTTTCTAACGAATATGAACCCAAACACAGATGCAAAAAGCCAGAATTGCATACCAAAACACAGACAACTCAATCATAATCAAACACACCACACCATAACTTGGGTAACACCCGTCTTAACACAAATGTACTAACCTAGAACTCTTGCTAGTCCAAATCCATGACCTTAGATCCCATAATAACAACACTTGAGAAATAAAAGCTCAAAAATATAACTACAAGCACAAAATCATACCAAAACAAGGTTACATGTGGCAACCTAAGTTTCGCACAACCTAGAAGGTTTCTAAAGCGACACCAAGATCAAGGATCAACCTAAACTAAGGCTTACTGACTAAAAACTAAGCTAAATAACCCAAAATGACCATATAACGTATAAGGTTCATACAATCCTACAATCTAACCTAAAGCATTCCTAAGATTGATACAACTCAATATATATAAGCTAACTAAGCCAAGTCTAAAAGAAGAAACCATTACCTATTTCAAAACCCTAACCTCTAAACTAGAGTTTTTTCCTTCCGAATGTCCTTCGAATAATGCCACGCTATCAAATTAGTGATGAGAGCATCAAAATAAGCAAAACAATACCTATATCGCCTTAAAAAACTTCAAAAATAAAATTTGGGTTAAAATATGATCATGGGACCCATGCACGGAATGCGCCCACGCAATCCCTTGTTGATTCCCAATAATTACCACTAACTCCCCCAAGAATCGAGCTTCCAAAGCATCCCAAGAAGTTGATCTTTAGAAAAATATGCATGTTGCGTTATGGAGTTATTTAAATGCCAGTGAATTGGCCTCCATTAGGGCTGGCAGTGGGTCCGGGTCAACCAAAAATGGTATGGTCAGGGACGTCCATCTGTCGAAATCGATCATACCGGGATGAATTAGTCATAATACCCGGGTGACTCAACAATCTCGTCCCATCCTACTATTTTTATGGGACGGGATGAGTTGGGACTGGACAAGATGTGAGAATTTTTTTATATATTTAATTATTTAAATTATTGTATGTTTAAGTTTTTAAGTTATGAATACTTATGTTTAAGAAAATAATATGTTTAAGCTTTGAAAATTTAAAATGTCAAAATTCAAATTTGAAATTTCAACTTTCAAATTTAAAATTTCAATGTTTAAAGTTCAAAATTAAGTTTGATAAGTAAAGTATTAAATTATTAAAGTTTGCTTAATTATTTAAAATTAAATTATATAAAATGTAAGACAATAGTTGTATAAAAAAGACTTGACTAAAGCTTTTAATTTTATTCAAATATTATTATTTTTTTGCTTAAGAAATGGAAGGATTTTTATTTAGTAAATAGAAGGTTCATCCGTAAGTGGAATTAAACTAGTCTATGTAGTTCCATTCGCTTCTCTATCTAGAACACTTGATACAAAGGAAGCAGATGTGTCAAAAATATATAGTTGATTAGTAATAATATGTGGATTCTTCGTCTTCCTTCCATATTTTGCTTGCATGTCAGCTACTAGATTAGCTTCCCTCAGGATATACTTCAGTGGTGCTCCTTCCAACTATCGGAGTAAAGTCCTGCAATCAGCTAAAATATGTTAGTATATGAGGCTATTGCCATATAAGTAGTTTAGTAATACCTGAAAATCAGTTTCCACAAGTATCTGCTTAATAGTATTTCTTTTGCTAGCATCAAACCATTAAGCAAAGCAATACTTTCAACATGATGGGCATCTTGTGCTTTAAATTTGCATGTGAAACAAACAATCCAGGTTCCTAGGTGATTCCTTATGCCTCCTCTTATTCTATCACTTGTAGATTATAGCTTGAAAGAACCGTCAAAGTTCAGTTTAAGTTTTCCCTCCAATGTCTTGTGCCAAGGTACTGACGTTGTGTATCTCAGGAGTTTTTTAGGAATGTGCTGAGCTAGGTGTAGGTATTCCATAGCTTGGGAGGATACATTATGTAACATGGTAGGTTTTATATTGATATTAATATTTTTGAAAAGTTTGGAATTAATATTGCAGCGGGGACCAAATGACAATTGTTAGTAGTCATGCTGGTTGATGAAGTGCAGAAGTGATGTATATTACCGATGAGGTTTTGGTCGGGGAGGTTGATATTAAAAGCTTACCAGATATTGTTTGTGTTGGGGTAGTGAAGAAAAATGTGATTAGCATTTTCCTCTGTGTTGGGTCACGAGGAGCAGTCTCTGGAAGTAGTAATATTTCTCCTATATAGTTCTGTTGGTGTTGGGAATTTATGAGAGAAGAGGAGCCACATGAAGAATTTAATTTTGTTAATGGCTTTTATCTTCCATACCCAATTGCAATTTGAGTTTGTAGTGAAAGTTTCTTTGGTTGAGAGATACATTTCATACGCACTTCTAATGTTAAAACACCCATCCGCACTTTGGTTCCAAAATAAAATTTAATTATATGAATTGTGTTACAACTTACAAATTATAAATATTAGAAGAGTCACTAATCTACGTAGCCACCTTCTAGGAGGGTTGTGTTTCAACTAGTTCTCATATACAAAAAAAATATTTGTATGTTCCAATAAATTGTTTTCTATCTCTCATATAATTTCAATGGAAACATCCTTCAAAAATGGCAAAGATGCTTGATAGTCTAGTGCCTCCTTTCAGTCATCACTGGTATATCCAATTATTGAATCTAATTCTTCTTGTTGGTAAGTTAACTTTGGCAAGCCATAATTTCTTCTCTCGGCATTGATCCATTTCTAAATAAAATTGACATCTCCTTGTTTTCTTCTGCCAATGAATATCCGTGATCTCCAATTTGAAATCTTGTCATGCCGAAAGCAGCCTTTGAAGCAACTGATTCAACTTAATAGCTAGAACATCACAAACCATCTTTCTAAGTCTTTGAAATAAACTGCCATGTTTCCCACACCAATTCAAAAGTTGTATATTGTAATACTCGTCTGTGTCACGACCTGATTTCTCGAGTTAGGATGACACATACTACAATCCACCATTAGGTAAGCCAACCCGCAACCCAAAATGATAAATAATGAGTATAAGGGTAGAAGCAAAGCAGAAGTAACCATTTAACATAATTATCAGAAGAAATAAGTGGAAGCATAACACCTATATACAAAAGCCAAAAGATCCCTCCCAGAACCTAGAAGTCACGAGTATAGAGCTACTACAAAAGAGTGCAAGTTCCAAAAATTGACCAAAACATACAAACTTGTCTCATAATCAAAATACTAGCCAAAACTATACAAAATGAGACATGTATGATCCATAATATCCTAAAATCTCCCTCGTCTCTGAATCCAACCAGCTCAAAATCAGCGCTGATAACTAATGCTCAGACCTACATCATAGAAATAGATGTAAAGTGTAATATGAGTACCAAAACAACATGTACCCAATATGAATCACAGGCTGACTAAACTTAAAAAGTAAAAGCAATATAAAAAGCAAAAATTAAAGAGAATAGAGGTCAAAGTATAGAAGTCTAGTAGGAATGCCCATGAGTGTATAAAAGAATGGAAATGAATTAAGTAAACAACTAACTAAAACTTCATTGGACCCTCATAAGCCTAGAAGGTAAACTCGTGTCCAATTTTAAGTAAAAACCCAAATGGACGCCCAAAAGCACAAAATAACTATAACTACTAAGAATAGAACTCGGTGAATCTAGAACTGGAGAGTGCATAGCCCAGACTTTGAACTGTAAGTATGCCTCCTAAAAAAACCAATAAGATCAAGTCGATAGGTATCAACTCTGTAGAGGATAAGGATCCCAAATACGAAATATGGTTATAAATCAATGACTATACCTTAAATCTGCAACCATAATAGAGCAGCGTGACCAATCCTTGAATCTACGACCAACAATAGGCTGATGAAGAATCCCATATCCAACTCATCGCCATAAGGCTAATCAATACAACACTCCAAGCCTGAATTTGATCCAATTCCAAACTGTTGAACTAAGTTCAATGTCTAAACTTTGAATTATTAGGGCCGTAGAAAAAGGGAGGTTATGGATAAAAGGTCATTGGAATTAAGTTATCGCCTAACTAAGGCTCATCCTATTAGACCCAAATCTGCCACATTAATCTATAGGGAGCTAAGCAGTCTGAAGAAACATCAAAGAGATTCTAAGGCCTATCATCTTCAAAATACACAATTCTAAGAAACATACTAGTCTACACCTAGACTAAGGTCAAACATGCTACCAACATCAATAGAGACAAGTACAATTCATTCCACAAGGAAGGATGATCGTAAAAAAAGAACAACATGCCAACAAGTCCCAAAAATACCCAAAAAACCTAAAACATTATTTCCAAGTAAATAAGCATGATCAACTAGCTATGCAACCCAAAATTCCAACTAATCAACACAATTTATGTTCTCAAGCTCAATCTAAAGGAAGGGAAGCCATAGCCTACCTCAAAGCAGATCGTGCGCATTCCAAATTTAGAACTCTAGAGCGTTTACCTTTTAAGCGGCCTATGAATGATATCACACTATCAAAAATAGGATCACAATGTCATGACTGTCATTTAGACATTAAAATCACATTAATCGAAGATGGACCAAAAATTGGGTCTAAAATGGGATTGTGGGACCCATACTGGAAATCTCAAAATTAACTCCATCAAAAGGTTCATTTAAGCTCCCCAAACATGTATCCCAAAATAGGATATAATTCAGGGTTCGGAATACCGAGAATCAACAACATGAATAATTTTACAATTTAAGCTAAAGAAAAAGGGGTTGACAGCCCTTGGGGTGAAACTTACCTCAAACAAAGAACTCCCGGCACTCCCTGAACACTCCAGTGTATTTTCATGAGCTTCCCAAATAAATTGAACTTTCATCACCCAAATTAAACCTTTATAGCTTTCTAAATTGCCAAAGGAAGTAATAAACTCACAGATGATTGCATCTGTCTTTTATTTAAATGACCAGACATAATTATCTATCACGAATGCAGCAAAGGGAGCCCGTGATTATTGAGGTCCATCCCATATGAACTTCTCATACACAAAGGTGAGCCTATGATCGTAGAAGGTAATTGACCAAGCCTTCGTGAACGCACAAAGCAAAGGACTAACCTTTGCAAATGTGGTCTAGGTCTTGCGAACATGGGGACCATCTATCATGGCCATTGCGAATGTGTCCTGGAGACTGTAAATATGAAGGTAAAAATAGTCATGCACCAGCTAATGCATATCAGTTGATTTTAACCACTTTCAAAATCTCAGACGGGGTGCTTGAGATTTATTTGGAACTTCGTGCGAGAAAAAAAGATATGCTACCCCACCAATTTCAACATTTTGGACTCAATGGAGCCGTTGACATATAACTCCCTGAGTGTATACCTAGGTGCGGTCGGTACTCAGACACCATTACTGGTTCCCAAGCGAACCCTTTGCCTGACTAACTACTCAATGAAAGTTGCTACTCACTCAACTAATTTTAGATGGGCATGCAAATTTATTAAAATGCAACTTTTCATAATTTAGTCTCAATATGCTCTAAATATATTATAACTCAATGTTTAAAAAACATGAACTCATGTGATAATAATAATGAATACACTCTACCCTGTTTGTGTCTATGAAGCCTCTAAAAACTCTGAATAGGTATCGGGACAGGCCCACGGCTACCTAAAAATGCTAATAATAAATATTGAAACTAATGATTGAAGGAGCTTATCTGAATGCAAAGAGATCTCAAAAAAAGCTAGATGGAAACTGATCTTCAATAATGCGCCTGTTGAGAATTTCTATCACCTGTATCTGCATCATAAAATAATGCACACCAAATAGCGTCATTACAGGGAATCTACGGTATGTAAAATATCTGAAAGGAAACTTACTCAAGAATACTAAACTCAAATTAGCTCAACTCAACTCAATGAATGCTGAAATACTCAACTCAATTGTCATGACCCGATTTCCCAAGTCATGATGACACCAACTATAACTCACCAGTAGGTAAGCCAACTCATAACCTAGAACAACTAGTAATGATTTTAAGGGAAGAAACTAAACAAGAATAATTAATTCTAAGATATACAGATTAAACAAGCAGAAACAAGACAATATATATATACAAAATGATCCCTCCAAGAATCTGAAAGTCACAAGTATAGAGCTGACTAACCAAAAAGAGTACAAGTCCCAACAGTGGACCACAGAAACAAGACTTGTGTAAAAAAAATACTAGTCACATATATATAGATGGAGACTGGATCAATACAAAATGCCAAGTTCTTACCCCCATCTTCGAATCAGACTGCTACAATCTCGAATTAACGCTGGCCACTCGTGCTCGGACCTGCATCACAAAAATAGATGCATAGTGTAGTATGAGTACCAAAATAATAAGTACACTGTAGACATCATAGGCCGACTAAGCTTGAAAAGTAAAAGCAATATGACATGGAGGAATAGGACAGAACAAGGTTAAGAGCGGAAGTCCAAGGTAAAGTAATGAAATGTAATGCACACGAGTGTAGAAAATATCCTAACTAAAGTAATCTACAAGCTAACTATGCCTAACCGGACCCCCATTATCCCAGAAGGTACATTCGTGCGTAAGTTTAAATAATAACTCGAACGGAACACCCATAAGTCCGATGAGTACACAGAATAGTTATAACTACCAAGAATTGAATCTAAAAAACCAAGACCGAAGAATGTAGAAATGCTACCCTACCAAATTCAATGTTCCAAACTCAATGTCGCATTCAAAATTTCCATACGAGGTCATTTATCAACACACCCAAGTTCTATTTTAAGCCAATTTCCATAATGGGCCTCGAAATTAGACAGGAAGCCTCTCCAAAAGCGAATAAATGGTTGTTCTCGACCAAACTTGATATTTTAGAAATAACCGCGCTGATAGAACTTTCATCTGAGTGCATTTTCCAAAAATGTCGACCAAAGTCAACTTTAGGCCAAATTTCAAATGCTAAAATGCCAGTTGGCTTCAAACTTATATTAGATGCCTCGACACTCATGCTAACCATGCTACTAGCCTAATTTGACAAGTTCAGAACTGATGGAACTGTTAAAATTCCATTCCAAGGTTATTTATCTAATTTTATGATCAAAATCAACTTTTCAAGTTTCAAAAGCTCCAAAATAGAGAAACATGCCTAAAACCCAAACGAATGACCAGACAATTGAACAATCAGTGCCAGCAAGTCATAAATGACTTTTTTTTTTTTTATGGAACAGACCCTACACGAGGCTCCCACCTCTCGTGCACAGTCAGGGGTTGAGCATCACCCCCAAGCCTTAACATAAATAAATAAAGTAAAAAATACAAGGAGGGGGACGTAAACATTACCTCCGATCCTATGGTGGTTCATAAGTCGGCTAACCTATTAAGGTCGGGTAACTCATCCCCGATACAAAAAGTAGACTAACTATAACTAGAAAGCAGTAAACCTATGAGAGGACTCCTCCCGATACAAATCGACTAAGAAAGCATAAATGAGGGAGACTCTCCCCTTCCATGAGAAAACAAGAAAGTAACCTACACTAGTCCTATTCAACTATGCTACGTACCATACATAGCTAAATTGAAGAAGAACAAGTATATGAACCTTCTATCTCGCATGGGATGGGAAAATTCTTTTCATCTTTACCCTTTTTAGTCATGTCGTACCAAGTAGATCCCAAGGAAGTATGCAACATAACAATAACAGCTAAGGGGGGTGAAAGGAAATGATGTAAATGGAGCCATAGCAGCCAGCAACCTTGGGGTTGTTGTTAAGGAAGCTGAGGGACAGAGTAGGTGTAACATGCATTTTGTATGTGGTGCAGCCCTGACTTGAACAGCTGGTCGGATGTCTATCAGTGTGTGCCTTGAACTTTGCATGGTTCCATTGTTGTCGACTGATCAGGTATTTACTTGCACATCCACAAATAAACCAAGAAGGAGCTCCTAGGGTGCAGCCCTGGCTTAAATGTTTGACTGAAGGTGCCTTGCACTTTGGAAGGGTCCATTGTTGCTGTTTGATATGCCTGCACATCAGCAAGTAAACAAGCAAAGAGTTCTAGGTGGGTGTTGTATAATTAGCATTGTGTTTGTTGGAGCTCCATCTTCTTGTCTTCTCCTCAATGAAAACAGTCAAGGAGTTCCAAAAGACTTGGATGAAAGGGGGCTGCTGCAGGTGTTGAAGGACTATAGCATGTATGCATGGAGAGTTAATGGGAGTAGGTGAGGCCCTTGCAATTGTGGCTGTTATGTCCCTTTGTCTGTGACTTTGTTTACCTGCACAAACAAGCAAACAAAGAAACAAACAAGTGTGATAGTTGTGGGGGTTGTTGCAAACCTGTAGGCAGCTTTTTGTTGCCTCCAAAGGAGAATTGAATAGCTCCTTTGAAGGTATCTTATGTGCCTGCACATAATAATTAAAGGAGCAAGAAGGTTCAAGAGTTTTGGGAAGCAGTGGATCTGCTGCAGGTGTTGCAGGGATGGAATATGTATGGGTGTAGGGCTGGTGTGTTGGTGAGGTCCTATCTTGGAAAGTTGTAGTCTCTATGTTGATGCCTTCCATTTGCCAAGGTTCCCCATCAGTTGTTGTACCTGCACAAAAACCATCACAGAAAAACAAATAGCCAACCAGACAGAAAAACCAGGCTGGGCCTTGTGCAGGGGTCTTGGAGATTCTATTTGATTTGATGGTTGTATCTATGATGTCTTCTATGTAGTTGTTGTCAGTGCATGTTGATGAATCAATCCAGCAACCTGCAACAATACAACAAACAACCAAAGGCAAGAAAGAACTTGCACCAGCTAGCAAAAAGGAAAGGACCTCCAAGAGTGCTTTGGGGTCTGTTAGGATTTTCAACGTCGCTCGACTAACGTCTCCAATTATCCGATTGAGTTGAAACTTCTTGAGATATACCCAAACATCCCTTTATTTAGTTCTGCAAGATTTGGAGGCTTTTTGCACAAGTTGGAAAAAAGGCACTCTCTTTAGGCTTAAGGCAGCTGACTTTTTCAAGGTCGCTCGCCTAACGTCTTCAATTGTCCGTTTGTGATGAAACTTCTTGGGCCTTATCCCTATAGTATTTTCTGCAATCCTGCAAAGTTTGGAGGCCTTTGGACAGGTCCACCTAGTGCAACTCACCCTGCACATCATACCCTACTGTAGCTTAGTTACAGATGTTGCAGGGAAGAGGTTGGCTCGAATGGGAGGCTGAAGAGAGGTCCTAGCATGCCCTGCTGTAGCTTCTCTTTTGCTGAGGTGCTTTGAACCTGTAAAGACAATTGGTAAGGAGTACCTGCACCCACAAACAAAAATAGAAAAACCTACAAACAAACAATTCTGCAAAATAACTTGTAGGTGTTCCCTGAGAATTGCATGATGGTGGAACTGCTGGTGGAGGATGTTGTTGTTGATAGAGGTAAGATGCAGGCTGAAGTTGCTATACAAAAGAGTCCCAGAACAGGATCTTGTGTTACTGCAACCCTTAGAGTAAATCCAAAGAGGGCCTGCATCAAGTGAGTTAGGCAAGCTCCCAGTTGTGGCATGTTGCATCCTGCTTCTGCAATTGCTGTTAGGTTGCTGCTGATGATGATTAGTGGCATTCACTTCTGCTGATGTAATGGAGCTTTTGTAATTGATGTTGTTGAGTTGATGCAGGTCTATGGTGGGTTGTTGGTCCTTAACCATTGTTCCTGCATAATTTAAACCCACAAGAAGGGAACTCCTAGAGTTGAATGAGCCTCCACCTGCTGTTGATGTACTGTAGTTGCTCCATGTGCTGTTGTGGAGTTGTTGTATGTATGTAGATGGTAGGTGATGCATGAATTCCAGGCTCAGCTGCTGCAACACCACCACATGGCTCAAAGTTGCATGATACCTGAACAATGAGACACCCAACAGTAAACAGAATTGGAACTTAAGCTTCTTTTTTGATGGCTGTTGAGTGTGGATCCATGTGTGTGATGTTGTGTTGCTGGTCTGGGTTGTTGTTTCTGTATGCTCTTGAGTGTTGTGATAGGTGGAGGTTCTTGTTCTTGGAGGGTGCAGATGTGTAGAGTACCTGCACAAGGCTTCCACACAAGAGGGCACTCCTACTCTATCTTTTACTTCTAGCATTGTGTTATTATTTCTACTGAAGCAATAAACAAGGAAGACTCTCCCCTTACAATAGGAAATAACTAGGTGGAATAAGAAGAAGTAAACCAAAATATAGGTAAATAGTCCATTACACATTGGGAATGAGATCAGTCAAGAGGGTAGTTTGATTCTTTTCAGAGTTTTCCTTCTGAAACTTGCCATTCCTAGCTTGTCCATCTTGATGTAACCTTTTGTTTCCTGTGGTAGCTGCTGGAGGTTGTAGAAGTGTTGTGTATCATTGAACATGTGGCTGCATTTTGATAAGGTATCTGCAGGATGGTTTGCTTCTCTGAATATATGTTTGCACTGAAAGAATTCTAATTGTTGGACCAGGGATTGTAACTTTGTAACATATCTGTGAATGCTCCAAGGTGGCTTAAGGTCTTGTTTCAGCCACTTAGTCAATAATTCAGAGTCAACTTCCAATATCACTCTATTATGTCCATGTTGAATACACCAAGTGAGGCCAATAGTTGCTGCCTGCACCTCTGCTTGGTTATTAGTACCCATTACTAATGGAGTTGCAAAGACATATATTAAGTAACCATTGTGGTCTCTTAATATTCCCCCTGCTCCAATTTTCCTAGGGTTGTCTAATGCACTCCCATCAGTATTCAATTTCACAATGGAAGATGGAGGTCTGATCCACATAACTTTGGTCACTCTCATGTCTTGTTGACACTGTTCTATCATAGTAACCAGTTCCTTCCAGCTCTGTGGCCACTTAATGTAGGGGAAAGCAGTGTGTATCAGCATATAAAGGTCCTTGACTATGGAGAATTTAACTCTAGTAGTACTAGATTTCTTTCCCCCATACTTACTTGCACATCTATTCTTCCATATATGCCAACATATAAAGATAGGAGTGGCCTACAACATGAGCTTCTGAGCCTCATTACTGGACTTGGCAGTCAACCACTTCATCAGTATGCTTCTCAGTGAGCAGGTCCCTTGCATTATCCCCCATGAGCTAGAGAAGTGTTGCCAAATATGCTTGGCAAAATTTCCTGAAGCAAATATGTGATCTACATTGTCCAATCCTGGTTTGTAACAACAAGAACATGCTGCTGGTACTACTCCAAATTGGACAAGTTTATCATTAGTAGGGAGTTTCTGTCTCAGAGCTCTCCATAGTAGAAAAGACACTTTGAAGGGAATGTTAGTGTGCCAAGTGCACCCATCAGTCAGGGTCTTGGCTCTTTTCTTCCTAACTAGTTCCCAGGCTGATTTAGAAGTGAAGTTGCCATGTGAAGTCAACTTCCAGCAGGCTTGATCAGCTGTGTTAGGGTGATAGTCTATCTCAATGTCTAGTATCTGCTGCACCAGCTGAGGTGGGGCATATTTTCTGATTTTCTGCACATTCCACTCCCTATTCTCAATATATTCAGATACTCTAGTCTTGTTGAGTCTAGGTAGATGGTTGTTATGATAAGCTAGGGGGACAATACCCAACCAATCATCCCACCAGAAACTACTTGTACCTGAGTTGATGTGCCAATGTATATGTGGCTAAATATCAATTTTATTAGCCATCATGTGCTTCCAGATAATAGACTGACCTGTGTGCCATTTGTTTATCACAGGATGAGCCCTCTGGCAGTACTTAGCCTTCAGAAATTCTCCCCATAAAGTCTTCTTAGACCTGAAGGTCCACCATTGTTTGTATTGCAAAGCTAAGCACACATCTTGTATTTTCTTCATACCAATACCCCCTTCCTCCATAGGATAGCTGAGGGTCTCCCATGATGCCCAGTGATATTTCTTCTTCTCCTTGTCCCACCCCTAGAAAAAGTCAGCTATGAGGCCTCTGATCTGATTCATAGTGGTAGCAGTAGGTCTGATTGCAGACAACAAGTGGATTGGTAGTGATTGCAGCACTGATTTCACCAATGTTGCTCTGCCTCCATAGCTCAACACTTTAGTCTGCCATCCTCTAATTTTGCTTAGAACTTTGGACACCATACTTGTATAGTAAATGATTCTCTGCCTTCCAATGTAGAGTGGACAACCCAGGTAAGTAATGGGACCATGTGTACACTTGAAGCCTATGATCCTGCTTATCCTATCAATAACATCTGGATTGGTATTAAGAGGAAGCATGAACTGGCTCTTGTCCTTGTTGATTAGCTGGCCTGAAGTTGTTTCATAAACCTTCAAAGTCTTGGTAATAAAAGTCATGGACAAGTTGTTGGTAGCAGTGAAGATGATCACATCATCTGCAAAGCTCAAGTGGTTCACTTGGGGGCCCTTTCTTTCCATGTGGAATCTAGTATATAGGTAGTGTTGGTTAAGATTATTCAGCATCCTGGATAGTACTTCTGCTCCTATAATGAATAAGGCAGGTGACAAGGGGTCTCCTTGCTTGAGACCTCTTGTGGAATGAAAAAATCCATGCCTTACCCCATTGATGATGACTGAATACCAGTTGTTGGACATGATCCTCCACACCATATCAATAAAGATTTCTCCAAATCCCATCCTTCTCATGACCATACAAGTAAAGGACCAAGAGACCCTGTCATATGCCTTAGCCATATCCAACTTGATCACTACATTGTCCCCTACATTGGGTTTCTGAATGTTGTGAATAATTTCCTGTGCCAGCATTATATTTTCTGATATGCTCCTACCTTTAAAAAATCCTGACTGATTGTCTGAAATGAGCTGAGGTAGAATGGGAGCAAGTCTGAGACAGAGTAGTTTGGATATGATCTTGCTAGTGAAATTGCTGAGGGAGATGGGCTTGTACTCTGACAGTTTGTTGGGGTGTTCAGTTTTAGGAAGTAGAACCAAACATGCATGAGATATGTACCTGGGAATACAGTGACCATTGAAGAAGTGTTGCACTAGCTTCAGCAGATCATCACTAATGATATCCCAACATGATTGAAAGAACTTGCCACTCATGCCATCTGGCCCTGCAGCTGAAGTAGGACTCATAGAAAATACTACCTCTTTTAGCTCCTCCTTTGTAGGTATGGATTGTAGTAGTTCATTCTGCTGATCAGTAACTATCTTTGGGATGCATTTAATCACATCTTCATTGATTTGTTTCTCCTCAGCAGTAAAGATTCTCTCAAAGTGTACACAAGCTGCACTTGCAATATTGTCATCACCCTGGATAGAGTTTCCTTGTTCATCACTGATCTGATGGATGAACAGCCTTCTTCTTCTCCCTCTGATGATGGCATGGAAATAATTGGTATTAGCATCTCCATCTTTGAACCAGTGCAATTGAGTTTTTTGTTTCAAAATAGACTGCTCTATCTTCAAATATCTGATATACTGGGCATTTATCTGACTTAGCTTGGCTCTATTAT
Organism: Solanum dulcamara; assembly: GCF_947179165.1. Lineage (NCBI taxonomy): Eukaryota > Viridiplantae > Streptophyta > Magnoliopsida > Solanales > Solanaceae > Solanum > Solanum dulcamara. The sequence goes on along the minus strand of NC_077244.1, from coordinate 32,393,250 downwards.
CTTCAGAATTGTCATTGATGATATTTTCTTCAGCTTGCATCACCTGTTCCTCGAATTATTTGACTAAAGCAAATATATCACCATATTGATTTCTAGACCAGTGGCTAAGGGTATTAGACATTCTTTTCAGTTTTTGATGGAAGATCCTCATTGGATTTCCATCCATAGGTTTTTCCCAGCAAGATCTTACAGTATCAAAGAAGTTTTCATTATCAACCCAACAGTGTAAGAACTTGAAATATTTGATAGCATGACTTTGTCTTTCAGTACATTCCAGCAGGAGAGGACAATGATCAGAACCTGTATAGGCCAGGTGATTAAGAGTGCTCACTGGCATGACCTCCAACCAAGCATCATTGACCATGGCCCTGTCAAGTCTTTTCCATATTCTGGCATTTGCATCTCTCTTGTTGCACCATGTGAATTGTTGTCCATGAAAACCAAGATCAGTGAGTCCACAAGCTTCTATGACACTAATGAACTCAAAGCTCTTGTTCATGTTGTAAGGTAGACCCCCCATCTTCTCTTCAACATGAGTAATTACATTGAAGTCTCCAATGGTGCACCAAGGTTCTTCCCTATTAGAGAATTAAAGCATCTTGTCCCATAGTTCTCTTCTCATGTAGTCTTTGCATTTGGCATATACAAAGGTAATGAGATAATATTTAGGCCAAGCTGCATGGCTGATCTTACAGGTAAGCTGTTGTTCATCCTGATCCACAAGATTGCACACACAGTCTTTGTTCCAAAATAGCCATATTTTGTTATTGGGATTGGACATGGCATTATCCATTCCCAACTGAATTCTGTAGAAGTGGAGTTGAGATTTATTGGAGAAAGGTTCCAGCACTGCAATCATAGAGAGCTTGTGATAGTCTTTCAACCTTTGTAGTCTGTCTAAGGCTCCTTGAGTATCAATACTCCTTGCATTCCAACAGAGTGTATTGATCATCATAACTTGTGGGATTTAAACCTTGTGTTGATGTTGCTTTTGACTGCAACATTATCTGAGCTGCTGATTAAGCTTTGTTTACTCCTCTTCCTTTCCTGCTTACTTTTGGAAGGTGGCTCTTTCTTCTCCTTTTCTTGCTGAGTTTCCTTCTGCAATAAGGCTGCCATATTGGATCTGAATGTCTCTAATTGGTTTTCCTATTGTTCATCCTCCCATTGGTCAGGGTCTTCCTCATCTTCAGAATGAGTGACCCTATATTCATCAGATAAGTCTTCTGCACTGTCTTCTTTACTAAGCACCTACCTCTCATTGGATACATCATAAATTTGCAGAGGTGTGGCATGGTTAGTAGCTGTGTACTCCTCTTCAAAACCATCTGATATGGTTTTCTGACTAAGCTTACTCTGTTCTGCAGACTGCATCTGGATTCCTGCTTGTTCTGGGACCAGAACATAGTTCACACTTGTTTGCTCTGATTGCCTCTCCTGGATAAATTTCTTGTTAATAGCATCCCTTTTCTTCTTGCTTAGAGATAATGTGGCCTTGTTATTGAGGGTCTGAGAATGTGTACTATGGTTTGTTTTACTGATATTAGGAGTTTGATCCTTTGCCATATTTGGTTCAGCAGCCTGCACCTTAGTTTGTTGCCTTTGACCCTTATTGGCCTGAATATTAGCCACATTACTCTGTACTGTATCATTAGGATTGTTCCTTCTGATCTCATCTTCTTGTTGGGTATTAATTTGATGTTCTTGTACCCTGGACCTGCTAGTATTTGGATGAGTGGTTGCAGGGGCTTTATAGTCTTTCCTAGGGTCAACCAACAGAGGTTCCCTCCCCCTGGTAGCCCCTTCCTGCATGTTAGTAATTTTCTCCTGACTTTCCCCTTCCTCAACCCTACAGACTTCTTCAGCCAGCACAATAAAATTGTTTAACACATTTAAATTATTGGGGGAGCCATGGGGGTGTGGGATTGGTAAGTCAATACCTGTGCTTTTGACATTGTTGCCTTCAACAGTATTCAAGCCAGAACTTAGTTCTTCTCTGGCAGCAATATTTTGATCTTTTTCCTTGTCTGCAGGTCTGCTAGTTCCAACCTGCTAAGTGGGATTATGGGGAGTGGAATGTACTATTTTTTGGAGAAGGGGGGGGGGGTTGAATCTGGACTCCAGATTCAACATTACAAGTTTGGACATTACAACTATTAACTTTGGAGTTATTAGGCATACCTAACTGCTGCTGGTTTCTTTTATCATTGCTGTTGGTGCCATTGTGTTGGTGAGGTACTGAACCTTCCCCTTTTGACCTGTATACTTATATTTTATGTTGCTGTGTTTGATGCTGTTAGTGTTGTCCATCTTTCTTGCCTCTTCTCCTTTGGATTTGCCACTCTGTATGCTCTTGATTTCTTTTTTCAGTTTCAGCCCTGTTAGTGTTTTGTTGTTCCTTAATGTGTTGGTCTTCTTGGTGCTGAGTTTCCTTGTGATGATCAGTAGCAGGTTGCAGAGCCTTTCTCTTATCAGTGATGATCCTTTCTGTGTTCCTGACCTCCTCTTCTTGATCATTCTTTTTCTTATTCTCCTCATCTCATTTTTTAACAGTACAAACTTGTAAGGTATGACCTTGATGCTTGCAGTAAGGACAGTAGTCTGGCACTCCCTCATATTGAATGGATTGCCACCTGCCATCTCCATTTTCATCTTCATCAAAGCCCATCCAGATGTGCTGGGGGTCTTTGTTTAGTTAGATCAATTTGGATTTTGACTTTGGCCACACTACCCCTAGTTTTTTTGTGTGTGGCCAAGTCCAAGAACAAAACCTTGCCAATAGGGGATAGTAAAGGGGTTACTACTTTAAGCCTATAGCAATGCCATGGTAGCTCAGGTAATATAGCCCAAATAGGGACCAGAGGGGTTTCTTCTTCTGGCTTGAAGGTGGGAGTCCATAATTGAAGTCTCATCAGCTGCCCATTGATATGCATTTTCCCTTTGGACCATATAGTAGAATGGTCATATTCATTGTCCAAGTCTATGTAGATGTGTCTAGAGTTAAAGTGAGTAAGTTTCACTCTTCCTCTAAGTTCAGTTTGAATGATGAATTCCTTTCTGATGATTTCCATCTTAGGTATGGTGTTGGTGAATTTGCCAATTAGAGTATACCTACAGTCAGTGGCTTGATTAACCATCAAGTCTTCTTTTGTAAATACCACAGCAGGATATCCCTGTTTTGTTGTGATTTTTGGAGGAGTAATATCAATATCATCAGCTTTCATAGCCTCCTGTGCTCTCAACTTGGTAGCTAAAGTGTGGGAGATGACAGGGTTAGGAGGGGCTAGGTTAGGATTTGTGTGGCTAGGCGGCTTGTTTCTAATGTTAGCCCAGGCTTGAGGCATCACATGATTAATAGGATTAGGGACAGTTAGGTTGGTTCTATTAACTTGGGTTCTAGTGGGATCAATTCTACCAGCTTTGGTTTTCACAGGTTCAAAGTTGTTGGAAACTACCAAAGGTTGGTTATTGGGAATGTAGGGAGTATGTTTGGCTTGGTTATGAGACTGTTGTTGGACAGTATCATGTAGTTCTTGAACTTGGCCCTTGCCTTTTAACTTAGTTATCTCAGCAGCAGCTGTTTGAGTACCAGGGGGTTGATCACTTATACCAACTTTAGCCATGTTCAGCTCAACACAATCATGAATATTATCCAATTCTATATGCTGCAGCACAGAGTTGTTATGAATAATATCATGAGTATTATGATTAGCCAAGTTAAGAGACTTACCTGTTGCTCCTTGTGTAGACAGTCTGAAGTTGTGGAAGCTATGGTCACTTCCTGTAGCCTTGTGACCTGTAATCAAATTATTTCTAACATGTTCCTGATTATGTTCATCATTTGTAGATTGAGAGACAAGTCCATGCTGTTGAGCCTTGTCCTGAGGCAGTTTCACTTCCTCATCTGCAGCATAGTGTTCTTCCCTCCTTTGGTCGTCTTGACGACTTTTCGAATTTGAGCTTTTTAGGGAAGTTTCAATATAACCTGGATACTTTGTTGGAATTGTAACACCAATATGAACATTTTGTTCTGTTTGTTGCTGCAATTGATTCAGTAGAACTCCGGCAAGCCCACTTTGACAGTCGTCTTGACGACTTTTCGAATTTGAGCTTTTTGGTTGTAATTCGAGACATTCAGTATGGCTGGGAATCCTCTCTACATTGTTGCCTACCTGTTGACATTGATTGTGCCTCCATTGGATCACCGGGGCTCCGGAAGCTCCATGATTATCAGTGTTGGAAGGTAAATTCGAAGCTCCTGGTGTTGATTCGAAATGGCACTCCGGGCCTGGAAGATGCACCTCTACATAAGGAACATTTTGGCATTCAATTTGATCAATTTGGGTTACCGGAGCTCCGGCGACACCATTGTTGTCAGTGGTTGACTGGAAATTCGAAGCTGTTGGTAATGATTCGAACTGAAGCTTGGTGCTTGAGTGGTGCTCCTCATCATGCTGAACAACTTGGCATTGTTTTTGTTCCATTTGGGACGCCGGAGCTCCGGCGACGACCACAATTTCTTCGTCGGAGATGATTTCTCCAGTGAACTTTGTCCTATAGCTGCTTCAGGTGTTTGCGAACAAACCCCAGATGGTGCAATGGGTCGAATCTCGCTGGAGTTGGTTCGAATTTGAAGGCGCACCAGCGAAGGTGCTGCGGCTGTTCTTGCAGATTGCGCCTCTTCATTGTGCGCACTGATATCAATTTTTTCTTGTAAAATTTGGACTGTATGTTGTCCTTCTGATGAGGATTCATTTCCTCCAATTCCTTTTAGTTGAATCAATCCACGACTTTGAAGATAGTTGATTTTTTGAAAATTTTTTAGCTCCTCAGCAGTGACACAAGTATTGATCGCTTCATTGTTTTGCTGATTAGAGGAGCTATACTTGGAATTAGAAGCTGTAATAACTTGCGTTGGATTCATATTGACGGGATCTTCGATCCCATCTTTGGATCGAAATTTTCTGACGTCCGGTGGTGGGTCCACCGGCATTTTTGTTTTATGACTAAAATGCCCTTCCTTGAGAGCTCTTGCTAGATAGAAGTTTTAGAGAGAGAAAGCGATCCTTGTCTTCGGGTTTCTATAAGAATGCTCTACACAATAAAAAAAAGGCATGAAGGCAAAAATGACATGGAGGGTCCTTACATCAATAAAGCATGCAATATATGACTCGGACAATGCTTTAAAAAATATAAATGAATAATCAACTAAGTATAAAAATAGTATTTTACTCTTTAGAGAGTTTCTTTAACTGAAGAACATCACTATAAGCATCGTGATGAACAACAATTTGTTCTCCTTTCCACGACCATCTAATACCTTATCGGCATAAGGGACACAACTCATCTCATGGATCCAATAAAAGTTTGTATCAGGGACTAAAGTGAGGAGTCTTCCGAACTAATAATACGATTCTATCTTACATTGGCTACATAGTTTATGAGGTTTGAGTTGTTCTATACTCTTACCCAAATCGATGCTCAATACTACTCCCAAAATATATTTATTGTGCTCATGAACTCAAGTGAGTATAAGTACTCAAATATAATCTCATTTAGTCTCATTGAACTTTTCTCAATTTAACCCAACTCTTCTCAACTCATGTCTTCTCTTTAACATAGTTATACTTTAAACTCATAGAATGCATTTTAAAAAAAAACGTAGCTCAATTTCTCAACTCAATCTTAAAATAAATATTTAAATACATTAATACTCAACTCATTTAACTCAATAATGTTCATGCTCAAAATAGTCAAAAAAATGACTTCTCAAAACTCAAACTCATGCTCAAACTCCTTAATTAAAAGATGAAATATATCATTCTTTAAATTAAAAAATAATGCATAGAATTAAATAATGCAAGTTACTCAACTAGAGTTCATGTGAATGTAACCATGAATGAAAATTCAAGACCTCAATCATGGGAATCATCAAAATATACTCATGTATGTAAGGAACTCAATAAGGAATTACATAGATGACTCAAGAACTCAATTTAATGGGATTGAAACTCAAACTCAATACTTAATTGAATAAAGATTTAGGGCATGAGGAAGAATTCAGTCCAATGTTGTGATTAATCTTACATACCTAGAAAATCAATGATCTAAGAGAAACTCAAAGAACTTGGTTGAAATGCTTGAACCCTAACTTTTCTCCTTCTCTCCAATCCTTGCTCTCAAAATATTCTAAGTATTAATGAGAGAAGAGCAACAATAGGTGCTGATAAAGGTCTTATTAGTCCCAAAATTTCTTGGTTTTGGTTTGGGAAAAGTGTGAAAAGACCAAACTAACCCTCATTAAAAACTTACTCTGTCCTTCTACAGACCCTTATACGGATCGTAGAAGATGGATCGTAAAGTCAGTTGTCCAAAATTGGACATTCTTATTTTAGCTTGATGGGTCTATGACCAACCTTTTACTTGGTCGTAGACCATAGGATGGATCGTAAAACTCTACTCGTAGACTCCATTGAAGAGATGGGGACTTAGGAACTATAGACTATCCTATAGTTCATATGATTTGTTACGGTCGTAGGACCCTCTCGTAGGACTTAGTGCACATTTCAGTAGCTCCTGGAATGTGTCACTTGAACCTATGAGTGACTTTACGGATTGTAGAGTTCCTTACGGATCATAAGGTTGGCTCGTAGGAAAAGGTCTTAACACTAAAAGAGTCATCCCTACGACTCATAGAAACTACTATGGGTAATAGGTGACCCTCGTGGTCCACTAGGCAGTCCACTTTTCATGTTTTCTCTTGGCCTCTTGGGATTGTTCTAAATTAAAATAGTATGGGGTGTTACATAAAACTTCCAATCGATGTTGTCTCGACGAAAAGTGGGTCGCACACCCAAACTCCATTTTTAGCTAATTTTCCTAAAGGGGCTTGGGATTAGCCAGAAAGCCTCAAAATCTGTATGAAAGGTCCTTCTAAATCAAAATAAATGTTTTAGAGCTAACAAAATTGTGAATATTTTATTCTGAGGTTGTTTACCTAATGTTTTGACCGAAGCCAACTATTCTAGTTTCAAAAGCTCCAACACAACTGCATAAAAATCTAACGAACAACAAGGCGACCGAGCTGTCAATTTCAGAAAGTCATAAATTACTTGGAGTTTCTACAGAAAAGCTCTAAACATCAAAACTAATAGATATGAAGAAAATGATCTAACGGGTCATTACAATATCCACTACTAAAATGACTTTAATCCATAAAAGTAAGAGTCAAGAAGTACCCCAAAGGCTCAAATAAGCTAGGGAACTGCTCCCGCATCACATGCTCGATCTCCCAAGCCTTCTTCAACTGGATGATGTCTCTAACATACCTTAACCACAGGAATGGATCTAGAACGCAACTGTCTAACATCTTTAGCCAAAGTAGCAATACGCTCCTCCACGAAGGTCAAAGGTCATCCAACTCAACTGAATCATATCAGAGCATATGGGACTTATCGGTAACATACTGGCGAAGCATAAAAATATAAAAAATGGGATGAATAGATAAAAATGTTGGAGGTAGGACTAACTCTTAGTGACATCTCCAATCATTCTCAAAATCTCAAATGACCCTATATATTTGGGGATAAGATTACCCCGCCTCCCAAATCACATCATGCCCTTCATGGGTGATGCTCGAAGGAACACTCGATCACCAACTCAACCATGCATAACCCCTTTTTGTCAATTGTGTTTGGAGTACACTGTGGAGTAGCTACATTTTAAAAAAATTCAAAAATGTTTAGTGTTGTTTTATCCTAAACAGTGATAAAAGTCAAATCCCTTATCTAAGAATTAAGAAATACTGAAGGAGCTGGAGAAAAAGGAAAAAGGGACTCACAATGAAAATGAAAATCAAATACAAAGAGGAGGAAAAGGAATTTGATTTCTTATATAATATTTTGTTAGTTCAATTTGTTCTTTTAGGTTGTTTATTTTACAGGAGTACAGGAATACACAAAAGGACTAATCAACACAAGGCAACAACTTCCCTAAACAACAACAAATCAATTTCTTCAAGCACTCTAGTAACCACAATGGCGGAGAACAAAGCTCTTAGATGCAACAGATTCAACAGAGGGGAAGGGGACACATCAAAATATCTACACCAGAAGAGAATCAGAAAGAAACCAACTAAGCAGATTTGGTCCTATCATCATCTTCACACCTCAATAAAAGAGGATCAACTGAAAGAACAAAAATAGAAAGACGACAAGGAGAATGACCATTTTCTACATGAAAAATAAGGCAACAAACACACATGCAGGGCTAAAAAACTCAAAAATCAGTTAGATCGAAAGCAAATCAGAAGGAAACCAGCAGCAATTTGGCCTCTTCATCATTTTCAGAAACAAAGAAGGATGAAGACCAAGAGACGAGTTTTAGGGAGAGGAGCTACAGCTAATGAGTTTCTCTTTTTTGACATATCTGAGATAACTCTCAGAAATGAGGATAGGAATATGCCACGTACTAGGCAAGTAAAGAAAGATAAATATCTGTAAGGGGTCATTTGGTTTATGCAATAAAAATTCACAATTTAACAAAAAAAAAACAATAAAAAGGGAGAAGGAAATTACCTTTTGTTTTGCTCCCTTAACACTGCAACTGATTGCAGAATAATGGAGGATTAACCCCTATTTATAGATGACTAATGGCTCCTAATCCAATTTCAACACCAAATCCTAGTTGCTTTTGAAAAGGGAAGTCAGTAAAGTTCACCTAATCCATATTGGAATTGGATTTACTTACTGACATTGATTTCCTCCAATCAAAAGGATGAAATTTCATTCACTTTCAGGAAAAACAACATTAATATTTGTAAATCCACAAGGGTTTGTGATGACCATAATAATAAATATTATTATTATAATCACTTGATAATGTTCTTAATTTTTAGGAATTATCAAATCAAGGCACACGAGTATTATATTTACAGATTATTATTGATTTCAATTATAACATCAAGTTAATACTTCAAGCCTAGTGTTTCAAAGATGAAATATATCGACAAGGCTTGAAGCAGGAGGTATTCGTACTCATTTAAAATTTATTAAATATAAATTTATGTAATGATTTAAATTATATTAAGTTTAAAATATATTAGTCCAAATAAATATTGTGGATTAATATAACTGAGTCAATTATTTAAGTCCAATAAATATAAATTTAATTAAAAGTCCATATTCATCAATTTAGGCTACAAAAAATGAGCCCACTTTACTAAAGCTCTATCCTCTATGTCACTTAAATCTGATTGGCCGAAGGAAAACGCACACTATAATAAATAGGGGTCTTTATAATTCAGAAATTATACCAGAATTCAAACAAGAAAATGGAGATAGCTAGTGGATCAAACGATGCATATTTCTCTACAAGCTACAAGTTCAAGAATTCAAGCATTCAAGTTCAAGAACAACTAAAGATCAATATCACCAGATTCATGAACTCAAAAGCCCTTGAATTTAAGTACAAGTCAGGATCTAGATCAAGTTCAAGTTCATGAAGATTCAAGAACAAGCTCAAAAGCCCTTGAATTCAAGTACAAGTCAAGAACAAGTTCAAAATTCAAGATTCAAGATCAAGCTCAAGCGCCCTTGAATTTATATTTGAAGTGAAGAATTAGAGGAATCATAAAGATTGTAGCGCTCATATTTTGAAATCAATAACTATGATTGTTGCAATATTTCTCAGTCGTGATTATTATTTTCTTGATGAGAATTTTACTGTCTACAATCATATTTATCCATTTAATATCAAGTTATGCTAGTCTACCACAACTCTTCCTTCATTATATTCAGTCTTGGGGCTGGTTATGTGAGGTAGAGTTAATCTTAACTTAGTATTATACTATATATATTTTTTATAAAGTTCTCAATATTTTCTCCTGACAATATTTTTTAAAAAAAATTGTAATACTCATAGAAGATCTAAAATAATCGTGCTAATATGCGATTAAAACATAACCGACTAATTGATGTCATTTGCATAGATCTTTTTCTTTCATTATCTCATATCAATAATAAATTCCACAATTAACAATTTATAGAAGTACAGCATCTAAGAAATTTTCAAATGCTACATACAAACATGAAGTACGAAAACATATAACTCAAAGCAATACATTTACAAACTTTAGAAATAATAATAGGTAAATAAATATGCTAAAATAGCATAGGTTACAACTTAGAGAAAATCATTATTATATATAGTTAATTTCATGTTTACATAAAACTCTTAAGAGTCAACGATGTTCTTTTTTCCCCACTAAAACGGTCTGGTTATTATTGTCCTCTTTGTATCTTTTTCTTCTTTTCAAAACTTGATAATCCACGTAAGATTTCACTATTGGTCAAATGAGTTCAAATTACAAATTATTTCACAACTGAATTTTTTAAATTAGGAATATTTGTTCACTCTAATAACAAGCTATATACAAAATAGGCCGATCTATGAATTCAAACAAAGATAAGGAAAAGTTGAGGTTAATTAATCATTAAGATTTTCCTGTACATTGACATGTGACTCGATACTTCACTATAAATCCTAACACATAAGAATTACTAATAGATCTAAAACAATTGTACTAATATAACTAAAACATAACTCGCTAATTGATATCATCTACATAGATCTTTTTCTTTAAAAGACTCAAGACCTAGCTTTATTTAGAGCATGTTTGGAATTGATATTGGAAGATCAAAAATACTTATTTTGAAAAATTAAGGTGTTTGACTAATCAGTAAAACTGATATTAAATGAAAGTGATTTTTCTTTTGTTGGGAAGAAGCTAATTTTTTTTACCTCTAGAGTCATCATGGTACCCACTATAACCCTTCCAGTAGGTAAGTCAATCCGTATCCTAGAACTGCAAGTAATGAGAATAAGGGTAGAAATTAAATAATAATAAAGCAATAATTTGAATAACAAGAATAACATGAACAAGTGAAAGCACATCGAATAAATATATATACATCAAAAAATGAGATCCCTCCTAGAACCTAGAAGTCACAAGTACAGAGCTGCTATCAAAAATTAATTCAAGTTCCAAAAGTAGACCACAGAAAGAAGACTTGTCTCAAAAGTAAAAGGCTAGTCAAATATGTATAAATGGAGGAAGATTCAATAACGCCAAGTGCTCACCCATGCCTCAAAGTAGACTGCAACTGGCCTAAATCAGCGTTAGTAACTGGTGTTCGAACCTGCATCATAAAAATGTAGAGTGTAGTATGAGCACCAAAAGAGCAGGTACCCAGTAGGCATCATAGGTCAACTGAGCTTGAAAAGTAAAGGTAATGAGAAAAGATAAAATATGAGTGTAATGACCCTTCAGTTCCTTTTTGCCTTAATCCCTTCCATTATTGTTTAGATCATTTTTCATAGCGACCCCAAGTAATTTGTGACTTGCTGGCACTAACTGTTCGGTTGCCTGATCGTTTATTTAGGTTTTAGGCCTATTTCCCTGTTTTGGAGCCTTTGAAACTTGAAAGGTTACTTCGGTCATAATATCAAGTAAACGACCTCAAAATAGAATTTTAATGGTTATGAGCTCTAGAATGGACAAATTAGGCCAGTAGTATGGTCATCATGATTATTGAGGCATTTAGTACGAGTTTGAGACCATTTGACATTTTGGCGTTTGACATTTGGCCTAAGATAGACTTTGGTTAATATTCTTGGAAAATGTGCTTGTATGAAAATTTGTCAGAGCATTTAGTTTCGAAATGTCATATTTTTTGTAGAACAACCTTTCATTTTCTTTTCGAGGCTTCTGATCTAATCTCAAGGCCTCTTGTGGAATTTGGATTAAAATGGCACTTGGGCATGGGATCCACTTTTCAATAAAATGACCATGTATAGAAATTTCAAATGGTCCATTGAGTTTGAAATATCCAATTTTGTGTGGTAGCATATCTCATTTGCACGCATGGAATTTGAATGAATCTCAAGAACCCCATCAGAAACTTAGACAATGCCAAAAATCTCTTGTTGTAGTAGTACTGGTGCAGGGCCTATTTGGTCTTCGTATTCGTAGACCTGAGGTCATGATCGCGGATGTTAGTAACCTTAATCTTTCCATTTATCGGGTATGGGCTACGTTCGTGGTGTGTTTCCCATTTTCTCTCTGCGTTAACAAAGGTCGGCCAAGCTCTTCTCTAAATTCATGGGTTAGGGTCCGCATTCGTCGATGCTTAGCTCCCCTTTCTATGTATTCGTAGGCTACTATAGCCACTTTCGCGAAGAAAGAATCTATGGTCTTTTAATTAGACCAAGGACGGGAATCAGCTCACATTCAATATTTCCAACTTTCATTTCTCTCTTGTTTTAAGGCCAATTTGGGTGATTTTGAGTCTTGTGCATTAAAAAACTTTGTGGCTAGATAGGTGAGCAGTTGGGGAGTACTGGAGGTAATTTCCTTGTTATAGCTGATGTATTTTATATTGAATTATGTTCTAATGGTGGAAAATTGCATGTTAGGTTTGCGCGCTGTTTCGAGCCCTAAATTGTGTTCCATTTTTGAACACAAGTTCGGCTAGTGTTTAGGACCTTTTCATGGAGTCAATTCTATTATTATTGAAGTGGGTCCTACATTCCTATTTTTGACTCCAAAATTGGTCCATCTTCGAATTTGATAGCTCTATTGTCAAAATGATCGTATTAACATTATATATCAATATTTGATAGTGTGGAAGCATTCAGAGGCTGTTCGGAAAAGGATAGCTAATTTTAGAGCATGCGTGATCAGCCTACCGGTATGCTATGACTTCCCCACTCTTTAGATTGAGCTTGAGAATGTGAATGCTTGTTGATTAGTTGGAATTTGGATTGGGTAGTTATTGAATCATACTTAGATGTTTAGAAATCATGTTTTAGGCCTATTTCAGTGGTTTAGCGGGTATTTGTGAGCATGCTACTGCCTTTGTCGATCATCCATGCCTTATAGGGTATTTGTATACTTGATTTCTTGTCTATTTGGATCATGTTTGTCCTTAGCCTAGGTTTGACTAGAGCTTGCCTTAGAAATGCATGATTCAGATTCAATAGGCCTTAGTTTTTCCTCGATGTCGCCTCGACCTGCTTGGATCCTTGTAGAATGGTGCGTAGCAGTCTTGAGTCTAATAGTTTGGGCCTTACAAAAGGATATATGCTTGCTCCACCGACTTTCTATCCTTAATCTCTCAATACTACCACTTTACGAGTTTCAGCAGCGATGCTGAGTTCTATTCTGCAATTCAAGATTGGTTTGGGATTCAGCTCAGATGGATTAATTTATTCTCTAGGTGTGGACGGCGTTCCACATAGATTAGTGACTATTGACCATTAGGAGAACTTGAAGTAGATAATTGGGACCATTTGTAGGGCATCCGAATTCAAACTTTGACCTCGATAGCGTTCACACTTTCGAAGAGCATCCGGTTAGAGGTACAACCTCGATCATTCGCATCATTATAAAGAGCATCTAGTTAGAAGACTAGCCTTAGTTATTTGATACTTTTGATCGGTTACTTGGACATTTTTGGTGAGTATCAAGTTAGAAGTCTAGCTTTTGTAATGTCAGATTCTACTAGTTCGGTTGAGGTTCTGGTTATACATTCTTAGGTCTTGGGTTCTTAGATTTAGTTCTTGTATATAGCTATTTTATGTACTCGTTGGTCTTATAGGGGTTTGTTTAGGTTTTCCTTTATACTTGTGAATTAGTGTACCTTCTAGGCTTATGACGGTCCAATTATGTGTAATTAACATATAGATTACCTTAGTTAGGATATTTCCTACACTAGTGTGCATTATATTTAATTACTTTACTTTACTTTAGACTTCCGCTCTTGACCTTGTTTTGTCCTATTTCTTCTTTTCATATTGCTTTTACTTTTCAAGTTTAGTTGATCTATGATGCCTACTGGGTACCTATTGTCTTGGTACTCATACTATACTCTATATCTATTTATGTGATGTAGGTTTGAGCAGCAGCCGCTAGCATTGATTCAAGCTTGCAACAGTCTGATCCAGAGACGGAGATGAGCACTTAGTGTTCTATCTTGATACAGTCTCCATCTGTATATATATATATATATAACTCATCTTTTATTTTTTAGACAAGTCTTATTTGGGTGGTCTACTTTTGGAACTTTTACTCTTTTTGTTTAGTCAGCACTATACTTGTGACTTTCAGGTTCTAGGAGGGATCCTTTGTGTATATATTTTGCCTTTTTTGCTTGTTTATCCTATATATCTTAGAATTGATTACTCTTGTTTAGTTTCTACCCTTAAACGTATTACTAGTCATTTTGGGTTATGGATTAGCTTATCCACTGGTGGGTTATAGTATGTGTCATTACGGCTCGAGAAATTAGATCGTGACAAATTGGTATTAGAGCCCCAGGTTCACCGGTCTCACTTTTACAGAGCTAACATATAGTAGAGTCTTGCGGATCTGTGTGGAGATGTATGTAACTTATCTTCAGGAGGCTCAAGATGTCATTAGCAAGATTTTCCCTTTTGTATAGCTTTCGTTCAGCGTGTGTCTTATTGCTTTCTTGAAATCTCACTTATTTTACTCATTCGCAGGATGGCTCGCATGCAAGGCATAGTGGCCAAGGATGATGCACCCAGTCCCGCAGATAGAGCCCTTGCTAGGGGTAGAGGTCATGCAAGGGCTGCAACACTGACCCATTTTAGAGAGGAGACTCTAGAGCCTGAGGAGGAGCCTCAGGCAACATTTGTACTTATACAGTTGATGGGGCCACTCTAACCCAGCCACCACTCATACCTGCTGTAGCTCCAGAGATTCATGACATGCTCACCCAAATCTTCGCGGCTAAATATGAAATGAGGAAGGTACCAACTCTAGCTTTAGCCCCAGTACTATAGGGTCAGCCTACAGCTATAGCCCTAGAGGTTCAGCTACTGCTCACTCACATGGACGCACAGTCGGGTTTAAATGATGGGGTCATTCCACTGTGCAAGTAAAAGATGCTTTGGGTATTTTATAGACTATCACTGATAATATTTATTGGGGTGATTGAGGAGGATGCCCATGAATTATTGACTACATGCTAGGAGAAGCTTTACTCCTTAGGCCTTGTGGAGTCAAGAGGAGATGACTTAATTGTACATTAGTTTTTTGGGCCCATCAGGCAGTGGTGGCTCTTATACTTGCATTTTAGGCTAGTTAGGTTACTTTCTCTATCTTGAGATGAGTTTTTAGAGGCTTTCTTGTCCCGTTACATACCATGGAGTGTCAAGGACAACCTTCATGATTAGTTCTCTAGGTTGGAGTAGGGCTCCATGTCTGTCTCAGAGTATGAGGTGAAGTTATATTAGCTGTGCCACTATGCCAAAATAATCTTACCCATAGAGAAAGAGAGAGTTTGTTTCAATATGAGTGGGTTATGGTACAGACTGAGGGTTGATATAGGGCATCTAGCTTTAGTAGGCCATTCATTTCTTAAGATGGTCGACCATGTGCGGTCCACGAAGTATATTCATCGTGAGGCCCAAGGGGGCAACAATAAGAGGCCTCGCCACCAAGGTAGTAATAGTGGGTCTTAAACCAGAGGGAGGGACTCCTATGATAGGCCCCGCTAGAGATTCAAGCAGGGTCAGTCCAGTCGGCCTATTTAGGAGGCATTACCTATTTCAAAGGGTAGCCAGCATCTGTAGTGTGTTCCTAGCATGGTCCAAAGTTTGAGTAGATTGGATGCGAGTTCTTCAGGACGTGGTGAACGTATTCTTATAGGTAGATCTTCTCAAGTCTTTTATGGTTGCCGAAGCTTAGGCCATTGGTCCCGAGAGTGGGCCCCATAAGAGCTAAAGGAGATTGTACCAGCTCTTCCAACAACTAGATCAGTGAGAGCAATGCCTCTTTTAGTTAGAGGCGAAGGTTTAGATCAGGATCATTGGAGCGACCGACAGGGTGCTAGAGGAAGAGCAAGGGGTGACAGGTCAGACGCACAAAGTAGATGTGTCTAGAGCTATTTTTATGCAATTCTAGAGAGGGCAGAGGCTGAGGCATTCGATGATGTAATTACAAGTACACTTCTATTATGCCACCAGTCTACCACATATTTATTTGATCCAGGATCCACTTTTTCCCCAGTTGGGTATGAGGTACGAGTCCTTGGCAGAGCTGGTTTATACTTCGACCCTGGTGGGTGAGTTTTTAGTTGTGGATCAAGAGTTGTGATCTTTTTTAGTGACCACCATGGGTTATGATACTAGAGTTCACATTATTCTGCTATATATGCTAGAGTTTGATATGATTCTGGGCATGTACTGGTTATCCCTTTACCATGTGGTCTTGGGCTGCTACGCCAAGACCATTACCTTAACCATACCTAGTATTTCTCCTATATTATGGCAGGATGCTTATATTCACTTATAGACTGCCTAGTTTACCTATACTATGTGCATGGTGTTAGTAGGGAGGGCACTTTAGTTGACTCATTTCCTTGGTTAGAGATTATATGGATATGTTCCCTATGGACATACCTAGCCTTCTTCCTAAGCGTGATATTCATTTTGCCACAGACTTGGAGCCAGGAACCTACTCTATTTACGTTCCACCTTATCGGATGGTACTTGTAGAGCCCAATGGGCTTAGTAGCTTGAGGACCTCTTAGGCAAGGGGTTCATCCATCCAAGTCTGCCGCCATGGGGCTCTTGTTTTGCTTATGAAGAAAAAGGATGGGACTATGAGTATGTGCATTGACTCCAATCAGCTGAATAAGATAACAGTGAAGAACCATTACCTCATGCCTTACACTGATGACTTATTTGATCAACTTTAGGGTGTTGTGATGTTTTCTAAGATTTATTTGAGATCCGTTACCATTAGCTTAAGATTACGGTAGCAGAGATCCCTAAGATTGTATTTAGGACTCGTTATGGCTACCATGAGTTCCTTATGATGTCTTTTGGGTTGACTAATGCCTCTGCCGCCTTTATGGACTTGATGACTCAAGTGTTCAGGACCTACCTTGATTCATTTGTCATTGTCTTTATTGATGACATATTATTATACTTATGGAGTTAGAGTAAGTATGAGCAGTATTTGAGGACAGTGCTTTGTACTTTAAGAGATCAATAACTTTATGCCAAGTTCTCAAAGTGTGAGTTTTGTCTTGAGTATATAGCATTCTTAGGGCACATGGTTTCCAAGGAAGGTGTTATGTGTGATCCGGTGAAGATTGAGGCTATTCGTGATTGGGACAGACCCACTTCTGTTATAGAGGTTCGTAGCTTTATTGGGTTAGTGAGTTATTACAAATGCTTTGTTGAGGGATTTTCCACTATTGCAGGATCCTTAAATCGATTGACTCGCCAGGATATTCCTTTTGTATGATCAAAGGAGTGTGAGATGAGCTTTCGAAGGCTAAAGGAATTACTTACCACCTCTCTTGTTCTGACTCTTTTAGTTTAGGGTGAGGGCTTCATGGTTTATTATGATGCATCCAATATTATTTTGGGCTATGTATTAATGCAGTGAGGCTGGGTTATAGCTTATATGTTGAGTCATCTTAAGTTGCATGGAGTCCATTATGAGATCTACACTAATCACAAGATCCTTTAGCACATTATGATCCAGAGGGATCTTAATTCACAGCAGCATCGATGGATTGTGCTCCTGAAGGACTATGACCTCTCTATTCTCTACCATTCGAGCAAGGCAAATGTAGTAGCGGATGCCTTGAGCCAAAAGGCAATGAGTATGGGTAGTCTAGCCTTTCTTTCTATTTTGGAGAAACAGCTGGCTTTGGACATCCATTCCTTAGCTTATCGGATGATTCGACTTGATATTTTGGATTCCAAATGGGTATTAGCCCATATTGGGGTTCAGTCATCTTTGCTAGATTGGATCTGTGGTTGTCAGTTTGAGGGTAAGTCTTTGGTGGCACTCAAATATAGGGTATTAGTAGGTAATATTGGTTAGGCTACTTTAGATTAAGAAGGGATTTTTAGATTGGCCGGTTGACTGTGTGTTTCGAGAGTTAGGGGTTTTATTTAGTTGATTCTTAGTGAGGCTCGTGATTCCAGATATTCCATCCATCCAGGAACAACTAAGATGTAACACAACTTGAGGCAGCACTAATAGTGGAGCGGTATGAGGAGAGATATCTCAGACTATTTATCTCGTTGTTTGTGTTCCAGCAGGTGAAGTCCGTCCATATGCGGCCTGGTGGTGAGTTTCAAAGATTAGCCATTTTGGAGTGGAAGTGAGAGTATATCACCATGGACTTTGTTGTGGGTTCGCCTCACACTTCTAGAGGTTTTTCCAGTATTTGGGTCATCATAGATCGATTGACGAATTCTACACACGTCTTACCCATTCATACTTCCTTCCGTGTCGAGAGTTTGGCTCATATATACATTCGGGAGGTGGTTCATCTTCATGGTGTGCCTGTATCTATAATTTCAGATCGGGGTTCATAATTTACTTCTAGATTTTAGGGTTTCAAGATGAGTTGGTCACCTGTGTTCATCTTAGCACAACATTTCACCCAGCACTAATGGCCAATCAGAGCATGTAATTCAGGTCCTTAAGGATATGTTACAGGCATGTGTCATAGAGTTTGGAGGTTAGTGGGACCAGTTCTTGCCTTTAGTGGAGTTTGCATACAATAATAGCTACCACTTTAGTGTTTAGATGGCCTCATTTGAGGCCTTATATGGATGTCATTATCGCTCTTCGGTTGGTTGATTTGAGTTTACGCAGTCTAGGCCATGTGGTATAGACTTGCTTCAAGAGGACTTGGATTAGGTGAGGGTGATTCAAGATAGGATCAGGACAGCTCAGAGTAGACATCATAGTATTGAAGATCATAGGCGCCAACCATTGAGGTTTATAGTTGGTGATTAGGTATTTCTCCAAGTATCGCCCATAAAGGGCTTGATATGATTTGGAAGGTAGGGCAAGCTTAGCCCCAGGAACATAGGGCCTTTTGAGATTTTGAGGATAGTAGGAGAGGTTGCCTATGAGTTAGCCCTACCTCCATCACTATCAGCTACCCACATAGCTTTTCATGTTTTGATGTTGGAGCATACCATGATCCAGATGAGTCCCATGTGCTCCAGAATGATTGAGTTAAGTTGGATAATCGTTTAAACTTTGTAGAAGAGCCAGTGGACATTCTGTCCAGAGATGCCAGGCAGCTGCGATTGAGAGCCATTTCTATTATTAAGGTCTGTTGAAGGCATCGTTCAATTAAGGAGGCTACCTCGGAGACCATGCAGGAGATGCGAAGTAGTTCCCCAACTTATTTGAGCATTCAGGTACTTCTTGACCCTTACTTTCATTGTGCGTATGGGATTCTGAACGAATCTCGAGCAGGCCTTTGGAGACATGGACAATGGCAAAAATCTCTTGTTGCATGGCCTATTTGGTTTTTGCGTTCATAGACCTCAGGCCGAGATTGCAAAAGTCAGTAACCTGACTCTCCACGTTTGCGGGACCTAGGCCGCATTCATTATGTATTGCCAATTTTCTCTATACATTCGTGGGAAGCCTTCCTCATTCGCGGAGGTTGGCCAAGCTCCTCTCTATGTTCACGTGCTAGGAGCCACATTCGTGGAGGCTTAACTTCCCTTTTTCACAGGCCACTGTTGTTGCGTTTGCGAAGAAGGAATCCCTGGTCTTTAGATTAAGACCAAGGGTGAGAATTATCTAACATTCAATATTTCCAACTCTCATTTCTCTCTTATTTTAAGGCCAGTTTGGGGGATTTCAAGTCTATTGTGTTCAAAAACTCTATGGCTATGTGGGTGAGTAGTCGGGGAGTATTAGGGAGACTTCGTTGGAGGTAATTTCCTTGTTATAGCTGTTGTACTTTATCTTGAATTATGTTTTAAGGGTGAAAAATTGCATGTTGGGTTTGTGGGCTATTTCAACCCCCTAATTATGTCTTATTTTTTAACACAAGTTCGGGATAGTGTTTAGGACCCTTTTAAGGAGTGAATTTCGAAATTATCAAAGCGGGTCCCACATTCCTATTTTTGACTCCAAAATTGGTCCAACTCTGACTTTGATAATTTGTCTCAAAATGACTATTAACTTTTTGAACCTATATTTGATAGCGTGGCAACATTTAGAGGCTGTTTGGAAGGGGAAAGCTCCGCTTTAGTGATTTTGGAGTGCGTGTGATCAAGTTATAGGTAGGATATGGTTTCCCCCTCTTTAGATTGAGCTTGAGAATGTGAATGTTTGTTGATTAGTTGGAATTTGGGTTGGGTAGCTATAGAATCATGCTTAGACTTCTGGGGTTTATCGGGTACTTTTGAGCATGCTACTTGCCTTTGGTGATCATCCATGCCTTATGGGGTATTTGTATACTTGATTTGTTGTCTATTTGGAGCATGTTTGGCCTTATCCTAGATTTGACTAGAGCTTGCCTTAGATATGCATGATTCGGACCCGATAGGCCTTAGTTTTGCTTCGATGTCCCCTCGGCTGGTTTAGATCCTTGTTGACTAGTGTAGCAGTCTTACATCTTATAGTTTGGGCCTTAGCTAGGCAATACACTTAGTCCTCTGATTTTCTATCCTTACTCCCCACTTTTTTGGCTTTACGAGTTTCAATGGGGATACCAAGTTCTGTTCTATGATTCAAGATTACTTTGGGATTCAACATATATGGGTTGATTGATAGGCTAGGTGTGGATGGTGTTCCACGAAGATCAATGACTATTGACCATTGGGAGCACTTGCAGTAGCTAATTAGGCACTTTTGTCGGGTATCCGAATTCAAGCTCTAGCCTCGACCGCATTGACACTTTCTAAGAGCATTGTTAGAGGTTTGGACTCAATTATTCGGATCATTATAAAGAGCATCCGATTAGAGGTCCGACTTTAGATACTTAATACTTTTGGTCAATTACTTTGATACTTCTGGTGAGCATTCGGTTAGAGGTCTGACCTCTATTCTGTCAGATTTTGCTGGTTTGTTTAAGGTTCTACTTCTACATTCTTTGGTCTTGGGATCTCAAATTCATTTCATATAGTTATAGCTATTGTGTGTACTCGTTGGGATTATGGGGGTCCATTCGCATTTTTATTTAAACTTGCAAACGAGTGTACTTTATAAGCTTATGGGGGTCCTATTAGGTGTAGTTAGCTTGCAGATTACTTTTATTAGTATCATTTCTATACTCATGTGCATTACATTTTATTACTTTGTTCTTCTCTCTTAAGCCGAGGGTCTTTCGGAAATATCCGCCCAACCTTTTAAGGTGGGGGTTAGGTCTGCGTACACTCTACCCTCCCCAGACCCCACATGGTGGGACTATACTGGGTTTGTTGTTGTTGTTATTGCTTTAGACTTTCGCTTTTGACCTTGTTATGTCCTATTCCTTCTTTTCATATTGCTTTTACTTTTCAAGCTCAGTCAGCCTATGACGCCTATTGGGTACCTGTTGTCTTGGTACTCATGCTACACTCTGCATTTATTTTCATAATTCAAGTCCAAGCATGAATGGCCAGCGATGGTTCAAGCTTGAAGTAGTCTAATCCGGAGATAGGGATGAGCACCTGGCATTTTGTATTTCCATAATTTCCATCTATATATATATATATGACTAGTCTTTTTTTTAAGACAAGTCTTATTTCGGTGGTCCACTTTTGAGACTTGTACTCTGTTTGTTTAGTTAGCTTCATATTTGTGACTTTCAGGTTCTAGAGGGATCTTTTGTTTATATATTTTGGCTTGTTTTCACTTGTCTATCCCGTATATCTTAGAATTGATTACTCTTATTTAGTTTCGACCCTTAAACCTATTATTAGCCATTTCGGGTTATGAGTTGACTTACCTACTAGCGGATTATCGTAGGTGTCATCATGGCTCGAGGAATCGAGTCATGACAATGAGTAAATAGAGTCAATAGAAAGTAAAGGAAATGCATATGAGTGTAAGGACTAAAAGAACTAAGTGTAGTTAACTAAACCTAACTGGCCCCCCATAAGCCCAGAAGGTACACTCGTGCGCAAGTTTTAAGTAAAAGCCCGAATGGACCATCATAAGCCTGACAGATACACAAAATTGCTAAAATTATTAAGATTTGGACCAGTGAGTCCTGAGCTAGAAAAATGTATCTCGGACCTCGAATCGCGGATAGACTCTAAATAACCAATAGTAACAGCCTAACTAAGAAGTCCAACACCTGAACCTTGAACCGCAGATGAGTCTCAAGGGGGAAAATCAGTAGTAATATCCAAATAGTAAATAAGGATAGCCTATCTAAGAAGTCCAGTGATGTACCGTGTATTGACGGTATTTTTAATGCTTTAAAACATAAGAATATGCATGTCTTTTAAGCATATGTTAGCATGTTTGATGTTGGTTATGCATATTTTGCAGGAGGTTGAGGAGGCCACTCGGCATCTATAGTGACCAAGAAGATACGACGAGAGGAGGAGAGGAAGTGTGCTATGAGAGGTTTGAGCTCCCATGTTGACACTCATGATAACACGCAGACTGCTATTGCGCCATATGTTGTTGCACCAAGATCCACACTAATGGACCTAGGTGCCACCATATAGACTTTGATTCTTAGGCGCCACAAGCTCTTTTCCCTTTTTCCCCTTATTATTTTTACTATTTGTTGTCCTGCAGTGAGGACAATGCATGTCTTTTGAAGTAGGGGTGTGGTGGTTATAAATGAATGCATGAGTATCTAGGCGAAGTCTGAGTACCCTAGACACTCGACTAAATCCTTGATGTTTTCTTACCTGTGTTCTTTTTCCCCATAGGAACTTTTTAATT